>NC_056764.1:11925000-12236666 GCF_018687715.1 Carya illinoinensis | reverse complement strand
GTCTCCTGCCCTGCATCTCAAGTGTAATATTCTTGATATTGGAAACTTTCAAGTTCTCAACTGACCACAATGGCCTTGGTACCAGGTTCTATGTGACATTTTAAGAACCGGAGGTCTTCCTGGAAGGGAAATTGGAAACCAACCACCTCTATATTTTGCGCATGATGACCTTAAGTATCAGGTTAGTTGTGATCAGTCACAAAATTAATTTCTTGAGTTTCTATGTAACTACTTCTGTAAAACCTAATGAGGTACTAACAAGGTGTCACCAAAGGTAGGCTACTTTTCCTTCTGAGCGATTTGGCATGGGAGCTTTCAGAATTGCATTAGAATCCATTTTCAATAGGTAATAGGGAACATGGTTAAAGGTGATGGTTGCTTACTTTTTTTGTATCTATTGTCTGAATTATGCAGTAATTCTTTTTCAAAGTTAAATGCACTAGTCTTAATATGCAGAATCCACCCTAACGCTCTAGAGTATACATCTTTTGGGAAGCCAAATTCATTTGTATTTAGGAATGCTGAAACTGTACTAAAGCAGCTTCTGTCATCTCTTGACCATAAGCTGCATGTTGATCATGCAATTGACGAAAGTCATTTCAAGACAGTATATATGGTTGGAGATAATCCTACAGTTGACATCAAAGGTGCAAGGCAGGTTTGTCTCTTGATTTCATTCTTTCATGCCTTAGGAATACCAAGGTTCATTATCTACATTAGGTGTCTGAAGATACCATAATAGGCATAATAGGTTATAACATTTTGCATTTTCAGGCCGGGCATCCCTGGTTTTCCATTCTGACGAGGACAGGGGTTTTTAAGGGAAAGGAAAATGATGCTGATTTTCCAGCAGATCTGGTAAATGTTTGATCAACTCCAATAGAAGTGTGTTTTGTAAATCAAGAAAAACCAATAAAATAAATTGCAATTCCATGGATGCAAATTCTTATAGGGTACAGGGCCCGGGTTATATCTGTTAATATTTTGAGGAAATCAAGTTTTAAGAGTACCAAGAACCCGTTTCTTTTTTTTTTGGGGGGGGGGGGGGGGGGGGGGGGGGGGTGTGGAATTACTGGGAGAAGATTTTGGTCCAATCCGAGCTTAAACCCTGCCTCAGCAGTGGGCTGAAGAAGGGATAATGGAGAAGGTGGTTGCTGAAATATCTAATTGATCTTGGATTGCTTCTTAATTTTTACTTGGAACAAACGAAAAGTTTTGGGGGCAGACTAAGCACAGCTTCCTGAAGAATATATTAATGGAGATGAAAATTTTGATAAATTTGCAACCAATTTGTGTCTTCAATTGGGATAAATTATCTGAACCCTTGTGTTGCTAGTGCAGGTTGTTGACACCGTGGAAGAAGTGGTGGACTATATATTGAGAAAGGAACGCATCTCGTAAAATTTCTGAACTAGTTGTTTTTCCTCAGTTTTGGGTTTTCTTTTGTGACACTGAACAGGTGTCTGGGGAAATCAGTCTAGGAATTTCACCCAAATTGAATAACGATGAACTAGATCTTGTTTTGCATAATCTCATGAACTCATTGTGTCATTTATTCGCCTAGCAAGAGGTTATATATATTCTTGTAATGATGACGATTTATGAAATTGACTAATTTAAAATTAAGTTTCCCTTTTTTTTTGGTTAGCAAATGGTGTACGATTGACTGTTTCCAAAGTTGTGTGCCTCCATTATTTGCAGAAGACAGACCAGGATCCAGGTCGCTCAAGAGGCTGCTTGGAAATGGTGTGCAGTGGCTGAGTCTCACCTGGACATGGTGCAAGTCACTAGTTAGAATGGCACTATCCACGATCGCACACGACGGTACATAAGGCTCACGCCAAGGATATGGCGAGCTGGCGATGTCTAGGTCAAAAAAGAAGGTGGTCGGCAGATCTAGCTACCAAAACCATAAAGAGGAAAAAAAAAAAAAATGTATGGGAGGGGAGCAAGAGGTGAAGACGGGGCAATTAGAAGGGAAAGCTAGTTAGCCAATACATGAGGGACCTAGCGGAGGAGTGGCCTACCATCATTACAATTTTGTCACAAGTGGCGACTGTCTGCTTTTGCCATTTAATCATGAAAACCTAATTGGACAAAGAACTATTGAAGTCCTTCCACGTGCAAAATGGACTAGTTTTGGCATTTTATTTTTCTGTTATCATATTATCTCCCCCATATCTGCTATTAAAAGAACTGATTACAAAGTTAAGCAATTTAACTGCTAATCCCCCAATAATAACGAAATCAAGTTTTCTGGAAGTTCAGACTATCCTGCGTCACAGGAGTGTATAATGACATGGTGTAATACAAAATCCAAGGCCCGAACCCTAAACACAATATACAGAATCAAGGTTGACACAGCAATGACCTTTGGTCAACTTGAGATTAAGAACTAGAATGTGAGGACCTGTTTCGGTTGGCTGCCTAGTTTTCCAAGTGCCTTATCCAATGCACCGTGGAAATTCTCAAACGGAACCAGTTCCATTCTGCAAAGATAGGCACATCAATATATTAACATGTGCAATCAATGCCATGGTATATGATCAGATGGATGTAAACCAAAAGATGGTTGGAATTTTGTTTATGAAGTAGAACATACTCATATTTCAACTTCCCTTCTCGTGCTAGGTTCAGCAGGTAATCTACCATACTTCTGCACTCTTTTGCTCTATCCGCACTCATCCATCTCTGCAGCCAGAATCCCCTCAAAGAAAGGTCCTGCAAAACGGATGGATTTTAATGTATAGATGCAACTTTAGATCACACTCAGACATAAATCTCATGATAGTCGTAGCGATGATTATTTTTCTAGTTAGATAAAAGTATTATATCAAGATCGAAAAGTATAAAGACTGTTCACTTTGACATATGAAACCATCCCAAGGCTCGTTGCCAACAAGGCAACCAAAAATTATCACGTTGTGTCAGTCCTATCTTCCCTTTCATTTCTGCTACAAATGCATGGTCGAACAGATCTGTGTTAAGCTTCTGAACTCCAAAACTTCTGTTTGGTTCTATCTTCAAGATCTTAATTAATTATGACCATGAAAAAAATTTCCAAACAGTAATGGAGATTCATGTAATTCCATTAGTACAGATTAGTCCATGAGAGTGAACTATCAATGACCACTCATCTCAGCTTAGTAATAAAAGGAGAAGTCCAGCAGGCATCATTCTCTACTGCTATTAATATTAGAAGATAGCATTGGACTAAGTTTGTTGCATCACTAGCTCGAATAGAGCCTGGTTCAGCTTATATACATCCAGCTCAGACCCAGTGTGTACCGTCCTACCTACTCAAGAAAGCAAAATGCAAACGGTGCAAACACACTGAGCAACAATATGGCCCGTTCATGGTGAATTCAGCTTTATTTGTATTGTCTACTCATTACATTTCATAATGAAAGTATCATAACTTACTTGTCTCCAATAACTTCAACTGGTTCTGCTCATATTGATACGATGAGAGTGCTTAGCCTTCTTTTCATGTGACCAGACTTTCTCAATCAGGGCCCATTACATCAGAAAGGCTTTGGTCACTTTAAGTGTCATCCTAGCCTACTTGTTTCTAATTGATCATTCTCTAATGTTTGTTTTAAGTCACATTTACTCCTCATCTCAGCTTACCGTGAGGTACAAACATACAGGTTCATAATTGCTGACGCTTGTTCTATTAATTAACAAGTAGAGGACTTTTTTATGAGTAAATTAACAAGTAGAAGACTAGAACTGATAAAGAAAAAGGAAAGCACGGCTTACTTTAAAGATGAAAGATGAGGTAGATACAGTAATAGGTTTCTTAGACATTCCACCATAAGTTACCATAGTTCCTTCATGCCTGAAAACAAAAACTCATTACCCACATTGAAGAAAATAAATCATTTAGAGCCAAATGAAACATGCTTGACTTTCTAAAAAATAACGCATTGCATACCATACCTCAAAAATTTAAGAACCAAAGAAGCAGCATTTCCGCCAACACAGTTAAATCCCAAAACGGGTTCAGGTAGATTAGCCTATAATATTTATGACAAATAAATTCAATAACATCAGATTTAAACAAGTAATGGTTAGGGAAGTATATTAATGACATGTTAAAACCAAGAAACATCAGTTAGACATCTTGCATTCTAGAAACAAAGTAACTGCCACAGAACAAAGCCTTCGACATCCAATCCGCATGGGATAAGAGTAAACACCTCTAATTCCCACAGCATCAGAAAGTATCAATTTTTTTTTTTTTTTTTATATGTAAAAAATTAACATCAGAAAGTATCAACTATGAGTCAATATATGACAATACCAGAAGCTCTTTGACATTCTTCACTTCCAGTTGACTCTCAGTTAAAACTTCATCAGCACCAAAATTTTTTAGCTTTTCTTTTACTTCATCTGATCCAGCCCTGTAGGAAGTAGACAATGGCAAGTGAAAATCAGATTCCCCACAAAAAGTTCTCTCTAGAAGTAGAAGATAATGATAATCTAACATGCACAGCTTAAATGTTTATGATTTTATCTAGATGCTGGCAAACATGGAAGTAAACAAGCTCATGAGATTTGACCCAAAATTTAAAATAAGCACCTGTCCCGTATTATATTTATACTATGGATACCACGATATCGTGCAAGCTGAATTATGCACTGCCCCACAATGCTTGTAGCCCCATTTTGCACAATAGAATCCCCTATTCAAACCAAACTAGTAACAATTTAGAGGTACAGGGACTTATTAAAAGAAAAGTTTAAGCAGGTAAAGAGAAAAATACTAAAATGAGGTAATGTCAATACCTGACTTTAAACTAATGAAGTCTTCGAGCATCCTAAGAGCAGTCAAAGGATTAACAGTAATAGTGGCAGCATATTCAATAGGTGAATCCTTAACAACTTTGTGCCAAATACTCTGATCTTTCACAATGTAGGTCTGCCATGTCCCTGGGAAAATATAAAAAGAGGAAAAATATTTGTCCAATCCCTCTGAATGAAAAGTCTTCCATCCATAAAATACTCTCTCTATTCCTTGTTATTTGCCTTAATGGAATAAACAGGATAACACTTCTCAAATTGTCAAACAAAAAGAAAAATCAATCAGCAAAAGCAAGTGTACCGGAAGAGGGTGGAGATGGGATGACCCAATCTCCGGGTGAGAGACCCTTAACGGCAGAGCCCACCGAATGCACTTCTCCAACACCTTCATATCCTCCAATTGCAGGCACTTGTGGTCGCACAGGGTACACACCTATGGCAGCATCCGCATTTAACTTTAAAACCAAAATCATTTTGAATATCCAGTCAGGATGTATGTCCGTAACGAAAATAATAATATGCGTTCTTTTATAAGCCAGTTTATTTTTTTATTTTTTTTATCGTTAAACAATTTTATTGAGCATGAAATAGACAGAGGCACGTGTATACAGGATATACACAAGAGCGTCACTTATGTGTGCTAGTTTAATGATTTTATATGCCAGTTTTAAGTAACCAGAAATTTGATGTTTTTTTTTTTTTTTTTTAACATCTTATGTAAAAGAATTTATTATGACTGCCCTGCATTTGGATTTGATTCACCGATCATAACTCAAGATCCAATTTCATAGACTTTTAGAAGTACTAGAGACATGTTTATCAAAAGAAGTATCTGGGAAAAGACAAAGCTAAAGATTTCCCTCAATCTTAACCATCGTTACCTCAGTTAGACAGAGTGTACTCTCTTCTGGGAAAGATAGATGAAGAAAAAGAATTTATTTTACAGGGGGATATTACCTTTGGGACTCCCAAATTACTACTCTTTTTTCAATCTACAAAAACTACTAAAACTGCTAATTGACGACCTAAACTACCAAATTTTGAAAATTTGCACCTTCGATTAAGCTCTGATCCTTAAAATTGAAAAAAGATAAGATGTGTGACATGATTTTAGGTTCAAATCCGCTTGGTGCAATCAATCTCTAGGGCCTTAGGATCCACGGATTTTCCCCTTGAATTACCCGAGATACACTTGCAAAAAACTCTTTGCCAATGGCCTGTGCACCCTCGGATTAGTTGGGATGCTATTCCAGGACACCGTTGCGACAAAAAATAAAAAGGTAAAATCTTAAAAGAAGGGTACACAAGTTCCTAAAATTTGAGAGTTTTGGGTGCTAATTGCCGGTTTTGATAGATGATAATGCGTAATTTCTCTTAAAGAAACTCCATTTCTACTTCCTCATATTTTCCACCGGTTAACGAGCAACCAAGCAGAGGGTAATCTCTTAGTTTTCAATCATAATCAAGGCATTAGGGTTATAGGAGCAGCGAGCAAATGAATGGGAAGAAGGGTAACCTTCAATGCGATTGATATCGGAGGGATTGATAGGAGCAGCGAGCATTTTCACGCACACATCGTTCTCATTCACTTGTACAGGCGGCAGCTCTATCACTCTGCAACCGAAATACAAACCCAAACAAAATAAAAACAAAAGCTTAGAAACCAAAATAAAAATTAAAGAATTAAAGAAGAAAGCTAGGTACCATGGGTTGGGAGTAAGGACCTGGTGACAGAATCTGGTGGACCGTGGTGATCGTAGACAACGGCCTTGGATGGAGGTGACATGATGGCCGAGAAAGCTCGCACTCTTATTAGGGCTCGGGCCCGCGGAACAATGCGGGACCATGATTCTCCACTCACAGCTTTCAGAGCCACCGATCGCAACGACGCCATCACCCTCTCTCTCTCTCTCTCTCTCTCTCTCTCTGTGTCTCTGTGAACTCCCAGAATCACAGTACTTTCCGTTCCGTTCCGTACCATCCACTCTGCAGTTTTTCTTATGCTAATCGTTCAAACGATGTGTCGTTTTGGTCTTAGGTTTTGAATTCCTTCCGGCTAAAACGTATTTTGAGTTTTCCTCGTGAAAAATGATATACTTGCTACTTTACCATAATCTATTTACTATTTTTTCTATATTTAATTTTTTTTTTAATTTTTTATTTTATTTAATGATTAAAGAAGTGAATATTAATAAATTTATATTTTTTTAAATGTTTTTTAGTGATTAAGAATGTTAAAAAAATACTTAAAAGAAAATAAAATAAAAATAAAAAAACTTGTAATGCACTTTAGTAGTGAATAGGTAGTAATAGAATAGTAAGTCTACCACTACCCTTTTCTCGTATCCGAATTCAACCGAATAATTTTGATTAAAAGACTGTTATGTTATAACTTTTTATAAAATAAATTAATTTATATTTATAAATTAAAAAATTAATACGTAAAATAAAATGCAATAAATTAAACTATTTAAATGTATAAGAATAGAAAGAACGAAGGATTTTAGTCCAAACTGATCATATCATAATATGATCATACCATAATAGGAACTATCCTATGAGTATTTTAATTTCAAACAATAAGTCATAGTAATAAATTATAATACGCATTATCATTTACGATGAAAACTATATTGTGTATAAATTAAGTTAATGATACGATTTCTTAACTGAAAAAAATATTGTCAACCTACGTTATGATATGCATTATTTATACAAGTTATAGTTAATCAGATAAAGTTAATTTGGTAACCGTTTCAAGTAAATATGCATTCACTCATTCAAGTATAGCCATATCAATAGTCTTTAATCTATATAACACTTAGCAAATAATTGATATATAATATTAATGCTATATTACATAACTAACTATGTTTATAAAATAACTTGTATTACAAACATAAAAAATAGCTTGATATATCTTGTAACCTTTCATAAAATCCACAAAACTAAATAAAGAAGATAACTAATGACATAAAATGTCTTCTATAAAAATAATTATACAAAGTATCATATCCACACTTTGGAAAAAGTATATAAAATACAACTAACATGTAATAAAAATGGCACATACAAATATAACACATTACGAGTTTTTTAAATGAGTTCAAACCAGCTAATTAGTCGAGTTTATACAAAATTTGTTTATAAGCCTAAATCAAGTTGAGTTAAGTTTATATAAGTTTTGTTTGTTTAATATTTGGGCCATAATAGTGTTTACGAACATCTCATTTATTAAATATACCAAATTCGGACTGAATATATGAACCGAGCTTGAACTATTTAAGAACTGCTTTGTTCATTTGTTAAATATACTGAATTCGAACTAAAATATATGAACCGAACTTAAACTGTTTAAAAACTGCTCCATTCATTTGCAGCCCTAAATGAGTCTGAATGCACCTGAAAATCATTAACATTCAATTGGTAGCATATGAGTAATCCTTTTTTTTATTAGCCGAAAGCCTTACAAAAATGTTAGGGTCTTGGCCCAAGAACAAGGAAAACCCATAAATAAAAGATCCATTGGAGGCCTTAATATCATGCTTAAATTAAGGAGGGTTTTAAAGGTTTTAGCAGTGGACTCAGCTGCCGCAGCCACTTTGTAACCATAGAATTTTCAATTTTTTCGTAATTTTATTATTAAACATTACTTAAATATAAAATATTTTTTAGTTTTAAAATTTAAAGTTTTTCATCTAATCATTACTCAAACACAAAAATCAATACAATTTTTATAAAATTTAAAACAAAAATTATATTAAAAAATTATATTCAAATAAATTTTTAACTATCTATTCATTTTTACAAATTTCATTATAATACTTACTCTAAAAAATATTTTTATTTAATTTTTTCTCTCATATTTTTTAAAATCTAATAAAACATATTCATTAAAATAATTTCACTACTATTCACAAAAATTTGAAATAATTTAAACTAATTAAAGATCCAAACATGCCTTTTAAAAAATAGACCTTTGTTCAAGAATGAGGTGATATTATCATTTATGAAGGTTTATTAACAATATTCAAAATATATGTAAAAGTTATTAGCAGCTCCTAATTTATATCTTAATAGTAATATACATCATCTACCAAAAAAACAAAAAGAGAGAGAGAGAGAGAGAGAGAGAGAGAGAGAGAGAGAGAGAGAGAGAGAGAGAGAGAGAGAGAATCGTTTTGAATTGTTAATTAGCAATATTGAAATCGCAACTTCATCATTCATGGTGGATCGAATTTAATTCTCAAGCCCAATTCTGGATAAACGAAGGACAAACGTTGGAAAAAGATGGTGAGGCCCAACCGCGCACATGTTCTTTAGTATTATATCGTAGGTAGCACTTACGTTCTTCTTCAGGTTTTATGTAGCCGCCTCTAAATTCAGTCTCTGCGACTGGCAAATTAAGGAATGATGCTGCATATCCTAGCTAGCTAGCATAGGATATTAACCAATATTAATGTAGGCTTTGTAGCTCAAAAAGTCGAAACTCTTTCCTAGGGAGTTGGCTAGCTCATCCCACCCGACCTGTGTTCTAGTCATGCGGTTTTTCTTGGATTTTCTCAGGTACATATTTTTCTTTTTCTTTTCTTTCCTTGATAGTACGTAGCTAGCACTGACTTATTACCATCATCTCTCGATCGGGACCGAACAACACTAAAGCTAGCAAGCTGCAAGTAATGAATGGAATGCCTTTAAATGTAGGGCCGTCAACCGTACGAGTTAGTCATAAATGAACGTCAACTCTCAAAAAAGCCGTTGGGGTTGGGATATTTTGGATCATGATGATCGTTTTCAACTGATATATATATAAAGCCAACTCACGGTTCCTTCTATAAATGAATTATGAATTATATACCAAAAAGCAAGCGTTTTCCGATCAATCGTTTTCTTTCAAGGATTAGTATCAGTGAAAAAAGCTATTGACAGTCGGTTTGTGTACCGTTTAATATCTGCTCTATTTTTCTTCGAACTCTCCCTATGTCGAATTAACTATTTTGGTGCTGTGTTTTGCCCTCGAGTTCTAATGACCCTTCGAACACTCACTCCTTCCATTTTCCTCTCTTTTTGTCTTTAGCCCTCGAGATAGATTAATGTGTGGGGAAAAACCTTGCATGCACTAGCAGCTTGTACGTATATATAATAAATAATTTTTGATCATCTAATATTATATAATGAGAAGATAATAAAATAAATAATATATAGATTTTTTTTTTTATTTTAAATAAACAAATATCATGCAAATCTTTTATAAAAAAAAGGGTTCCATATTTATTAAATATGCTTGTACATAAATTGCAACATGCACCTACATGCAGATGCGCGCGTTCGAATTCATGATTTAGTGGCCGTATGTCTCTAATGTGTAATTAATGCAAGTTATGGGCGTAGATAGCTACTTATAATTAAGTAGGACAGATGGAACCGCGTATCACCCTCATCAGCTATCATATTTAATTTTTATATAAGATGTACGTGCGCGCCTTTTATATATGTGATTAACTGGATTCCAATTTATTAACTCAATTACTCTGCATATTTATGAATTAATGGCCGGAACCTTCCAGGCAATAGATTCAAGACTTTCTCATTTTTCTTAAACTTCTTGTTTATAAAATATAAAAAAAGAAATAGTGAAAAGTCTTAATTAAAAAATAAATATTATATAAACTTCTTGTTTATATAATATTTCAAAACCAAGATACTGTACCTATTAACTGGCATGGCATGGAAATCTTAATTAAAAGTTAAAAGGAGTACTTGAGGGCTTCATGACATGATCTTTCATAAAGATACATGTACAAATTATATATTCATTAAGATCCAAATATCAAGCCGATTAATCCCACGTGCAGGCATATATGTCTGTTGTCTTATTTGATAACAAAAAATCTTTGAAGATAATCATGATTAATGTTTTGTGCTCTTGAATACCTGAAAAAACGGCCAGGACTACCTACCTTTGCTACGTGTCTCTTTCAAAACCAACCCTATTTAATTCAGCTTAACTTTCCAATATTTTACACAAATCAAATATATATGGTTTCTATTAATTTGTTTAATTAATATGATCGATCTTAGTTTTTAATGACTGGTGTATATAACACGGGGCTAGCTGTACATAATGTTTTCGATCTGTCCATCATAGCCATCCAAGTGAAGGAAGCTTCTGGGTTTGTAGCCCAACGTGTTTACAGCTGAACATTCTAGATCTCTCTCTCTCTCTCTCTCTCTCTCTCTCTCTCTCTCTCTCTCTCTCTCTCTCTCATGCGTGCTTATATTATTTTAGGGAATAATAGGTGCCTTATATACGTTAAAACTTTAATGAACAAAATAAAATTTGGTAGGTAAATACACCGTCCGCACAATTTAAATGATAAAAAACTTAAATTTAAATTAAATGATACAACATAAGTAATGTGTAATATAAATGCTTTAGAAAGTAATTGATTAAGATAAGAAGGGATCATAGTACGTAATTAATGGTCTGATCATTTGATTTATTTATTTAATTTAATTTTTTTTATTTTTTTGGCGAACAACCTTAATTTATATAGTCACAAACTACGTACGCACATCGATTCAAGTCATGATCATCGATCAAGGTTTATGTATAGTTTATTGGTTTATTTATTTATGTATTTCTTTTTAATTTGGTGAACAGCTTTTATTCACACGAAACTCATGAAGTTCGTAGTAGTTAGTAGTTGATCACTCGGTATTCCATGCAGAAAATAAGGTACTATATATTTTATGTTAAAAAAATAGAACTCCTGTCACACAAAAAAAAAACTGGTCAAGGAATTCAAAAGTCAGTGTACATATATGACTTTTGATCATATTGTAATATCTCATATATACACTACCAACAAAAAGAAAAGAAAAGAAAAAGAAATTAAGGGCATATGGAAATTCTAACCTTCGTCTTGTTCCTTGATATCTGCATTTAATTAAGCATATGTATGTACGCCAGAAGTTTGAAAACATTAAATATGGAAATAAAAATTAATTAAAGGAGGTCGATCGGCATGATCTTCAACGTAATTATCTCCGGTATCAAGGAAGATCCAGTACCATGCATGCATGCATACAAATTAAAGTAATCTCTTTAGCCATATATATAATACAAGGATCTCTTGCCAAAATATGTCGTTTTCAAAGTAGTGCCGACCACCACTTATCTTGAAGAAATTGGAATTTGGGCTACTTCGAAATAAATAGAAAAAAATCTGATAATTCCTACAGATCGAAAGAAAAAGCAATTAGCAGAAATATTAATTAAGGATATATATCCAATGCATATTCGATAAATAGCATTAAATAATTATGAGATGTTTCATGATATAATGTATGTCTTTATTTAAAATAAATTTAGGTGCAATTTTTACAGACTTTTTTTTTTTTAAATAAAAAATTAACGAATGCAAGAAGTACTTAGAGCATTGGCATATGCCGGTGCATAGTCAATTTTGGCAACCTTTTACTAAAGTGGTCCATTGGAGTAGTTACTCTGTTTTGAGTTACAATAAAGTCAAATAATTCTTTAAATTTGGTCTGTTATTATTCATCTCTAAAATAATATTTTATTCTAATACAATAAAGGGAAAGAGTTGGGGATTTGGGAGAAAAAAAATAAATTAAAATAATGTCATGTCAGTATGTGAAATCGCTGCCCCGCTTGGTTAATTAAAACAAAAAATCTTATCTCATCTCGTCTTATCTCAATTTATTATTATAATTTTTTTAAATTTTTATATAAAATATAATAAATAATTTAAAATTTTTAATTTTTAATATAAAATTAATAATAATAAATTATATTATAATATTATTTTATTTATTATTATTTAAAATATTTTATTATATTTTAGCTGTATAATCAAACGATCTTTTATGGGTGTATAGTTTTTTCCAATCCTAAAATAGTAAAATCACCTTCAATTCTGAACTTCCCGAGTTCCCTCACAAAGCGCGTCGGTTTAAATTCACGGTCGTTGACCAACTTAGCAAAAACCCTTTTTATTTTTCGTTTTTTTGACAGTTGAGATACAATCACCTGCTTTCACGTACTTCTACAATCTCGACGTGTCTGTTTATGATTGGGAGAGTTTGTCGCATTAAAACCAAACGCGTGGATCGCCGTTCGAATATAGATCTTGCTGTGCTGTAAAACCTTAACTAGGAAACGCGTGTAGCCAGTGGGCCCACGTGTACTAACAGTGTGAGACCCATCCCGGGTGCTCGAGACATTGACCTTCGTTTTTCCCCTTTTTTTTAATAATTTGTTTTTGTTTTTTTGTTTTTTCTCCAAATAACGGTAATAAAAGAGGCTACCGTGATTTTCGAAACGTCACCGACGAGTAAAACAAGACAAAAGAAAAGTGATGCGGTATTTGTTGAATATTTCCGTTGAATTACCACCGCAGAGAAACCCCAAAATATACAAATTTGAGAAATGCCTGTTCTCTCTCTCACTCAATTTCTGACTGTACAAGTCGCAAATTTTCTCTAGGCATTTTATGTTTAGGGTCTATGTTTTCGACTCAGTTATTCTGTGAATAGCTGACTGAGAGAGCTGAAAGAGAGCTGAGAGAGAGAGAGAGAGAGAGAGAGAGAGAGAGAGGGAAAGCGGTGGAGTGGAAGAGAAGCTATAAGCATGGGTTGCTTTCGCTGCACAGGGGAATCAAGCAAAAACTCGGAGCACAAGAACAAAACTCGTAGTAACAAGAAGAGTAAGCCCGGCGATCGAACCGCTTCAGGTAGTTCCGTGTTCCATCTTGATTAAATTTTGGACAATATACATTTGGTTTTTTTATTTTTCTGATTCTTATATATATATATATTTTAAAAAGAAAGATGTTATTTTTGGGTTTTTTCTTAATTTTCTTTTGCATCGGTATCTTGCAAGGCAATCAAATTGATATTTTTGTCAACGATAATCGGTGCCCAACCGTGTTTCATATCCAATTCCAAGCGAAGTCTCGCCATTGTTTTTCGTTTAATTTAATGGATGTATGCTCTACTCTATCTAATTTTTGTTTTATAAACGTTCCAAACTCTTTTATATTAATTCTGACGTTGTCGGCGAACTGAATGGTTAGAGAATGCAATTGGTGCTTTCTCAGAATTGTTCAATTTGAATTGCTAATTCCTAATTGTATGATTTAACCAAATGCTCTGTTTTTTTTCGCTTGTTTGCATGCTTGGAAAGGTCCAACCCTAAAGCCAAAAATTTTCTCGAGGGTTGGGTTTTGTCATTTTGTGTTCTTTGTTTGCTTTCCGATGACGGTGATTCTTCCCAATCCCCTACTTTTTGAAAGAATTATCACAAAATCATTTCTTTGCCTTTCTCACCATGTGTCTTATTTGCTCTCTCTCTCTCTCTCTCTCTCTCTCTCTCTCTCTCTCTCTCTCTCTCTCTCTCTCTCTCTCCTGTGTGTGTCATGCTTATGTCTTTCTAATTTGTTTTAGGTGCATTGAAAGTCAACCCAAATGTGGATGTAAAGGAGTCTGATGTGAAAATGGAATTAGAGTATAAGGATAACCAACTAGCTTTGGATGTAAAGGGTTTAAATTTGAAGGAGATTTCAAAGGATGGAAAAACTATTGGCGATCTAGCACAACAGACGTTAACCTTTGACGAACTAGCAGCTGCAACTGGCAATTTCCGGTCAGACTGCTTTCTGGGCGAAGGAGGTTTTGGAAAAGTTTACAAGGGGCACTTGGACAAAATCAATCAGGTTGGTTCGAGTTAATCTAAATCTAGGAGTCCTTTAATAAAAAATTGCAATAGTCAATCAGCCGGAAACCTAACGGAACAATTTATAATACTAACTTATATAGAGAGCAGATAAAATTCGTAAAAATTTTTTAACCCTTAAAATTATTTTCCATAAGTTGGATTTGTTGCAGTCCATATTTTGCTGCTCTGGGCACTTACAAAGAAAAAAAAAGAAAATTTGCTGCCCTGGGCTACTGTGAGTGCCATGATATGCTATGGCCTAAACGTGCTGATTTATATGTGCTGCTCCTAATACCTCTTCTTCTAGTATTGTGCTTTATTCTATGCCATGGGCTGGTGGTAGGACCTGAGTTATGTGGTTGTTTTTGGTGTAGGATGTAGCTATCAAGCAACTTGACCGCAATGGATGCCAAGGGATCAGGGAATTCGTTGTTGAAGTTTTGACATTAAGTCCAGTTGACCACCCCAATCTTGTCAAATTAATTGGTTTTTGTGCTGAGGGAGATCAGAGGCTATTGGTTTACGAGTACATGCCGTTAGGATCTTTGGAAAACCATTTGCACGGTACTTGTTTTTCCCCACACATGATTCTTTTCTCTTCCCATCTCCATTGCATTGTCGTTCCTATGACTGTTATGTCAATTTCCCATCTTCTTTTCATTTTTTTGTCCATCTCTAAAATTATGTCTCGTATTTTTTTTCACCCCTTGACTTTTGATGGCAGATCTACCACCTCATTGGAAAGTAATTGATTGGAATACAAGAATGAAAATAGCAGCTGGTGCAGCAAGGGGCTTGGAGTATTTGCATGATAAAATGAAACCTGCTGTTATATACCGTGATCTGAAGTGCTCGAACATTTTGCTTGGTGAAGGTTATCACCCAAAGCTATCTGATTTTGGATTGGCCAAAGTTGGGCCGAGTGGCGATAAGACCCATGTTTCCACAAGGGTTATGGGCACATATGGATACTGTGCACCGGATTATGCAATGACAGGCCAGTTGACAGTTAAATCAGATATTTACAGTTTTGGGGTTGTTCTTTTGGAGCTCATCACAGGCAGGAAAGCAATTGATCCTACCAAAACTGCTAGGGAGCAAAATCTGGTTGCATGGGTAAGAATAAGATAACTCTACTATGCCACTATATTCTGTTGATATTAATGTCGGTTGAATTGCATTAGTTGTAATTGTGTCCATATGTATACATTTTGTGCTAAGGAATATTAGTTCACGTGTAAAAATCAGCCTATAGGTCTGAATAGTTTACATATCTTTATCTTTATCACCCTCTTGAATGTTTGTAGCTGTGTGTTGGGTGCTTAAGAGCCAGTATTTGAGATGTAAAATGATCAGAATAGTTTTTGTTGTTTGTTGTTTTGTTTTAATGATATAACTGTTTATTTTACTAAGAGAATCACCTTTAGTTGAGCAGCCCAGTTGCATAGTAACACTACTGCTTTTGTCCCTAGTAGCTTGTTAAGCAGTTTCATTTGTTGATGACCTCTACATTAAGCAGAAAATAGCCGATCAAATTGCTGACCATTGCTTGTATTGAACTAACCGTTAGTTGATTCATATAATTGTAAAGGTAAACTGGGAACGAACTGACTCAGGTTCCCTTTGGGACTTCATGTGCATTATAGGCTCATTATATAAATCAAACATTTTATATATTGTATCCTATATTACTAGATGAAAGTGTTTTTTATTCATTCTTGATTTTCTCAGTGCCAATATAGTGGCTCACTTACTCTTAAAACCTAGTTGAAATTAGGTAATATGAACCATGGACTTAACTGTATTTCAGCTTGATCTCGTTAAATGGCTTTGTGATCAAGTTCAGAATGTGTATCAGCTAGTCTTGGCTTAAACATGAGTTGATTATGTTATCATATAACTTGAGAATGTAGTTTAGCTAGACTAGGGAAGCAGAAGCTAGACTATGTTGACTTTATGAAGAGAAAAATCATTGAATTTAAAGAAAGTCATGGGTGGAAATTGTGACTTAGTCTAGTTTTTTGCCTCGGTTCATTTTTTGTCAAAAACCCTGCCTTAAAACTTGTCAAACTTTTATATGCTAATTTTTCTTGGAGCTCAAATAAAACCATTGTCCAAAAAACTAATCTTGATCTGATGTTGTGTATGGATTTGATTGCAGGCACGGCCTTTGTTCAAAGATCGGAAGAAATTCTCACAAATGGTTGATCCGCTGCTTCAAGGTCAATATCCTATGAGAGGTTTGTACCAAGCTCTTGCAATTTCTGCAATGTGCGTGCAGGAGCAGCCTAACATGCGACCTGTCATAGGTGATGTTGTTACGGCTCTTAATTACCTTGCTTCTCAAAAATTTGATCCCCAAATCCATCCAGTCCAAAACTCTCGGACGAGTTCATCATCTCCTAATGTTAGAAGGGACACTGATAAAAGACGAGTTGCAGGAACTGGACAAGAGGGAGAGAATGAGTAGGAGGTCTAAATTAAGAATAAAGTGGCTCAATTCCTTTTTGCACTGTTCATATATAGTGTGCCTAGTTATCAATTTTTGCATCATAGGAGATAACAGGTGCTGCTTTGAACCTTAATATATACAAACATGGAACTTCTGCCCTTTTTCTCATTCCTTTCTTCAATGTACATGTGAGCTCGGATTCTTGTATGCAAGAAGATGCCTCTTTCTAGGAATGCTTTTCCCATTTTCATAGTTTAGCCTAACTTACTGTAATAATGACATGTCTCAAGTTCTTCCTGTGATATCTTTTCCAGCCATTTATTTCACTCTATTCAGCATGTTATGCTTGGAGATGTCAAAAATAGAAATGGGTTGTATGGGAAAATCCTTCAGAAGGAGAAGAGTGCAGTTCTTCTAGTTTTGCGCAGACAGCAAAATAATATTTGTGTTTTCAGAAGGCAAATGAGACAAATGTGACATAAGAGTTCTGAATCCCTCTCCTGGTAAGTCTCAATCTGGCCATGGATGAGACTTACCATTGGACCGTTTATGTACTTGCAGGCCTCTATAAAAGCCCAAGTCCAATACAAAGTTATTGCTTACTAGGCCATAGTTTATTAAATTTAGAGCTCTATTAGATTCATAAAAAATCTCAGGAACTTTACAAACTGATTAGGTTAGAAATGATATGGTAGGTTTATTTTATAATAAAAATGTTTTAACAATCTAATTCGCTACAAACATTAATTTGTGAGATATCTTTGGGAGAGAGAATTTTCTACACCCAACACATAGCATGCATCTTAAACTATCAAAACTAATATATTTTAAATTGAGCAATGTTGGTACAAGTTTCAAATAAACAAGTTTAATATAATTTTTTTGTAAAAAAGTGGGTTCAACTTATAAAGAATAGGTTTTTTTACACTTTTTTAAAGTGGGATTTATTTTTTAACAAGGGTTTATATGTGATTTTGTCTATTTGGAACTTGTACAAATTATTTCTCTTTTAAATTTAAAATATCAAAATTAATTAATTTTAAATTTTTTGTAATTGGAGTATGTAATGTACACTTTTTCTTAAAATTGGATCATTGAGGTTCTGTTTTGTTATCTACTATCATCTATTTTTTCATTCATTTTAAATATAAAAATTAGACAAAAATGTTATTCGAGGATAAATATTCGAAGGACACAATTGTGTCCAAGAAAAACTCTTAGGTTCGGTTTGGCCACTAGGTCTCGTTTGGTTACACAGTTTAAATGAGATAAGATGAAATGTTTTGAATAGTAATGAATAAAATATTGTTTTAATATAATTTTTTAATATTAGTTTTGTATTGAGACTTGAAAAAATTGAATTGTTTATTCTATTTTGTATGAGAATTTGAAAAAATTATAATGATGAGATGAAATGAGATTGTTTGGTTTTTGGTAACCAATTCGAATCTCATATCATCATTACAAAATCTGGGCCAAATATAAAGTTTTCATCTCATTATTATAACTTTTCCAAATTCTTATATAAAATATAATAAACAATTCAATTTTTTCTTAACTTTTTCAAATTTTAAAATAATAATAATATTAAAATATAATATTTTAATACTCTATCTTAAAATTCAAAATTCTTATATGAGAATTCTCAGTGGTCAAACGGAACCTTAGGCTTTATTTGGGAACACATATTTTGTCCTATCAAAATTTTATTATCAAATATCATTAAAATGCAAACATTTTTTTAATTTTAAATTTTCAACTTTTTTATTTAATCATTACTGTGACGCCCCCAAATTCCGTTTGGGATCGGACGGACATTTGAAGCGTCGAGACATGCAACACAAGGTTACCTGCCCCCGTTCATGACATATAAGATGCAATAATCCTAACATGCATCTAACATTATGCAATATTCGCAGCGGATAAATTTTTTTTTTTTTTTAGCAATACTATACACCAAACTGAAAATATCCCAATACTTAAAACATACTTCATACATAAAAGATCCATTGAATAACTAAAATCACAGCACTATTCCAAAATAGTTATGATCCAAAAGTACTGGAGATGCAACTCCATCGTACAAGTAGTAATTTAACTACTATATTAACATTAACGACGCACCGTCGTTCAGTCGACTGTATCTAGTTGGTCAGCTCCTGATCCTCCTTCAGGTCCTGTAACAAGATCTACCATTCGGGGGGAATGGTAGTTGGGACTACCACAGTGAGATTTGATTACAAATCTCAGCAAGTTAACAAAAAACTTCCATACAGACTAATGATGCATGTATGACAGTAAAAGCATAAATGCATAATCAAATTTATAAGTAATTAAAGCATAACTTAGCGTACAACATAACATAATTGACATAGCTTAAATTGAATCATGAACTGAACTTGACTTGACATGAACTTGATCTGAAACTTGACTTAGCATGAACTTGCTCTGAAACTTGAATTAACATGAAAAATACATACTCCACAGTTGTTGTGGCCCCATGTATTCTACGTGTAAATACATACTCCACAGTTGTTGTGGCCCTATGTATTCTACACAAACTTGACTTAACATTAAAAATACATACTCCACAGTTGTTGTGGCCCCATGTATTCTATACATCACTATGCAGTTAAATACATACTCCACAGTTGTTGTGGCCCCATGTATTCTACATAAACTGAATATACTCAAGATGAAACGTGACTGGAATATGAAAGGACTGAAGCCCTGACGTAACATAACGTGACTTGAACATAATTTGAAATACATAACCAACTTGAGATAGTAACATTTCGTAACATGGCATAACATATAACAAACAACATATTTAGCATGACATATTTGTAATGTATAGTAATACATGACAGAATATATTGTGTAACAGATAAAAATTGATGACAGAATAAATTCTGTATAATAGACAATTACATGATAACTTGGCATGGCATGACATATATGATAACATACATACATACACTGTAATTCTTTTACTTAGCACACATACACAGTAGACTGCTAGTAAGTTAAAAGCTAACTTACCTCGATCTCCGCGTTTCTTATAAAACCTCAAGCGCGATCACGAGGAACTGTAATTAGTGATTCTAAAAGTTAGTACTAAATCACTAATAATTTGAAATATGGAAAAATACTAACTTAAAGAGTAAAATTTCCATTTTACTTCCTACATGTAGGAAAATGACCGTTTTACCCATAACTTAAGGATTTTGCATACTAATTCCAAAAGTCACCAAAATTTACATGCCTCATGTAAATTTTATCCTCAACTCAAATATCAATTTAGAAAAATTTAAAACTAATCACAACTATTAAAACTCCATAGGGCCGAAATTCTCATATGCTATTTCTATTGATTTTTGTTTCTAACTTGTTTTGATCAACCTTTTGATCTATGACTTATAAATATGTGATCTTCAAACCAAACCATCACATGGTTTAAAAAGATGTCCTAAAACATATATAAGCTTCTAATTCAAGATCACATGGTTAAAAATTAACCAAAACATAAATTTAGCCAAGAACATCCACACTTTGGCTTATCTGAATATCTCTTTGTATAAAATTTCATATCTTTGAAACTAACATCAAATATCTTCAAAATAATAATATAACATGTATATAAGATGCTTAGGATCCTCCAATAAAATTATCAAAGTCATTAGAATAGGTTTAGACCACCAAAGAGTTAAACTTTCTCAAAATAGAAACTGTTTTTCTTCTTCCAGTTTCTAAGTTTCTAAATCTAAGCAAATATTTCATCAAAACCTTCAATCATGCAAAAATCCTCAACCAATAGTCATATATACATGTTAAAAATACTCCATAAAAATTTCGGACCAATATCTATCCATTAGCTTGGTCAAAAACTCCAAACTATAACATATTCTCCAGTTTATCTCCCAGAATGACCTTTCTATAGTTTACACAATATTTGACTGACCAAATGATCTTCAAATGGGGCAAATAAGATATCCATGTAAACTAGACTAAAAAAGGAACAACTTATATGAAGGAGACTTTATGATAAAACACTTACAACAGCTTCGAAATGGGCATGCAAAAGATCTCCTAAAATCTGTCCGAGAGAGAGTGTTTGATAATCTTTTATTAGAAGGAGTAATTGAAGATAAGTTCATGGGTGCTGGCTGGACACATTTATGGACGAGATAAGGGAGGTGATAAGGCTGGAGTTGAGAGTTAAGTGTGGTTTTCTCCTACCTAAAATATCTATAAAAGATTATCTCATAATATTCTATCCAATAATATCTACAAAAATCAACTTAAGATATTTTTATCTAATAATATCTATAAAAATCAACTCAAAATATTTTTACACAGTAATATTCACGAAAATTACCTCAAAATATTTCTTTTTATCCAATAATATCTACAGTTTTGAACAGACGTTTTGTCCGAAAATATGAAAAAAATGTTATTGCGCCATAAGACTTTAAATAACCCTCCGAGTCTAATGGCACAAGCCATAATACATTTTGACACTTCTAACTATCTCCAATAATCAAAAATACACTTCTGATACCATAGTAAATAATAACACTAACTATGTAGTTAGACAAAAACCTATACGATTAATGGATTTGTGAAAACTTATGGGTTTTTCACGAGATTCCTAAAGTTAATAGAAATTTCACAATTGAATTTCTAGCGGGCTATTACAATTACAATTTTCTCAAGCTTCTAATCAAAATATAAAAAATAATTTAATTTTTTCAAACTCCAAAACAAAAATAGCATTAAAAAATTATATTATAATAATATTTTTATTCAATTTTTTCTCTTTCATTTTTTAAAATCTAATAAAATATTTTAATTTAAATCATTTACTACTATGAACAAGTTATTTCATTTAGTATTCACAAATTTCTCCATCAAATCTCATTTTTCAAATGAGGCCTTAATCAAATTTTCATCATTCGGTATGTGGTATTAAAAAAGGGTAATGATACACTTATGACCCTTTTACCATTATTTTACTACTTGTAGTATATTTATTTTTTTATCATTTTTTTTAAGTATTTTTTTAACATCCTTAGCCATTAAGAAAAAATTTTAAAAATATATAATTTTAGTGATAGTCACTTGCTTAATCATTAAGTAAAAAAAAAAATTTAAAAATTTAAAAATTAAAAGAAGTGGTAAGAGAGTGGTAAAATAGTGATAAACCTATCATTATTCATTAAAAAAATTGAAAAAAAAAGTAGGAAAATGACAAATAATTTTTTAATATGATATTTTATCGTAAGATCATGAAAAGATGATGGATAAAATGACGATGAATGCACTACTCCTATTGCAAACCGTCCATCAATTACACAATGTAAAGTGTATTTTACACAATTTTAAGATATTGAAGGGTAGAATTCTTAAATTGAAAACCTATTAAAAATAAAAAAAAAAAACATGAGAGAGAGCCCCTCACAAATTTTCATTTTTAAAAAAACCTCTCTAGAGCTAGTAGAACTAAAATATTTGGAACTTTCGACTAACGTTTGGATAGTCAATTGAGATGATATGAAAGTTAAATATTGAATAAAATATTATTATAATATGATTTTTATTATAAAATTTAAAAAAATTAAATTATTTATTATATTTTATATTAAAATTTAAAAAAATTATAATAATTAGCGGATGAGTTGAGTTGATAGCCCTCTTGTATCCAACCAACCCCTAACCGGGGAACGGCAAGTGAAGAACTTTCCCGCCCAAAGTCAATGTTTGCAAGGCAAGCAACTAGAAACCCAGATCACCGAATTAACCTCAACGAACACCCAGCATCCGAAGTCAGTCACAACCCCACTCCCTCTCTTTCTAACACGCAACAAACAAACCTTCGTCTCTCTCTCTCTCTCTCCCCCAACTATGCTGCAAAGTTCGTCTTCAAGCTCGTCACGAGGACTTGATGAGGGCTACCTCATCAACGTCGGCCAGCAGCCACATGTAAAGCGCTCTCCGATAAGAAGGAAGGATGATACTGGCGGGTGTCTTCCGCTTTACAATCCAGGGTCCCCAAAGAGGGAGACTCCACGGTCGCGGACGCGGGTGGCCGAGAAGTGGATCCATGTCATTCCTGTGATTGTGCTGCTCTGCTTCTTTATTCTCTGGTGGTTCTCTTATACAGGTATATAACTGTTTGGTTAAAAGAAAAGGAAAAATATCAAGAACCCACCAATGGTTTGGTTTTGTTTCTTTTGTTTCTTTATTGCGTTTCTTGTTTTAATGTATCATTTACGTGGAAATGATGTCGTTGCATGTGGATCTTTTTTTCTTTATATATATATATATATTTTTTTTTTTTTATCTATTTCCTGTTAGGGTTGATGGATTTCCTAATTTTGCTCTCTCCCTCTCTAAGTTTTTCTTGAATTGAAAATTGAGTAACTTACTTTGATTCAATATTTATGGACTCGTCTATATTTTTCCTGTAGTGTGTAAAAAATCTCTAGTTCTTTTCTCATTACATAGCTATGCATTTCAGTTACCCGGCAGTTCAGGCTGAGTTTGCATGAGAATTGGACGACTTGGCTCTTAATTTTCCCCAGAAAAGAAGTAAACGAGAGAAAAACTTTGGAATCTTTTAAGTACTTCGGGTACAAAGGGATGGTGAAATACCATGGTATTATTGTTTTTTTCTTTCCTTCATTCACAAAACAGAGTTGTATATGGAGACAGAGTTTAGCAAGTGTCAATTTTAGAAGAGCGAAACCGCTTGAGATTAATAACAAGATTGATCCTTTTGCATTTTCATTTCTTGTTCATATTTTCTACCATCTGTCTTCTCTTTTGCTTTCTGGTTCTCAATGCATTCATTGCATTGAAGAAAAAAACACCTTTAGTAATTACTGAACGTGGCCAATTTAAGGAGGGGCAAATATCTCTAAGGTCTACAGTCTGAAATTGCAACTCTTTCCTCTTTTTGCTCTTCTTTGCAACCCTTAGTAGCAGTGCATCATTTTTTTTGTAAGTTAGTAGCAATGCAGCATTAGGATAACTACTAACAGATATTGGTTTATTTCAAGGTACCTAATAAATTTGTAATCTTTGCTTGCTAACAGTGAATATAACATTCAAGGATGGTAAAATTACATCTATACATCGAATTGAGAGGTCGGCCCCCGTCAATGATACTCAGATTGACCTTCTTGTCCTGGCAGTGGCTACGTCATCAATTGCCTCAGTTCCACTTAATCTCATAAGCAATGATGAGGCTGAAGTGCATCCGGCGAGCAAAACTGATTGAAGCACCTGTCAGGAAATAAGGATTCGTTCAGCATTGTGCTTCAACATTTTTGCTGTACAAAAGGACACCAAGCACATTTTGATACTGA
The DNA here is from genome assembly GCF_018687715.1 of Carya illinoinensis. NCBI lineage: Eukaryota > Viridiplantae > Streptophyta > Magnoliopsida > Fagales > Juglandaceae > Carya > Carya illinoinensis. The sequence goes on along the minus strand of NC_056764.1, from coordinate 12,212,296 downwards.
ATTACAAGGGGAGTATCACAATATGGTTTTCCCCTTTCACCATGAGGGGGGGTATAGCAAAGAGTTTTTTTTTTTTTTTCCAAGTAGATAATATAGAGATATATACTTTCTTGTATCAAGATACAAAAATCAGAAAGAAAAGGACAACAAAAAAAGCAAGAAACAGCTGGTTTGACTAATTACAAGATCAGTGATTTTTGTTCAAAGTTGCTGCTTTTCTGTGGATTTAATGTTGCAATATAAGTTTGCAAATCTCTCCTGTGCTCTGATCGGATTTATAATACCCTTACCGTTGATTTTATTCTTATATGCCAGTGACAACTGGAAATAAGAAGATAAGAACAGCACTAGAAGACAAAAGTGCACACCTCTTGATGCTGCTACAACTGACTAATTTCACCATCTCGACAATTGCCCACCCACAAGTACATTGCTGATCTCCTCTGAGACGGCAGAACTCTACAACAATCCCTTCTTGGTGACTGCATCAGAAATTTTTTATCACTTAGTACAAACATCAATCTTAATGATATAGTGGATATTTTAGAGACTACGAAGAGGCTATTCAATGCATATAATGAATCTAATGTGTTTGTTGCAAAGTAAGACAGGTTAACAAATGCTTCCTAAGATAATGAAAACAAAAGAAATCACACAGTTGCAAACGCCAAACCTTCTGCCAGCGAAGAGGATCTGGTCTTTTTAAGACAACTATGGACTCAATTGTTTCTGGTGAGTCCATGTTCCATCCACAGACAGGAGAGCGAGATTTAGCACGAGAGTAAACCCCAACTATTTGCTTCTTGGGTCGAACGTATTGAGAGGTGCTCATGTAGAAAATGAAGGGTTTCTGACAAGGATGCTTGGTCACAGGTCTGGTGTTGAATGCATATGCTGTATAATCAGCTTTTCTATACCAATTAAGAAAGGTTCTTGTGGGCATCTCCAGTTCTCTGGGAGAAATCACTCCCCTCAATATTTGAACCACATAGCCCCATGAAACCGAGATGGACCAATACCGTTTTTTGTCATAGCAGATTGATTGCTGCATTATATTTGCCGAATCAAGCTTGATGGATTGCATTAGGTGTCGTAAGGATTTGACTCTGGTCATTTGTGGGAATATTGGTTTCACTACATCAAGGTGGTGGAGTGACGCCAATGGAGTGACAGGATGGGCTCCCAGAAGGCCTAACAAATCTCCATAGACGTCATACTGCACAAGAGAATTTAAGATCATCAGTAGATATTGTCTCTGTTAAGCTAGATACCTTTCCTTCTCAACACGATACCGAACAATATTATCCATTTTAAACAGAAACGAAGCTAATGTCCATGCATGAGCTTGTCGATCATCCCAGTCACACCAATTGATGTAAGCAGCTTTCTATATATTTACTTATTTAGGTGGTTGATGTGAGAAACCACTCAAACTGCAGCATATTAACTAGCGTTGCTACTTTTATACGTTCGTGATGTTTCTCTCATTTTCCTCTATTGTTATGAAATTATATATATATATATATATATATATAAGAGCATTGTCATAAGTCTTACCTGATGAAACCCAGGTTCCTTGGTCAGTGGCACCCCTAGCTCAGCCATGCAAGCCTGAATCCTGTCGTCGCTTCCATATAACCCCGGATACCGCAGAATGCACTGATCCTGCATCTTTGCTAACTCCTTCGCTAGAGGATAGCTTATGGCAAAGCCACCCCCACCAAACGCCATGGAGTATGAGAAATTAATGTTCTGAACATGACTCTCCGATGAACTCCCGACATAATAGAACTGCCTATGATCATACTTGGAAAGTATCCTCACCACATTCTCCACCACGAAAACCGTGTCATCATCACCCATAACAAACCACCTCACATCCTTCATGCCAAGCTTCAACGTCTCAGAAACCACTCTCGAAATCCTCAACGCCGACCTCCGTCCTTGACGGTTTGTGTACTTGAATTTCGATGTGTCCCCGGAAATCCGAATCTCCGGCAGCCCTTCGTTTCTTGATCTGGTCCTCACTCTTTTATCTAACCAAACCAACCCTCTGGTTTCCTTAGGCTTCCACCATACCTTTATATATTCCTTCCTCTTCTCCCACAGTTTGGACGAAGCTGCTATCCCAAAAACAATGTGTTTGAGCTCTGTGTCGTAGCGTTGGGATCTTTGTGGAAGTACAGGCTCCATAGTTTTATCTTCTACTTCTTCATCGGTGTAGGAGATGTTGGTGATAGCTTCAAGGTGCTCAAGAATGGAGGAATCAAAAGAGGTGGAACATTCTTGGTGGTCACTGGTGAGAAGGAGGCTGGAAGAGTAGAGGATGTAAAGCATGAAGATAATGAGAAATAACCAGGTGATCTGGGAGCTTCTGAAGCCTATTTGCTGTCTAATTCTGTCCCAACGAGTTAAGTTTTTGTCAGAGTTCTCAGCTTTGACGTTCTTGCCTCCCATGGCTTGTTCAGTTCCAAGGTGTGGGCATGGAGATAGGAGGCAAAGGAGAGAGAGCTTGGTTTTGAGAATTGTTGGGATCTGATCATCTGAGAATTCTCCATTTTTATCGGTTGTGTTGTTTCGAGTTCGTTGCGAAATGGGCCGAATTTGAATGCGGGTAACATGAAATCATGGGTGGTGATCATGGATATATGAGTAGGGTACGGACAGATTTTAAATTCTTAATTTCTTCTTTATTTAAAAAAAACAAATAATCAGTTTTATCACTAATTAAGCTAGGCTAGATGGCAAGCCTTCCGATTGGGCTTGCAGCCGAGTCTAGTGGTCATACCTACATATTGGGGCCCAAAACTTGCCAGTTGTTGAAGATATTAGATATGGGCTGCTTAGGTCATCGCAAAATATGGGCGGGTCCATAGCTTGTTTGTCATTTCTCACAAAATCCAGAGTCTCAAAAGGACCACGAGAGTCAAACAACGCTCGGGACAAGGGGAAATAAGGCGGGGACCACCTTAGCCTTAGGTTGTATATCTAATTATGGTGGGGTCTACCAACGAAAAAGACAATACTTACCCAACAGGGAGTGTCCGATGCGACAGCCCCCACACAAACGTGACGCGATAAGAGCCTTCAGAAAGTTGTTCACGTGGCTCTGGGACCACATCTCCAGCCCCACTTCCATCCGTGTCACTTTATCAATCTAAATTAATTATTTCATAAATAATTACTGTAATTTTTTTCCTTATTTTATATATATATATATATATATATATATTTATCACATCTACTGTCATATTTTTTAATAATAAAAAAACTCTTTTATGACCCATGGGATAATTAATTATCATTATTATTTTTTATTTACCTGTACTTTAGCTGTAATTATTATTGCATCTTGGAAAAAAAAAAACATATTCTTTAATATATAAATCGATATTTAATTCGCATTTTTATGTATAAATAAGTATCCAAATATTTTTAGAAAAATAATGTTAGTGCGATGGAATTGCGGTGATTATTTGTAATCCAGCATCATGAGCAGATACATGCCACGTGTCCATTTGCGGCGCCTTTCAAAGTGACCATGCAGGCTAGCTCGGAGATGAGCAGAATAGCATATTATTTTCCTTTCCCTTCCGATCCCAATGCAAAGTAAATTTCAGTTTATTACATAAAAATGAAAAAAAAAATATTTACACTGTTGTATAAAATTTGTAGATTTTTTTTTAAAAAAAAAAGAAGATAAAAATGAGATACATGTTAAAAAAAAATTACTTATTTAATTATAAATTTTATTTTTTCAAAAAATGTGTTAAATTTATATATTTTAAAACTCAATCTAGCATAATAATTAAATATATTAATAAAAAATACTCTAATTACAAAAAAGTTATATAAAAATAATATCATAAATTAATGTATCATGGTTTATCATATTATAAAATAATTTTTATTATAAAATTATTCATGGGCCTCCCGTGTGCCCGCCCGGTTTGTCCTCAAATGTAGCCTTCGATGCCACTTTTGTGACTCGGAAACACAAAAGCATTGCATAGCACAACAACTGGTCGGTAGCTTCTGCAACTCTGAACGTGCAAATTCAGAAGATCACCCCCATCCCTCTGCTTCGTGCTGATTCTACTTTTGTTGCTTTTCTTAATATTGCCAACCCATTTCCAGTCCGTAATTAATAGAAGAAAAAAGCAGATCGATTATCAATATTGAAGGTAAGTGATTGCTGCATGCTTTCTTTCTGTAATTATTTTCTCTCGTATACATGAGTTATCGTATTTATGTCTCATGTATATATAATTGAGGCATAGGAATCCGTGCAGGATCCACGTGAATTTTAGGTGTCCGGGATGGGAAGCCAAACCTTTTCGACAATCATTCTCCACTTCTTTTTCCAGCCTTTTCCTGATCATTAAAAAGGTCCTTTCTCCGCTCATCTTCTCGGCACTTCTCTGTCTCTGATCTCTGTGTGAAAGGCCGTTCGTTCCTGAACGAGGGGGCTGGCTGCGAATATAACCCATCCAATCAAGCTTGTTCTGGAATTTAATTACTTTTACAGATCAAAAACCGAAGTCTGATTCAGCAGACTCATCTTTGTTTGAGGTACTTGTACAGCTTCTACGTCCTTTTTACTCATAAACTGCAACTGATTGCGTAGTATTCAATTTCCCTAGCTAGCTTTATTCGTGACAAGTTATTGTCACCAGGCCGGGTTGGAGATACCATTTTTTCTAAGGTTCATTACACATAATCGTACACTTTTTCCTTTTCATTCTTCTGTTCTTTGGGATGAATAGTTTTGTTTCTCTGTTGCGTGTTTTATGCATGCTTCTTATAATTAATATGGCTCCAATGAGTTGCAGATGCTTCTGATGATCTGTTTTCTCTGACTCTAACCGGCAGCGAACAAGCATGGCTTTAATTGGAAACCTTCCCAGACACTGTCTTAGCTAGCTTGGATAAAACATGAAATCCTTGTTACAACTTGAAATATTTGCTCTTTTCTGACGTTTGTCCATTTTGCGGGTCCCCCGACCCGATCCCCGTACTGGACAAAACTACCCTAAAAAAATATGAGGTGCATACTGCATAGAGTTTCTTTCATCAGTAACCTTATAATAACCAACACAACTTACTCAAGGAAAGTAGCTTGAACAGACAAAAACTCTGCAATTACTGCTCATGCATGAACAAAATTCCGGATTCACTTCTAAAATTACTGCTCATTAGTTTTCACATTGGCCACTGGCAAAAACATCACTCTCCCAAGTCCCCAGTCCAGTTCACAGCCGTATATACCCTACCACTTGCAAGCTAGCAACAGCATAAACACGTTTTCAGAGGCTGCAGAAGTCTTGGTTATTAGGATTCTTTTTGGGGTCCAGACAGATCCATCATACGAATACTAGCTGGGTAGCCTAGAATCCCGCTGGACCTAGATTTCAAACTGTCTCATCAGATAAAGGTTCAGATTTATATTGCCAAATAGTTTTTATACTTTTATACATCGTGCATGTTCTGAATTAAATATGAATGATATTATTGTTAAGATAATGTTATTTGTTCTGTGTGGATCATTTTCAAGCAGAAATGGAGCAGTTGGAGAAGCAATCGTCTCTCATACCACCATTACCCAGAGACTCTCGCGGCTCTCTTGAGGTATTCAATCCTTCAACCTACTCCAACAGGCCAACCAACCCGGCCGTCCGGTCGCAGCCATCGTGGAAGGGCTGGGTAGAGCCACCTGAGAGTCCCGAACCGGACCCCTCCTCTAAGCTCTCCCCCAATTCGGGTCTCGCCGAGGTAACCGCCACCTCATGGATGGCCCTCAAGGACACCACCCCACCAGTGCCACCACAACCGGCGAAAACATCACCGATAGCCCAGAAAACCCTCTCGGCCATCTTCAACGATCAAGACGATCGCGAGAAACCGACGGGGAAGATGCAATCAGCATCGGGAGAAGTCGGCTCCGCAGCCCAACGAGCGGCCGAGTGGGGTTTGGTGTTGAAAACTGACACCGAGACCGGCAAGCCACAGGGGGTCTCTGTTAGGAATTCAGGTGGCGGGGGAGATGACTCGAACAATAGGCCGGGAAACTCCAGAAGAGACTCGAATAATTCGGTGCGAAGCTCGGGAGATCTCTCGGAAGATGGAGGGAAAGAGAGAGGGATTCCGAGGGTATCAGAGGACTTAAAGGACGCGTTATCGACATTCCAGCAAACATTCGTGGTCTCGGACGCGACAAAACCTGATTATCCAATTATGTACGCGAGTGCAGGGTTCTTCAAGATGACCGGCTATACATCCAAAGAGGTTGTCGGTCGGAACTGGTACGTACGGAACTGCGGCTGAGCATTAATCTTTGAGGTCTTAGTTTTTGTTTTGTAACTGTCATTCAAACTGTAATAACGGCCAAAGGGAGGGTGTTTGCGACATTTAAACGTGGTAAATGGGTTGTATTTTCAGCCGATTTTTACAGGGGAAGGATACGGATCCAGAGGACGTGGCAAAGATAAGGGAAGCATTGGAGAGTGGGAAGAGTTATTGTGGAAGGCTGTTGAATTACAAGAAGGATGGGACCCCTTTTTGGAATTTACTCACCATTTCCCCTATCAAAGATGACGCTGGACAAGTCCTTAAATTTATCGGGTCAGTCACTAGCCAGTCATTCCAACTGCTACTACGTCAATTTTTTTTTTTTACCAGAAAAATGATATTTACTGTTTACTATTTTTAAAAATATAATAAATATAAAATTTATATGAAAAAGAGCATATATTTCTTATATATAAATTTCTTATATATATATATTTTTTAAAAGAGCATAATTCATCTTTAAATAATTAACTATTTTATATAAATCTTATATTTATTTAATTATTTCATAAGGTATACGCAAAGATTAAGGTTGTAAATATTATTTTTATAAAAAGTAATAATACATATATTTACAACTTTAATTAAATTTTTATTTACAAGATTTATTTTATTAATTTTATTTTAAAATTTAAAATTTAAATTTAATAATTCTCAATGTATTAATAATTGACATATAGATAAATAAATTTTTTTTATAAATTTTTATTAATATTATTTAACATTTTTCTTCTTTTTATTATTTTTATTGCTCTTTATAAAACTTTCCGAGTAAGACAAATAAAGCGGCTAGGGTCCTACTAATGCATGAATTTGTAAATGCGAAAATCGGGTTGGATGGGACAATAAATTGCAGTCCCATCAAGAATTGAGTGATAAAATCATCATAAAAAGCCTTAAAACAGAGATTTCTTTTTATTTATTTTTCCATTCCTTTGTCGAATTTTCAATTCAATTGGATATGCTCTCTAAAATAACTAGAATTATCAAAATTTCACGACCATTTTCACGCGACTCGTTTTAAAGAAGTTTAATGCCAATCTATAGAGTTTAAGTAACATTTCTTTTAATTTTATTTTGCCCGGTTTACAAGGAGTGAGAGATATCTCAATTATTGAGACATTTAGATCAGAAGGAGAAAGAAACCTGATCAAGGGAAAGCGCCAAAAGAAGAATAATCCAGAAACAAGAATCCCATGATTGATAGATGTGGTCGTGATAATGTTCTCTGAACATACCACATGATTTTTCTGGCCACACCAAATTAATAATAATAAAAAGAAACATTGGGAAATGCCTCTTGTAAATGTTGTCAGCAAACATGTCAGAAATGCCACTCCAATAATGAACCAAACTTTTCGGCCAACTGGGTCGTCCCCAGGGCGGCCACACAACAATGTCACTCGCCGGATCCAATTCTTCCTTGATTGTGATTGAATAATGCCTGTTTGAGTTACCAGTGCCTTGTCTGATAGGATTTATATATATATATATATATATATATATATATATATATATATATATATTTTTTTTTCTATAAAATATATATAACGTATGGAATCAAAACATTTATGTTTATAAGACTGTCCAATTGTGGATGGATGGTGATGGAATTTATGATTTTGACAATGATAATGGGATGCTATCTTTGTTTGTTTTGTTTTTTTTTTTTCTTTTTAATTAATAAAATATTTGTTGTTGGTTTTGGTGAAATGGCAGAATGCAAGTGGAGGTGAGCAAGCATACAGAGGGATTCAAGGATAAGATGGTGCGTCCCAATGGATTGCCAGAATCATTGATTCGATATGATGGTATATATAGTACACCATATCCTCTTTTGTAGTTGACGGAAGCATAACTTTCATCTTGGAATATGGTCGATTTCAACTAAAGTTAGTTTCATATATTTAAAAAGTTATTCTATTCTTAACTGAATAATGTGTAGAGTGCATAATTTATATTATTTAAATAATAAAATTTAATTTGTAATATTTATATTTTAAAATTTAAATCAAATTTAAGAATAAAAATATCTCAAAAAATTAACAAAAACTGATATTCTTTTTTATTTTATATTTTATGCCTCAAATGATCAAAACTAACATATCACACCCTCTATAAAAATAACTGAAAAAAAATAATATTATTGTCTGGTTTTAATAATTAAAATAACTTTTTATAATTTTGATATATTGAGCCACATGATGTAAAGGGTCCTGCTACAAGCCCCTGGTTTTGCCCTTTGATTTTGACCGCTAGTGCATTTTCTTAATGTAAAGCCAGGGGCAAAATTAGGAGACAACCTAGCATTTTCCTAATGTCAAACTCTGATCAATAGTTGGAAGGTGGAAATACATCTACCATTTACTTGAAAAACTCTCATGTTAACATTGGCTCGAGAATTATTGTAAACTAGATAGTGGGGCAATACAAAATCTCCAAAAATGAAAAATAAAAAATTAAATAATTAGTTGATAGTCAGCTGAAAGAATTAGAATTTATGTTAAAAAACTAAACGTTAAAATTATAAGTACAACTAAGGAACTTCAAGGTTGTTTGAAGGTTTAAAAAGAGGGGTTCTCTTGTTTGAGGTGTAAAGTGTTTGGTGAATTACAGAGTAGGGAGTTTTTTCTGTTTCAATCTTGTACAGTAGTGTTGCTCCCACCCCTGAGCATTGGCAATGGCCTAGGTCTAAAATGGAATTTCAATGTGCCATTTTAGTTATAATATAGACTTTTAGTTAGATTAGTCCATATTAGACTAGTTATCTTAAATTCTAAATAATAATATAATCTTAATTATTTTAATAATATTTGATAATTTTATTTGATAATTTTTTTAATATTTTACAAATACACTTCATATATTAATTGATAAATTATTAAAAAATAAAATTATTATTTTTCAATTATTTTTTCCCTCAACCAATTTAATTATTCAATAAATATATTTTGCCAACCATTCACCCAACAATCACATATACAACCATACCAACATTTCTTCTACCCAAGATTTACATTTAGAATTGTGGTTTAAGATTTACATTTTAATGGAAGAAACTGTTTGAAGGAAGATTTACATTTTTAAGATAAAATAATATTTGATCCTTGTACAGTCCCTAGCCATAGATGGAGGGCACTTAAGATTTACTGTAGTTGATACGTAAAACTTTTCAATTTTCACTAGGCCAATGCAGGGGGCTTTATCATATTCCTCTTTAATTTTCACTTGCATTTGGCAATGTCATTGCCAATGGTCCTAGAATGGATGAAATTTCATTTTTTTTTATTAAAAAAAATGGAAGTCATTTTCCAATGCATCAGAAAAAGAAACATCATTCATAAGAATATTGGGATCATACATTTAGGTGTGGTTTGAATAATGAGATAAAATGAGATAGTTTTAGATGAACATTGAAAGTTGAATAACATATTATTAGAATATTATTTTTTAATAATATTATTGTCTTGGAATTTGAAAAAGTTAAATTATTTATTATATTTTGTGAGGAATTTTGAAAAAATTGTAATGATAAGATTAGATTAAACACTTTCAATATCCAAATGGTGCGGCACAAAGCTCCATTGGTTCCAGCTATGACATATAATCTTAGGAAATGAGGACCCATTGAAGTATATTTGTCATGAATATGATAAAAATAACACAAGCAGTCTTCCAACATGAAAACAGAAGCTAACTTTTCAACCATTCTGGAAAACTTCATAATTACTCTCTTCAACTGATTTCCTTACACAACAAATATGGCAGTACCATGAGTTATAGAAACATTTTCTGACATGTTTCCCTAATATATGAACCACATTTGCCCAAGAACTGAGATCATTTGGCAGTACTATGAGTTATATTAGGGAAAGAATCTCAAATGATGCTCAGTTCTTGGGTTATAGAACCATATGGAAGTACTATGGGTTATAGAACCATAGTTTTTTTTTTTTTTCTTTTTCCTTTTTAGCCAGAGATTCTTTGTAGCAGTCACTCTTTGTGCACTGGTTTATTTCCATCAAACCAAACACTAATATTGTCAGTTTGGCAATGAGAAGAGTAAGGAGGGGAAAAAGGCAACTAGATAATGGGTGTTTTTCCATGAAAATTTTGATGGTGGTAAGACAATGCATTATGCAAATTTAGTCAGAGGTTTTTTGTTTCAAGGTTTTGTTGGGTATTCAAGATGTACTTCTAAACAAGAAGTTAAGTAGTTTTAGGCTTAATTCAATACACTAATCTGCTGTCTTTTGCAGCTCGTCAGAAAGAGATGGCCTCAAGTTCAGTATCTGAGCTTGTGCAGGCAGTGAAGAGACCTCGTGCACTCAGTGAATCGATAAATCGACCCTTGAGAAAATCAGGAGGTGGGAAGGAAGAGGAGAGAATTGAATCACTAACAAGGAGAAACTCTGAGAGCGTTGCTCCACCTAGAAGGAACTCACATGCTGGTACTAGAAGTTCAATGCAGCGCATCAGTGAGTTACCTGAAAAGAAACCGAAAAAATCTGGTCGCCGTTCTTTTATGGGGTATAATTTCTTGTTATGAATGATAACTATGCTTGCAAAGGCTTTCTTGTACTGTCTGTATTTCACATTTTTGTCAATGAGTTTTTATAGCATGTAAGTTTCCTTTACATATGGTTCTTCTAAATGTGATCAGGGTGATTAGGAAAAGTAAGTCGAACATTAAGGACAGCCTTGATTTTGAAACTCCAATGGATGGTGATGAGACTGATGATGATGATGATGAGAGGCCTGAGAATGTTGACGACAAAGTAAGAAAGAAGGATATGAGAAAGGGTATTGATCTTGCTACTACACTTGAGCGTATAGAGAAGAACTTTGTCATTACGGATCCAAGACTTCCCGATAATCCCATTGTAAGATTTCGACTTAAAACAATCTGTTTCACTCCAAAATGTTCTTTGGATTTCAGTTCCCACGTTGGAGATGAATATTCCTTTAATGTTTGTTCAAATCTTCAGATTTTTGCATCCGATAGCTTCTTAGAACTGACAGAGTATAGTCGTGAAGAAATCCTGGGAAGAAATTGCAGGTGCGCCTCAAGATAGTTTGATGTTTTGAAATGTTAGCTTAAACTTCTGAGACATTAAGCATGATATTTGAGTATAGACGGTTCAAACTCTGATTTAATTAAATATTTCATGTGTTAAACTTATTTAATTATGATTTAACATGCCACAAAGAAAGTATCTTATCCAGTTTTAGATAGTATTACGGTTCTTAATATCTATTTCGTTTGGATTCTATAGGTTTCTGCAAGGACCTGAAACTGATCCGGAAACTGTGAGGAAAATAAGAGAGGCAATTGACAACCAGACAGATGTCACTGTCCAACTCATTAACTACACAAAGAGCGGTGTGCTTGCTTTCTGAAATTTCCATGCTTTGCATAAAATCGCCAAACGAAATGTTTACAGAACAAAATAGATTTTATCCTCTCCTTAGTAAAAGACCATTTGCACTCATTCCAGGTAAAAAGTTCTGGAACCTGTTTCATTTGCAACCAATGCGGGATCAAAAAGTATGTACAATCTCAAATAATCTTCACAAGTACATGATATGATGTTTACAAGAGAAACTTTAATCACACTCTGTACACGTTCAACAGGGAGAAGTACAATATTTTATTGGGGTACAGTTAGATGGAAGTCAGCATGTTGAGCCACTTCGCAACTGCATTCCTGAAGACACTGCAAAAGAGAGTGAACAACTGGTCTCGCTTTCTTTCTTTCTTTCTGTGTTCTGCTTTTAGATCTCTTTCTGATTTGGTCACAGCTTAAACCTATGAAACTAATTACTTGATTGACATCTTCTCTCAGGTTAAAGAAACTGCAGAAAATGTTGATGATGCTGTGAGAGAGCTTCCTGATGCCAATTTGGTAATGTCCTACCTTGCAATTACATTTCTGAAAAGCTTTTGGGTATAAAATTATGAATAGGGTATTTGATCATCTGTAGAAACCGGAGGATTTGTGGAGTAACCATTCTAAGGTGGTTCATCCAAAACCTCATAGGAAGGACAGCCCCTCATGGAGAGCTATCCAAAAGGTACTATTCATATATTATAGTTTTTTTTTTCCTAAATATTCTTGTAAATAAAGTTTTCAATCATAAATAAAAACTTTTAAAATGGCGTTGATTTCTAAAATTTTAAACATCTTGATCTTCTTTTTCCTTACTCCTGTTCCTTTCTATGTTAGCGACAAAAAACTTCACAAACTGTATTCGAGTGGAGAGAGATCAAAATCTCTTTATATAATATTAGCAAAATTACCATGGCCATCAAAACTCGTAACTTGTAAGATTTTAGGCTAAAATTCAATAGGCTTTTATAAATACATTGGTCACAAAACTAAAACGGCATGAGTTGAATTAATAACTTAATTATAATAAAAATGAATATTAATAATTTAATTATATATATTATTTTTCATTTAATAATTTTTACTTAATAACACAGAACATTTAATTTTAATTGAATAGGATAATGGCAAAATGGATGATGTGGCTGGACTAAAGCAAAGTTCTCTGCTTTGAGTTGCATATTGTAGTAGAAAATGTGCATAATAATGAAATTAAGAAAGTACAAAAAGGAAGGAATAAAAACATTAGACCCTGCCTTTCTTTTTGCCTTTTCATTTTCTTTCTGTTCATAATACATCCTACTATTCATCTGGAATATATGTGCCCTCAGTCTCATTAAAATGATAAAGCTTGACTTTAATTTTTTTTTGTTCCTTTCTCTTTTTTCTTTTCTGATGATCTATTTTCTAGTAAAAAAAAAATTTGAAGTATAGACATGCATGACATTCAAGACTTTTTACTCCACACTTTCTGCAGTTAGTTGATATACGTGGTTAGAATTTCTGCTATATTTTTCTACACTCCTTATTATCTCTAAGTATTTGGATTTTCTTTCCTCGCCATTGAATTTCATTCATCTATTTATTTCTCTAGTTTTCTTATGGAACCCCTGTTTGCAGATTCTCGATAATGGAGAACAGATAGGCTTGAAACATTTCAGGCCAATAAAGCCCTTGGGATGCGGAGATACTGGGAGGTTTGAACCTCTTTTCCACTTTCCCATCAGTAAAGATAATCATGATATATATATACAGGTTGAGGAGTCCTGGACTATTAATGCCCTGGAAACTTAAATTTGTATGACTCTTTTTACGAGTTACAACAGGTCAAATGACGATACAATATATAAATACTAATGACTCCGCAATATTAAATTCTCTTGTTGGGTTTTCGTGGTTCAACTTCAGAGTGATATCATTACTTGGCATTCAGGTTAAGAATTTTAATCATGAATCAGAAATTGGATTCAGAATTGTTCATTTAATTGATCTTCATAACGGGTGCTGCTATATGCTAAAAGTATAAATCTAAGTAGTTCTAAATTAGTATCTGCTACCTGAAAATGAAATCTGAACTCATAATTGCTTGGTAATTTCTTGTCTGTAGCCAATATCCCCTTTCCATTTTTAAATCTTGGAAAATTTTTTTGACTTACGACTGTCATGGCAGTGTGCATTTGGTGGAATTGTGTGGATCTGGTCTGTGTTTTGCCATGAAGGCTATGGATAAAAATGTTATGCTCAACCGTAACAAGGTATTGAAATTGATCTTATACATCTTATTTACCTATGTTTTTTCTTTCTTTCTTTCTTATTTACCAAGTTCAAGCGGTATTGGAATTGTTCATTTAATTGACTTGCCACTACTGCTTAGTGCTTGTAACAAACAGGCTCCAGCTGGTCCTGTTTTACATTTATGTACTCTTCTAGATAGCCTTTATTTTCCTTTTAGCGATCCGTGTTTGTTCTTGCGCATTGATTGAGTTTAATTATGATTTTTCGGCTCCATGTGCACTACATTCTGTTATATATACTACCGCTTAAACTTGGGCAAATGCAAAAATGATTCCTGTAGATAGATCATGGGAAGTCCTCCATTCTTTTTTCACCATTAAATCTAATCTAATAGCAGACTTTAAGTGGAAGATACTACCTTCCAGCCATGCCAACCAAACTAATTGTAGAATTTAAGTGCAAGATATTACATCACACCAGGCCAATCAAGGGAATTTTCTTTTAGTTTTACAGCTTCAGTTCAAAGGCAAAAATCAACATGCAAAGCTTGGATATTTTATAGCTTTCTCCTTGTTTTTCTCTAGACGTTGAGTAAAGTTCTTTTAGTAGTTCAGATATCATTTACTCATGGCACTCTTCGACATTTTTTTTAATATCTCATTTGCTCCATGTTCGACAGGTGCATAGAGCTTGTGCAGAGAGAGAAATTCTTGACATGTTAGATCATCCTTTTCTTCCTGCACTGTATGCTTCATTCCAGGTTAGAAACTTCTCTATAAATCTCAGTAAGGAATGAGATGGTTTTTAATGGGGGAATTCTATGAGCTACGGGAGTTAAATTGATTCTTTGATTACTTAATTCTAGTGCTGTGACGTGTACATCTTTGTGGTTTGAATAGAATGTTTAGATACTAGTAAGGCATAGAAAGCTTAGATATATGAGTGTGATTAGAAAAAAAAAAAGGATAAGGAATTTGTAAAATTCCTGATCTGGGGTCGTCTACTTTGCAGACCAAAACACATGTTTGTCTGATAACTGATTATTGCCCTGGTGGAGAACTCTTCCTGCTTTTAGACAGACAGCCCGCGAAGGTCCTGAAGGAAGATGCAGTGAGGTAAATTATTTAACAGATAAAAGAGCTGAAAAAAAACCAGAAAATCATAGTGCACAAGGATTTGAGAGTTAGTGAAGAAAGCATGATCTCAGCATCAGGATTTAAAGATACTGCTCTTGTAGCTGCACAAAAATTCTTCAAGCTTATCCTGTACTTTTTTAGGCCACTCTAATTTTACCAGAATAAAAAGTTGCTTTTTTGCATGTTTTTTCCTCATTGGAGGGCCCAAAGTTGCAAACAGATGAGGACCTTGCTGCATGAACTTTGAAGAGTATAGATGGTTATGCGCATGCATAGAAAATAAATGGGAAAATACACTTTTCACCTTTAAAACTGTTTTACAGTGTACAGTTTGCAGCTCAACTACTAACATTGACATGTTACACCCACAAACTACTAAAAGGTTGCAATGTGAACTAGTCATTAGATGTTAAGATCTAATGATCAATGTTGTGCTACATCACCTATTCTCACCTATTTTTCATTTATCTTAATGGCCAACATTGAAACATGAGTGCTATTTGCAATTTTTGGGTAGTTTGAGGATGCAATGCATCATTGCTAATAATTTAAGGATGCAAAGTGTTAAAAACACCTATTAATAGGGTGGAACATGTATTTTCCCCCAAATAAATGTAATGCTTGCATGTATTCATCTTGGCATGCAAAGTTCAAACTGCGCATGATTTCATGTTGTATTCTTGATGGTAAGAATTACTTGGTTATGTTCCCAACTGGCCAAGATGTTCAAATGTGAAAACAATACCTCAAAAACTATTAAAAAGGCATTTGATTTGGTATTCGGTTGCAACATATTGTTCTGATAAATGACCTTGCACTAAATACACCAAAAGAATTATTTTCATATGAAAAATCACACTCGTGATAATTTTTCTTTACAATATTGGATTATTTACAAACATTTCAAATAATTCTGCAAAAAGTAATTTGAATCCATTAAGCGGACAATATATTTCTGACCAATTTGTTGGTCATCTACCGGTGTCATATTATTTGTGTGACTTGTAATGTTGCTAGGTTTTATCCGAACTGACTTCATACAATTGATGGTTGTAGATTTTATGCAGCAGAGGTAGTTGTTGCATTGGAGTACCTTCACTGCCAGGGTAAACAATGCCATTATGTCTTTCTTTTAAGTAATACATCATACAATAAGGGATGATTTTGATAAGTGGTATTTCAAAACTTATCCTTAGTCATTGAGTGATTCATTGAAGGAACTATTTTGTCCAATAATTCCAATATCTGATTTTATCACATGAATTTTGCTTTTGTCAAGATGGCCCTAATTTTCTATCATGCCCCCAGAACTGTGTTCCTCTTACCTGCATAATGATACTTAGATACCTAAAGTAGTCTCAAAAACTGAAATTTCCAGTACCTAAAGCATGACATCATATTTTGATGTAGTTTACGATCAAAGTATACTTGCATCTTCATACTTTTACTGAATCTCCATTGAATTTCCTCACAGGGATAATTTACAGGGATTTAAAGCCTGAAAATGTTTTACTCCAGAGCAACGGTCACGTATCCTTGACAGATTTTGATTTGTCATGTTTGACATCTTGTAAACCACAGGTATTCTAGTTATCGAATCTTCTTTAGCATAAATCTTTTCCGGGAAAAAATAAAGGCAAAATAGTTGCATAAATCCCAGATATTTTGAGAATTAGAATAAATTTTATGGGTTGCCTGTGCTCTTTGCAGCTTTTGATTCCAAGTACAAATGAAAAGAAAAAACAACAGAAAGGTCAACAGAATCCAATCTTCATGGCAGAACCTATGCGAGCATCAAACTCTTTTGTTGGCACCGAGGAATACATAGCTCCGGTTTGTCAACATAGAATACCAATACAGATTCTGGATCCTAGCATATGCATGTTACATGAGTCTATTTAGAGGAATTGCACCAATAGATTCCAGACAAAATGAAATACATATGTTACATAAAGTGTTGCATTTTGAAGGATTTTAAGGGTAAATAACATTTTAAGTGGAGAGATTCTACATGGAGAGAAGAGAGATGAAATACCCTCACCATGGAGAATACACAGCCTTTTCTTTTTCAACTCCAGTCATATACTCTGTCACCTTGTGTAATTTCTAATATGAAATTGTTTCTTTACCTGTTGAGAGAAGATTGTGTGCATCTAATTTTTCATTCTTCCTCAACTCATGTGTCCTTTTCCTTTTAATTCTTTGCAGGAAATCATCACTGGGGCCGGCCATACCAGTGCGGTGGACTGGTGGGCTCTTGGTAAATTTAAATACTATTGATGAAACGATGCACCATAAGTGCATATAGTAACTGCAAGAACTTATTCCCGTTATAAATTCAGTTAAAAATATGAAAAATATCAAACAACATGCTAACACTAACGTAAGCCAAGCTTATTGTTTCTTAGTTCAAATCCAGATATCTTTGTGATAGGCAAGTTTCCACCCTCATGTCAGAGTGATAAAAAAATTTACATGCATGGTCTAAAAGGCTGAGAGTTAGATTATCTACCATCTGATCTTGATCATCCACTTTGACAAGTAAACTCCACCATTCGACGATTTTCATAAAATATAATGCCTAAGTTGTGCCTAAGAATGATAAGAAATATGTTCGTCTTCATATTTGAAGCATTTAAACCATTAAAATCATGTTTGATTATGCATCAATTTTACACCACTATCATTGTGTTGCTTTCATTATTATTTGACTACATCGTTTATGTATAAGTGACACTCTTTGCTCATTTACTACATCGTTTTCTCAGGTATTCTTCTGTACGAGATGTTCTATGGATATACACCATTTAGGGGAAAGACTAGGCAAAAGACTTTTGCCAATATTCTTCAAAAAGATCTTAAATTTCCAGGAAGTATACAGGTGAGATATATCTTGCTACTAAACTAGTTTCTCACATTTAATGCTTAATAATTTTCAACTGACATGATTTTTTTTTTTTTTTTTATATAAAAAATGCATAATTCTAAGAGAACATTCTGGAATTAATTTAACTATTCAATGTGGACAGTGTGTTTTTTCCTTGAATAAAAAAGAGTTCAGTTTGCATGAAATTCCCGTAGTCAGTGCTTGGAAAAGGAATGGTGAAAGCTCAAAGACAATTAAACATGAAGACCCCCAAATTTCATTATAAACGATTTTGGAACCTGTATAGAAACCAAAACTAGCAAAGTTCAGAAACATGTATGTATTTTTTGGGGCATTTGCAGAAGTTTTTACAAATCTTAGAGAGCATATGATGCACAGTAGAAGTAGACTCATGGTGTTAGGCATTCTCAAATGGACTTATTTTTACAAAACTTCATTCCCGCCTTCATACCTTATGCATGAACATGGAAACCACCTTAAGTCGCATAGAAGAACAAGGCTTGGTGCTGACAGAAAGTGAGTGTCTTGCAGGTAAGTCTCCAAGCAAAGCAGTTAATGTATAGGCTCTTGCACAGGGATCCCAAAAACAGATTGGGTACTCGGGAAGGGGCAAATGAGATTAAGTGTCACCCTTTCTTCCGGGGTGTCAATTGGGCTCTAGTTCGCTGCAAGGTAAGATACTAAACCTTGAAAGGCATGAAGTGGAACTAATGCATGAATTGGAATTCAATTGCTGACATAGAAATATGTTTCCAGAAAGCTCCTGAGCTTGATGCTCCTCTCTTTGACACAACTGAGGCTGAGAAGGAAGCAAAAGTTGTGGATCCTGAATTAGAGGATCTCCAGACAAATGTTTTCTAGTAGGCCTGGTCCATGGTATGAATTACGATCATGTTATGATAAATGTGTCTCCATTTTTGGTTGGTCTTATTAATTACAGACTTCTGTGTTGCAGATTTTGAGCATGGGAACCATATCTCCTTCAGAAAGGAAACGCAATGGAGGCTCTGAGAGCTCCTTGATCCGTCAAGGAATTGGGTTTTTCTTTGACTTGGCTTGTGTTTCTTGGCCCCAAGCATTTTGATCGACAGCTAAGTCTGGTAGCTGCTGGTAGGCGGAAATTAAGGTTCAGTTGTGTCCCATGTAATGTTTGTACGACGTGTCCCCTGTAATTTTAATCCCAGTTGGTTTGAACTTAAAAAGTTGTGTAAATTGATCTCTCTCTCTCTCTCTCTCTCTCTCTCACACACACACACACACACACACACACACACACACTTTTTTTTCTAGGCAAATTTTTGAGAGACTATTGCTCCTGTAAGTGTGGGGATTATACCTTCAACCATGGACCCCATGGTCCCTAAGGACTTGGAGGTGTCGCCACTCTCTCTCTCTCACACACTTTCCTTTGCATATATATATACACATACATATATATATAATATTCCTTGTATTTTGCTTGTTCTTCGTCCATTATACATCATGTCTCAATGTCTATCCAATGCATAAGAGAAATGATGTTGTTCATCATAAATTTGTAATCTTCGGTTGTTTATATTGATGTGTCATATTTTAAGTGATTGTCCATTTAAATGATAGAGATATTAGGTTACTTATAATATGTCATATAGAAAATGACAAAATTTAAAAAGACAATAAAAAATGGCATCTAAGATAATTTATAGTTAAGTTGGTCTCTCAGGAATGTAACCTTGGACATATCTATCTGCACAACATTATCAAATGCCTCCACAAGTGGTAGTGGTGGTGGTTGTTTGATTTCCTGAAGGTTTGTCGGCACCTTGATTGTGCACCAAATTATTGAATTCTTGAAGCTAGCTGTTCTTCACATGTCAGAAATCTCTGCAATGCAGTCTTATTTGATCTGTGACATGGACATCTACATCCAGCATGTCCTGTGTTCCTTTCCTACCATTCATCCTCCTTTCATTTAGCTCAACCACAACCAATATAACGATCCCCCCATAAAGTGTGGAAGTACCATTTGTAATTTTGTGCTATCGTCCATTTCATGGAATCACTCATGTTTGTTTTATTAGATGAGATTGATTGTATGGTTCATTTTAAGGTTTTTTGTTTGATAGTTTAACACCTTTTGTCTTCTTGTTATTTTGTCATAAATGAAAGGCTTTTAATAACAATAACAATAATAATAATAATAGTAATAATAATAATAATCATGGTGCCATTTTCTCCTTAAAAAAATTGAGCTCAATGGCTCATGTTATCTACCAAACTATACTGACCATTATTATTTCAATATTCAACCTTACCTTATTATTATTATATATTTTTTTTAGAAGGGAGTGGGAGGTTTTGAATCTAGATTTTCTATTTGAAGAATCAGATTATATGCTATTAGGTTATCAATATTATTTTTTGTATTGAATGAAAAGGCTAAGATAATTATTTCTGCTGAGATACTTGTATTTATAGATATCTAAGTACAATTGATAAGTAATTACAAATGATAAGTATGACTATGCCCCTTGCATACATCCTGATTATTCTGTTGTGACTGGACTTTTAACTCTTCTTATTGAGATTGAGTTGAGTCAGGGACTCTAAACAATTTTAAGGGAAGGTTTGGATAGATAGTTGAGATGAGATGAGATAAAATGAAAGTTAAATAAAATATTATTATAATATTATTTTGAATAGAAAATAGTAGTTGAACCGATAAAAGTGATCGATTGCGTTTATTATTATTATTATTATTTATTTAATAATTAAGGAAATAACTATTAATAAATTAACATTTTTTTAAATGTTTAAAGAGGTATAAAAATGATTAAAAGAAAAGGGAAAAAAAGTACATTATTTGCACTTACTGGGTTGATTTCTTTGATTAAATTATCAGTTTTAATAGCACGGTCTTTTTTTAATATTATTTTTATTTTAAAATTAAAAAAATTAAATTATTTATTATATTTTATATATTAATTCATAAAAATTAAGATGAGTCATCAATTAGATAGGTGCAAATGCTGAATTCATCATCGGTCTACCTAGCATTTCTTTTTCTTATGATATACTCAAATTCTCTTTCAAATGTCATTTTGATACTGAAATTCCCTTTTTAATTTTCAAAAGAAGTTGGCTAAAGAATGAAATGCAATCATAGTGGAATATTATTTTGTACAGATGCAAGGCAGACCCTAATCATGGAGGGACCAATTACTGTCAGACAAGACCACTCTTGTCACTGGCGTTATTAACTTTGGACCTCCCCCCGTCCCTTCCATGTCTAAAATCATCTTTGAAAATTAACGTACCCAATCTTTAACTTGAGACATCCTTTGTAAACTAGTGTGTTAACCTCGTCAAGTTGCCAGTAAATTCCCCCAATGCTCCAATAACGAAAAATAAAAAATACTTTTTTTTTTAAAAAAATACTTTTTATAGAATAATGATTTCGTATAAATTTTAAGAAAAATATTACATATAGTTACTTTTGTATATTTTGTATATATTTTATTAATGTGATTGATTGTATTAATTTTTTTAATATACAATCAATCACATCAGTCGAGTGCGTAAAAAAATACACAAAAGTGACTGTATATAAAATTTTTAAAATTTTAAATAGATAAATTTTGTGTATGCCTATTGCAACACTAATATAGTGAGAATTAGTTGATATATTGATTTGTACCATAGATGTTTTTGTCTAGTTTAACAAAAATACACATTAGGGAGAAATGCTTGGAACCCATTATCGAGATTCCAAGCATTTCTCTTAAATAAAAATTAAAAGTTGAATAAAATATTATTAAAATAGTATCTTTTACTGTTATTATTATTTTGAGATTTAAAAAAATTATATAATTTATTGGGTGGCACTACAACTACCGCTCCTAACTCTCTTACCGTTAGTCATTTTAGTGTGTTTTTTTAGCTTTTTTTTACATGTATTATTTTAGCTTTTTTATTATATGTATTTTTAATACTTTTATATATATATATATTTTTAAAAAAATTCACAAAATCATTAAAAAAATACGTCCTTAATCAAGAAGTAAAACAAATAAAAAATAAAAATAAATGGCCAGCAGTACCTTCCAGAGGTAGCTTTAGCATTATGTTTGCTTATTATATTATTTGTGTAAAAATTTAAAAAAATTGTAATCATCATATGAAATAAGATAAAATATTTTCACTATTTAAATATGTCTTAGTCTCACCTAAAGCTATACTAAGGACACTCTGGTGGGATCATAACTTATAGCATGGATATTTCAATCCATGATGAGATTAACAGAAGAGTAATTTAGATCAAATAATCACATGAATTCTCATAAGATAAGGTCTAAACTTATTAGAGACATATATAGAAATATATATATATTGTGAAATGATAATAATATTAGAGTGCTGTTATATACACAAATGAATTACATAAAAATAATTTCATAAATTAATATGGTTTCATCTGATCCGTTAAATTTACTTTATAATAAAAATAACTTTATATTCTGACGAACTATATCAAACTATATAAATTTTTATGATTATTTTTATATAATATTTTTGTAGTTAAGAGTATTTACCATATGAGAATTGTGAGGTGTTCACTTTCACAAAACTCTTATATTATTTTACTCATTATAACTTTTTTAAATTCTTATATAAAATAAAATAAATAATTTAATTTTTTTAAATTTTAATATAAAAATAATATATTTTAATAATATTTTATTCAATTTATCTCATAAAACAAACGAATTACATTCCAAAAGATTGCATAAAGTTATCCCAACCGCCCCCACCGTTTGCAGACACTTTCAGAGGTTGCCATGGCCCAGACATCGCGGAGGGTTCACTGGCAGATGCCCCTTCTGTTTGCTGGTCCAGAAACAGCCAGCAACATTTACTCGCAGCTCAACCAAAAAAAAGCACCAAAAAAGATAATGACCCCAAAATAAATTATTAAAAAGACATCATGAACACAAAATAAAACATAATTACTTGAACTAATCCTATTTCTCTCTCCAATTTAATGAACAAGTTGATTTAGTTGCACAAATAGATGGATTGACATCTTTTATTTATTTATTTTTTTAACCAATTTTAGAGTTTAAAGTAGGAGAGAAATAATCACGAAAAATAGTAAATAGATACTGTCCATTATATTGAAAGTAGTTGAGTAAATTTCTTAGTTAACAATAAATGTTTAAATATCTATTTCATTTACATATCTCTATTCTATTTTTCATATTTTTAGTATATGTAAACATGAAAGGCAATTTTATTTACAAGTCATTAAAATTTTCTTAAAAATCAAATTCAACTATTTCGAAAATATATCCTCCATATCAATTTATAAAGATAATTTATTTTTAAAATATTATTATTTATTGTAAATTTCATAGCCTATATAATCAGTCTTAGCTAATTAGTTCTTCCTATTTTAAATCGGTGAATATGATATATATTTACATCATTTAAATAAAAAAAATTCAATAAAATAAGATTTGATCATATTTTATTATTTAAATAACAAAAATAATGTGCTCTATTGACCAAGTTAAGAATATAAACGATAAACAACGATACCTCCCCAACATATTTTATGATACATATTATAGAATAAAAATATTTTTATAAAATAATATAAATTTTATTTAAAAAAAATAATTCTCATTTTAAAGCATTGTTGGGGTAAAGGATTGGAAAGTATCATTTTTCATAAACAGAAATCGAAAGGAGCGCTTCCCACCTCCAGTACGCTGTAATAATGAAAGGAAGCGGCAGAGCAAGCAAGGAAAATGCAGATGCACGTGGAACCAAATGATCCCTTCCCTCTACCACCCTCCCTTCCCTCTAATTTAATCATTCATACCACCTCACAGATCCAACTCCTCCTCACACTTTCTTCTTGGATTCCCCTTTCTTCCTCTCTCTCTCTCTCTGACCTTAGTTTTTCCAAGAAAACTTCTGTTTTGGCTTTCTTGATCTCTTACTGCGCTTGATATCGAGTTCTTGCTTTCTTAAATTTCTTTGTGTGGCTGTCTGTGGGGTGTGGGTTTGTCGCATTAAGGGCTTCAATGGCGGCCGAAAACGCATTGAAATCCAGGGAGGTCTCGACGATGATAAAGCAAGGCTTCATCTCTGTTCCAACGCTGTCCTTTTCACCCTCAAGAACAACGGCTACAACGACGGCTACGGCAACCCTTTCTAGGGTTTACTCTCCCACTTCCTCCCCCAACTCCAAAACCCTCTCTTCCCCTCCACCATCCCCATTCTCCTCGTCCACTTCCGCTCAGACCCTGACTCGGCCGCCTCACTCCCAGACCCTCTACGACATGATGTCCGAGGAGCAGCACCGGGAGTCCAAGCTCTCCGAGGAGAAGCGCCGGAAGCTCCAAGACCGCGTTTCTAAACTCCTCGACAAGGCCCCGTTTCGAGACGCCGCCGGCGACGTGAGGCTCTCCGTTGTTGGTAGGGACGGGTTTCGCGTCTCTATGGACGTTCACAAGAGCGTGCTCGCCGAGAAGAGCCGGTTCTTTGCTGAGAAGCTGAGGCGGGACCGTGGGGTGGCCCACTCGGTGGAGATCAGCGATTGTGATGACGTGGAGGTCTACGTCGAGGCTGTGGTGTTGATGTACTGTGAGGACTTGAAGAGGAGGTTGATGGGAGAGGAGGTGTCCAAGGTCTTGGGTTTGCTCAAGGTACAAGGCTTCGTTTCCCTTTTCTTGGCTTCGTTTCTTACTAAAAATGTTATTCTTGTTCCCTGTTTCATGGTTACTGTTACTATCAATCTTTTGTTACGTGGGTGGCGTTTTGGCATGATTATTGTTTATAAGTACTTTATTCTGGGTGCTGAGTTACTGTAGCAAATTTGAGGAAATGAGATATTGACCTTATAATTTACTTGCCTTTGAGTTTGATTAGATTTGGCGTTGGAATATGTTAACTGGCTGTACGTTTTAGCTCTGGTTATATGATGTTCTTTTTCCCATATTGATGAGAGTCGAGACCCATTCAGGTACTTGAAAAATGTAGTGGAGAGGATAACTCTGAAAGTTTGGCTACCGGATCTTAAGTTTTATGATCCATCAGAAAGAAAGTTTTAGCGATCTTAAGTTTTAGGGACTGAAATCTTGAATGCAATGAATCAGAAAGAAAGTTTCTTGGCGTAGGCTATGTTTAGTTAGTGAGGTGATGATCACCTCATACTAACTCACTACTATTCACAAACTATTCACTACTTTTTTACTGCTATTCATTAATTTTTTTACTACTATTCACAAATCATCTGAGGTCACCTCAATATGTAAGTGGAGCATAGTTTCCTCAAGCTTTTCTTGTTAAAAACTAGGACACCTAGAAGATAGGATTCAAATTTAGGTTACTTCTATTACTTCTCTAAAAAAAAAAAAAGGATTCAAATTTAGGTTACTGTTAAATTGCCTGGATTTCTTGGAAAGAAGAAGAATGTCAAATATGGGTACTATGATACTATCTATGTTCTCTCTTTCTCACTGGTCCACATACCAAATGGTGATAAGCTCCAAACATTTTATTGATCATTACCAAAACACGACTATAAGAATCCAATATTTTGTTTTGGACCAGTTAAATTGCTTGTAGTGCTATTGCCTGCATATGGGACTGTAACATTTCCCTTTTGATTCCTCTCCTCTGAGTTTGCCGTAGTGAAATATTTGTAGGTCTCTGCAGCTATCATGTTTGATGCTGGGATTTTATCATGCTTGGAGTATTTGGAAACTGTACCATGGTCTGAGGATGAAGAGGAAAAAATCATATCTCATCTCAATGAACTTCAGCTTCGTGACTCTGGTGCTGAAGTTCTGCTGAGAGTATCATCTGAACCATCTACTTCTACAAGATCTGATGACGTGTTCTTGAGATTGCTGACTGGTGTTCTACAAGCAAAAGATGTAAAAGCTCGTCGAGAAATGAAATCTCTAATTTCTCGTTTACTTAGAGAAGATGCCACAAATTTTAATGATAGGCTTGATGTCTCTAAGGATGTACTTTATCATCTTTGCCATAGATGTCTTAGTTCTCTTATCCTATGCTTATCCGAAGCTACTTGTGTGGATGAGAAGCGAGACCGAGGGGCTTTAATGAGTGAAATAGCTCGAGAGGCTGACAATATGCAGTGGATTGTGGATATTCTAATTGAAAAAAAAGCGGGAGACGAATTTGTGAAATTATGGGCAGATCAGAAGGAGCTTGCAGTTCTCCATTCAAAAATCCCCACCATTTATAGGCATGAAATTAGCAGAATCACTGCACAGCTTTGTATTGCTATTGGGAGAGGACATATCTTGGTGCCAAAAGAAACCCGCTTTTCTTTGCTGTCCACATGGCTGGAACCGCTTTATGAAGACTTTGGATGGATGAGAAGGGCTTCTAGATCAGTTGATAAGAAGCTGGTTGAGGATGGATTGAGTCAAACAATTCTTACTCTGCCATTGCCGCAACAACAGGCTATCTTGCTTAATTGGTTTGATAGGTTTCTTAGCAAAGGAGATGACTGCCCCAATATTCAGAGGGCATTTGAGGTTTGGTGGAGAAGAGCCTTCATCAGACAATATGTGGCTGATCAGGATTCTTCCCAGTTGCAAATAACTGTTTGTGACTATCAAAATTGAAAGGTATGTCGCCCAGGTCAAAAAAGTCTAGGCCTTGTTTGTACATTTTCTTTTTCTTTTAGCTGTCTGTCAAATTTTGTTTTCCTGGTTTAATCCATTTTCTGGATTTGTCTGTAAAAAAAGAAAAAGAAGAGCGGTTAAACTCCACCAACTGCGAGGGAATTCAGTAGAGAAACTGCACAACTTTTCTGTGGCTATTGGTATGAATTTACCGTCTTGCTCTTGAGAGAACATATATTTTTGCTTAAAGATGAGGAAGGACTGTAATCTATTCAAAGAAATTGGTTCGTACCGTGACAAGAAACTGCCCTATATAAAATATAAATTTGTATGATCGATTTTTCTTATTAGAGTGCATTTGTGGTAGGGGGTAAAAGAGCTTTGATAAGACTACGTGGCTAGAGTTGGGTAATTCCGGCAGCAGATTATCTTTTGTGAAAAGAGTAAATTATCCAAACTGGAGGATATCCTAACCAAGTCTAGAAGGTCCAAGAACACCTGTACATTACAGTGTTTATAAATGTATGTACATAGGTAGGTCTCAATGTGCACCTTTCATTGAGTTTGACTGTTAAATTCTTAACGTTTTAAAAGGCGATATTAAAGTGCATTTGTATGATCGATTGAGTTTGACTGTATGATCGATTTTTCTTATTAGAGTGCATTTGTGGTAGGGGGTAAAAGAGCTTTGATAAGACTACGTGGCTAGAGTTGGGTAATTCCGGCAGCAGATTATCTTTTGTGAAAAGAGTAAATTATCCAAACTGGAGGATATCCTAACCAAGTCTAGAAGGTCCAAGAACACCTGTACATTACAGTGTTTATAAATGTATGTACATAGGTAGGTCTCAATGTGCACCTTTCATTGAGTTTGACTGTTAAATTCTTAACGTTTTAAAAGGCGATATTAATCTCATTTTTCTTTAGGAGTCGACTATTAAAATTGTATATATATATATATATATATTTTTATTCATTTTAAAGGTCACATATTTATTGAGGCACATATCGAATCTTATTGGTACTTCTGGGTGTAAGATATAATTTTTTACAGTTTAAAATGCTGCAAAAATGCAAAATGTAATAAGAAGTGAAAAATGTAAGTTTGCTTGGAATTATATAATTGAAGCCAGAGACTCATGAAGTCCTCCTAGTTGCTACAAGCTTCCTGCAAAGTACAATTGTAGAGCATATGAGAGGATCACAAGGCTTCCTTTTAATCTTCAAGGAGCATTTATTTAGGGAGAAGCTACATGCCGGAAATTCCATTCTACTCCTACATGCATGATAAAGTTTTTTTCTACACCTATTTTCCCCCCTTTTTTTCTATTGTTGGAAGGCGACCCTATTGATAGGGTCTCTCTGGGTGCCATGTCCTTAATAACTAATCTAATAGATTTTCAAAGCCTGTTGATGGTTTGATAATTTCAAACTTGAGATTGCGAACCCGAGGAAGCAAGATTTCTCTAAATTCTTCATGAATAATTTTAATCCATTGGAGTGCTTGAGCTTTTTAAGAAATTGTCTCAATCTATCAAACCATAGAGCATCGCTAATTCTAAGCTGGAATTCAAGGCTAGCTCTTTGTACTCCTACTCGTTCAAAAGATTTGGAGTGTCAATGTCAGTCCCCATCAGATTTTTGCATCCTCTCGAGACAAGTTGTTTAAGCCGTGTACTAGAAATCGTTATATTATTCAATTGGTTGCATTTGCTTAGCTCCAATTTTTCAAGTACAGGAAAACTAGCAAACCGATCTTGAAAAACTTTTTGTCATCTCAAATCCTCAACCAAAGGGCAGCCAGAGATCAGATTCCTGGTTGTCCGTATATCAATGACGACTTGTAGCCGACCCATAGGTACGAGAAAGTTTTTGCAGATGTGGAAGCTTTATATAAATGCAAGATTTCAACTTACACCCATATAACCTTAATCCAGTTAGTGTCTTTGCAGCAAAAAGAGACCGGGGCAAAGTGTAATGTATGTTTTTCACGACGACAAGTGGAGATCTAGCTCTTTCAAGTGGTTTTCGACTGCCCAATTAATCCACTGATCCATATGAATTAGGGCCAGTTCTAAATCATAAGAGGTAACACGAAGAACCAATTTACGTATACTTGGTTTTTGCTCGAGGTGTCTCTTCAGAGAATTGTCAATGAAGTCCTTAAAAGTTCTCATTCCTCAAATCCAGATTTCCCTCTTATTGAATCTTGTGTTG
The DNA here is from genome assembly GCF_018687715.1 of Carya illinoinensis. Lineage (NCBI taxonomy): Eukaryota > Viridiplantae > Streptophyta > Magnoliopsida > Fagales > Juglandaceae > Carya > Carya illinoinensis. Next base: position 12,183,438 of record NC_056764.1, on the reverse strand, counting down.
ATCAAATTTCAAAAGGGAATCCGCATGATTCATGCAAGTCACGGATTCTCTGCTTTGTAAATCAATTTGTATAGCACTTTCCTTCTATAGTTGTGTATTTCTTAATTAGCTACTGCCATGTACTATATTAAGGCTAGTTGTAAAGGAAATTAATACAAGAGTATTTTTAGCCAAACTCTGCGTAAATTCTATATGCTATTAGAAGGTTAATCTCTCATGAGAACATGAAAGCCTTTCCCAACACCATGTCGTCCAGTGTCAATACCACTCCTCATTCGATGCCGCAAGGCTCCAACGCTGCGTCTGAGCTTCTACTCGTTACTATCAACACTTCCAGCCAATTACCTTACAAACTTACATCTTCAAATTATCCTTCCTGGCGTGAAACTTTTCTAACCATCCTTATTGGTTATGATCTGATGAGATATTTGGATGGCACTCTTTAGTGTCCTCCCACACCTACTGCTGGTTCTTTTGCATTTGCTGTGGCAAGCTATGCGCATTGGTACCGACAGGACCGGTTGCTGCTCAATGCCATTTCTTTGGTTTCTAAAGCCGTTATGCCTCTCATTGCCATGACAACCACAAGTCGCAATGCTTGGCAGCATCTAGCCCGTCTATTTGTTAGCAAATCTTGGGCCCGTATTATGCAGTTAAAAGAGGACCCAACCCTTATTCAACGGGGTTCCTGCATGGTGTCTGATTTTCTTCATGCGGTCAAGGTGATCGCTAATGAATTGTCCTTGATTGATGCCCCAGTTTCGGATGATGATTTAACGTTGGCGTTGTATGTTCTTAATGGCCTTGGTTTGGATTTTCGTGATATGATGGTGCCTATTTGAACGCATGATACTGCCTTATTTTTGGCAGAATTACATGATCTGTTAATTCTTCGCATGGATGGAAATGCTTCGATGGAAATGCATGGATGGAAATGCTTCGACCCTGTTGTAACAGCCAATTCTTCTCAACGAAAGCCATCCAATAATCGGTTCAAAAACGACAAGAACCGATCCAAGCAAAATTCAAACAACAAATTTTTTTTTCTAAGAAGTCCTCTGTTGTGTGCCGATTTTGCGATCAGCTTGGACACTCAACAAAGAATTGTGCCAAACTTACGTCTTCTCCAACAGCAAATTGCGTTACTTCTTCGGCTCCAAAGAATGGAAAATGGCTTCTCGATTTCGTTGCTTCTCATAATATCACATCTGATTTGGCTAATCTCCATATCTACTCTGAATATGATGGTCAAGATGAGGTTTATCTTGGAGATGGTACAGGTTTGCCAGTCTCTCACATTGGTTCTCCTACCATTGGTTCTCCTTCTCGTTCTCTTGTTTTAATAGAAACTTTGCATGTGCCACTCATTCATAAAAATTTAATCTCAGTTCACAAATTCACTCATGATAACAATGTCATAGTTGAATTTCATCCCTCTTTTTGCCTTGTGAAGGATCGGATGACGGGAATAGTGCTCATGCGTGGTAGGTGTGAAGGTGGAGTTTATCCTGTGGCCCTTCGTCCTTCCTCATCCCAGGTCAATACCATCACCTTGGCTGGAACTCGTGTCTCCTTCGACTGTTGGCATCATCGATTGGGGCATCCTACTCCAAAGATTTGTCGTCACTACTTAGGAGTCGTGCCTTGGCTGTGTCCTCGTCTAAGTCCCTCATGTCCCGTATTTCGTGTCAATGTAATAAATCTCATAAATTGCCATTTAGTCTTACTTCTCTTAAAAGTAATTCTCTTGAATTTCTGTATGTTGATATTTGGGGATCCTTCCCTATTTCCTCAGTTGATATTATCTTTTTCTTGTTGATCATTTCACTAAATATTGTTGGTTTTACCCTTTGCGGATCAAATCTGATGTGAACATTGTTTTTGAACAATTTGCTACGATGGTCGAAAATCAAGTTTCCAAAAAATTAAAAACTTGTACTCAGACATGGTGATGAATTCCTCAAACTTAGATCACTCATAGCTGCCCATGGTATCAGTCAATATACCACTGCTCCGCATACTCCTAAGCAAAATGGCACGGCTGAACGCCGCCATCGACATATTGTCGAAACCGGCATGACTCTTTTACATCATGCTTCCGTTCCCTCTACCTACTGGTCCTATGCTTTGCCATGACAGTTTATCTCATTAATCACCTTCCTACTCTCTTGCTCTCCCTTCAAAATCTCTTTGAAGCATTCTTTGGTCGGGTCCCTGATTATCATAAGTTACGCATCTTTGGTTGCCAATGCTATCCTTGACTTGTTCCTTATCACACTTATAAACTGCAGACCAAGTCTCAATCATGTGTTTTTCTTGGTTATTCCCTGACTCAACATGCTTTCAAATGCCTGGACTTTCACACAAGTAGGCTATATCTTTTTCAACATGTCACATTTGATGAAAATCTATTTCCTTTCAGAAGTGCACTATGTGATGCCCCAACTCCCACATACGAAAACACAGGAATCGTGATATTGAGATAATTACAATACGGGTCACACAGCCAAATAACAAGTGCTAAGTGTGTACACATATAAAAAATGTACAACAAAAATCTCAGCGGATAAATAAAAGAAGTCAACTAAGTACCAAAATTTTAAATATATGATTACCAAAATAAAAGCATTTCAGAAAATTATACAGTTATCTAGCCAAAATAAAGTAAAAGCCAAAATTAAATGGGTAGTGATAGGGTTACCACTCTATTACTACCCATCCACCACTCAAGTGCATTTCAAGTTTTTTTATTTTTATTTTATTTTATTTTAAGTATTTTTTAACATCCTTAATCATTAAGAAAAAATTAAAAAAAAATATAACTTTACTAATATTCATTTCCTTAATCATTAAGTAAAATAAAAAATTAAAAAAAATCAAATACAAAAAGAATAGTAGATAAGTTGTAGTTGAGTAGTAATAGTATCATTTTCCAAATTACATAGCCAAAAAGGGCAACAAATCTCATGATCCAAAAGTGATCACATGTCACTCTTCTGGCGGAGCCAATCTCTCATACTCAATATCTTTTTCTACATCAAAATCTATGATTCAATAAAATGGAACCGTGGGAAAGAATACTACGTGAGATTATAAGTCTCAGAAAGTAACTAATCAAATAACCCAAGAGATAAAAACATATTTAAACAACCAACATAAATGCATGCACATGCTGAAACATACATGAGACCAAAAACCATCACGTTTTCCAAAAATGACAATTTTTCCAAAACACGCTATTAAATACCATTTGCCATTTTTCTAAAAAATGACCCAAACATAAATCATCATTTTCTTAGAAAATGGTCCTTATATCCATTTAACCATAAACCGCCATTTTATCAAAAAATGGCCTAATATATCCATTTATCAGTTATTGTAGGCGGGAATCGCAGACGGAACTCTACCATCACCCTTGCTTACCACCATCTCTACAATGTGCATCGTAGGTGGGAATCGAGACTCTACTACCATCACTGCTTACCACCATCCCTATAGCACTGTATGCGAGAATCATAGGTGAGACTTATCACCATCCCTACCACGTACATCATAGACGAGAATCATATGTGAGACTCTACCACTATCCCTGCTTACCACCATCTCTATAGTTTATTTTTCCTCTCTTTCATTCATTACAAACATACGCAAAATCATTTCTTAACACGAAAATCTAGTTTTCAAACACGACACATGAAAATGCATGCAAACGATATGTTTGATGTCATGGCATATCGCATATTAGATAAAATACACCAACAACAATTCCAAGTGCACAAATCCACAAACCAACTCCACAATAAACCGCAGTCCATAATCCATACTCCTCGAACCTAAGGCCCGGTACGACCAATTAGACTGCAGAAAACATATTAGTGTAGAAATATATTTAAATATAAAGAAATCATTTGAAAAATTACTTATAATGATGAAAGACAACTTTGGAAGATCAAAGGTTCTGCCAAAAGTGGCAGAGCAACGGCGAATATAGATTTTACAAGTGTTAGTTGTGGGTCACAAATAGAGAAATTCAAAGGGGAGGTACAAGAGGCTTGAGTTGGTCATGGAGGGGCTTATGGAGGTCAATAAAGCTGGTGATGGTGGTTGAAGGCCGTGGGTGGTAGCTCACAGCAAATCTGGCCATGTGAGAGAGAGGGAGCCCTTGAGAGAGTGGGGGAGAGTGTGTCAGCTAGGAGTTTCGGGGTGGCATGGGGAGGCTAGAGGGGAGGTTGCCAGTGAGGAGGGGAGGTTGCCAGTGAGGCTAGGAGGTTGTTGGTCATGGTGCTGTGGCTAGGAAATCGCGGACGATAGCGTGGGTCTTGGAACCCGTGGGTTTTGCATGCGTGCATGGGAGGAAAGGCGGCTAGGTGAAGGTTGGGCTCGACGGTGGAGGCTTGCTGGCATGAGGGGGAGCGGTTGAGGTGGGCGGTGGGGTGCATGACGTGAGAGGAAAGGGAGGGTGTCGCACGGGAAGTAGGGGAGGAAAAAGGAGAAGAAGAAAAAAAGAAAGAAGAAAAGGAGAAAAAGGGAAGGAAAATGGAAAAAGAAAACGAAAACAGAGAAAGGAATGGAAAGAAATGAGATCCAATTTTTTTACCTTGGGTCTCAAAACTGATCTAACGAAAAGAATTTTAAAACGAAAATTTACATAAAATAATTTAAACTCAGTGACTAAGTAAAATAAAATAATAAAATCTAATAATAAAATAATTTCAAATAAAGACCAATTTAAATAATGAACAATAATTAATAACAATAAAATACATTGAATTAAATTTCACAGTTAGAAATCATAAAATAATACCACTAAAATCATATAAACTTTAAGACAAGAAAGCCCATAATAATAATAAATTAAACACTTATTTAATTAAAATACACGAAAAATATGGGCTATTACACACCAGCTCTTGCTTTTGTTGTTGTTCCCGCGCCTTGTGCTGTAGGTCCATGAACCTCCTCCTAGCTTTTTCTACTTCTCCTAGCAATTCCTCTTGTTCTGAGTCACCATTTGCCCATAGTCCCTACACCTTCTCTTTGTACACACCCCATGGTAACTTGGGCTTAGAATAACATTTTCTGTCCTTAGCAACTTTCTGTTACTACCAGGCATCCCATTGCCCTAACTTTGAAACCAACTTGTGCCTCTCAGGCCCTTAAGGACTCGCGATGGCATAAAGCTATGGCCGATGAGTTTACTACCTTGGTTTCCCATGGAACTTGGAGTATTGTTCCCAAACCTCCTAATTATAATTTGATTGTTGTAAATGAGTGTTTAGGGTCAAATGCCACCCTAATGGCACAGGGATAGATTCAAGACAAGACTTGTTGCTAAAGGTTTCAATTAGCGCCCTGGAGTTGATTATACCAAGACATTCAGTCTGGTGATCAAACCTACCACTATTTGGTTGATACTCTCCTTGGCTCTCTCGCACAATTGGCCTCTCAAATAAATTGATGTCAATAATGCGTTTCTACATGGTCACCTGACTGAGAAAATATTCATGCAGAAAATTGTTGGCTTCATTGATTAGTCCTATCCGAACCATGTTTGTGCCTTACACAAATCCATTTATGGTCTCAAGCAGGCTCCTCGCTTGATATAATGCATTGCGGTTTGATTTGTTAGAGTTGGGTTCATTAATTCTAAGTTTGATAGCTCGTTGTTCATATTTAACCTTGTCAGGATTCTTCTCTATATGCTGGTGTATGTCGACGATTTAATTCTCATGGACAATCACAGTGAATTTCTGCAACATGTAGTCAAGTCTCTAGTTGACAAATTTTCTCTCAAAGATTTATTTGACCTACATTATTTCCTTGTGGTGAAAGTCATTCCAATTAAGCAGGAGTTGTTCCTCTCTCAGAACTATTTTGTTCTTGATCTTCTCACTAGGTTGAAGATGACTGGTGCTAATAAGGTTCATACTCCCATGTCTGTGTCTACTAAGCTTATACTTGACAATGGTACTGCATGCTGTGATGCTACCGAATACAGACACATGATCGATTCCCTCCAATACCTGTCTCTCCCTCGCCCAAACCTTGACTTTGCTGTAAATCGCCTTGCTCAGTTCATGCATCAACATATTGTCACTCATTGGTAGCATGTTCAACATCTACTGTGCTATGTCAAACAGACCATTCATTTTGATCTCTTGCTGTGATGCCAAATGAATCCAATTCTTCATGGATTCTTAGATGCTGATTGGGGGGGTGATCTTGATGATCGCAAGTCCACTACTGCCTACATCATTTTTATGGGCAACAATCCTATCAGTTGGCGTACTTGAAAGTAGAAGGCAGTAGCTTGCTCCTCAACCAAAGCTGAATATCGGGCTCAAGCCACTGCCGCTTTGGATATTGCTTGGATTCACTCTCTACTTGATGAACTTGGTATCAAGCTATGTGCCACTCCCTTTCTTTATTGTGATAATGTTGGTGCTACCCAACTTAGTCTTAATCCTGTTCTGCATTTTAGGATGAAACATATTGTCATCGATCTTCACTTTGTATGTGACTTTGTTCGTCGTGTTCATTTACATGTTGCTCATGTTCACATAGATGATCAGCTTGCAGATTTATTGATAAAGCCTCTTGCTCGGTCTCATTTCAATCAATTGCAAGGTTAAATTAATGTTGCTGATGGTACCTTAATTTTGAGGGGGTGTATAAGGGGAATCCACATGATTCATGCAAATCATGGATTCTCTGATTTGTAAATCAATTTGTATAGCACTTTCCTTCTATAGTTGTGTATTCCTTAATTAGCTACAACCATGTACTATGTTAAGACTAGTTGTAAAAAAAAAAAAAAATCAATACAAGAGCATTTTTAGCCAAACTCTGTGTAAACTTTATAGAATGAAGTCCATAGCTCTCTCCACCTTTTGGACAAGATACTAGTTTGAGTTGCATCTTTTGTATTATGAAGGAGAAAGAGGATGTAATGGATGATGTGATTAGGCAACTGGGTGATTAGATTCATAGATTTAACTCTTTCACACAGGTTGTTTAAATCTTTTCTCATAGTTTTATGCTAACAAGTAGCATTAGACCAATTTCTATCAAAATGTTTCACATCGTATTGTAGGGGCATTGGGGAGAGAAACAAATGGAGAAGGGGAGAGGAGAAATGAGAGGGGATACTACGCAAGGGAGAGGGGAAGAGGAATGATTTTTTTATTTTTATTTTTGTCATGCATGCAGATGTAGAATGGAGTTTCTTGCACCTTCTATTTGGCAACGCGTCAATGATTGGTGTAAAAGTTGGGAAGGCACCCATCCGACATTGAGCTTATTCCATTTATTTTCTTTCCAAAAAATAAAATAAAATAAAACAACTGTACTTTCAAAGTTTGATCAAATGTTTGTCCAAGGTACAAATTACTAAAAATATTTTGATAATTTTTTAAACCGAGTGATGCATATACAAACTATTTTATAATTATTTTTTCTCAAAATCACATATGAAAATGAAGCATTGAAGACAATTATATAAAATTTGAACTTAAACAAAAATTTATAGTTTTAAGTGAGTAATATGATCACATTGATTTATTTTTTTATTTTCTAATATGTTGAAAAATAATTTTTAAATGAGATATAGTCATGGGGCTTATCGATTTAATAAAGAAAAAAAGAAGAAGAATTCATTGCAAAATAGCTAGCTTTTACACAAATTCGTAAACCCTAGAAAAGCCTCCCTCACCCTTCCTATTTTTTCTCAAACCTTGGGGAACAATGCTTGGAGAATGTAGTTGACTTGGGTATGGTAGTCTCGTTGAAGCCAATCTTACTCAAGAAGTTGACTTCCATTCTTTTCACCTTCTCCTCCACCGAAACGGTGCGTCTCTGGCCATCTCCAAGTATCTCCGACGCGCATTAGCCTCCTTCAAAGAGCTAAGATTTCAGGAGAAAGAGCTTGGAATTTGACAGTCCTAGCAAAAGCACAAAAGGCCCAATCCGGAGATTGTTAGGGAACTAGAGGCAGTACAAGAGAACCGACTCAGAGTGTCGAGGTGAGTCAAGCACGGAGCAAAAAAATAAAAAGTCATGCAGATAGATATTGTCAGGGGCTGCAAGAGGAGTTGGAGTCATGAAGATGATGGAAGTTGAAGATTAGAAGGGAGATCACCAACATTGGGAATGCAGGAGAAGAGTTGATTAAGTTTGTTACTTTCTGGTGCAACGTAGTTGTTTTGAAGTGAAGTATGATGTGCAATTGTATGTTGATGAAGGTGTCATTTAGAATAAGTTGAGTGACGTTGTTTTAACATTGTGCATTGTATTGTTACTTAAATGTAGAGCTAATACGTTGACGTTTTGTATCTTTACATTCTGAATAAGTGAATACTATTTTATTGAAGGGAAAGTAGATAGTTGGAGGAAAAAGGAGGGAATAATATCTTTGAAGTTCAATCTCTTCTTCTTCTTCAATTCTCTATATTCTCTTCTTCATTTTTCTTCTTCTTCTACATTATGGAGAGTGATTATCTCAGACTTAGTTGTAGTAAAGTGGGTTCATTACAGATATATTGGTGAAAACCTTATGAAAAAGGTGATAAATCGACTCAAAGTGTTGTTTCGGGTCTGGAAATTAGTCACGAGTTTGTGGTAGTGGAGAGTAATATACAGAAGCATGGGAAGAAAAAACAGAGGGGTGAGTTTTGTATTTTTTGGGATAATGGTAGTGAATATGGGGATGATGGAGATAATGGGGGTAAAGTGAAAACCTAGGTGGAAGAGAATCAAGCCCAGAGTGTTAAGCCGTTTCGAGAAATGGAGCAGGAAAATGATGGCAATATGGGAATAGAGAGCGAGAGAAAGAAGCACAAAAAGAGGTAGGATGGGTGGTATGATATTAGAAAAGTTGAAAATGATGGCATTGAAGTTAGGAATGGAGAAGGCGAGCGTAGAATGGAAACTACGGAGAATGGGAAGGTGAGGAGGAAAAACATTATTGAAGAGATAAGTTTAAACTCTTAAATGTTTCATGTCCAAATACATAGACTCACGTTGGATCATATGACAGTTGAAAATGCTACTACAATTGGCAATGCTATTGGAATGTTAGTGGAAGTGGATGTAGACCCACAATTTGGGATAGCTTGCAAAAAATTCATTAGGATGAAGGTTGAAATAGATATAACCAAACCACTAAAGCAAGGATTCTGGCTCCCTAGAGATTATAGCATAGACACATGAGTCTCTTTCAAATATGAAAGGTTGTCAGACTTTTGCTATACATGTGGGAGGCTAGGACACTCACAGATTTTTTGCACATTCATAAAAACCATTCCCTTAGAATTACCTTTTGGTACATGGCTTAGAGCAAATATGCATAATACATGATCAAACCCACCAGCATAGCAAAGTCAAGCATCTATTCAAGCAACAATTCAACTCAACAAAAGAGTGGAACAGACTATTCTAAAAAACAACACACAAATGTTTTGCTTGAATGAACAACCGAGAAACACAAGCTGCAATATATCACAAGGAATCGAGATATCAAAGGAAGCAAAAAATGGGAAAGAGAAAATTGGTAAATTAATTAGTGAACTCCCTGAAGCCCTTTTGCTTGGAGTAATCCGATTAGAAAACACTACTGATTTCTCATCGGCTTCTCATGCTGTTGGAGCCCACCAAGCTTTCCTATCGATCTTCTAGGTCAAAACCCACTAAGTAGAATCGTTTTTATTGAGCCCCATCATCATTGCAGCCTTGTTGAACTGCAAGAAGCCAGCGAGAGTTTCTTCCTAGCGTGATCTGATTTCCAATAGTGGTTTCTCTCAAAAAGCAAAATCGGTAGAAGAAACCCACACTGATCCACTTCTTGCAATTTTTGCGCTAATGAACAGACCTGTTCACGGTGGGTGGCTTCTAACACATCTTGCGCCGACGAGCAAACTTTCATAGTAGGTTGCCTCCTTAACACGCACCAAACCTAGCAGTTGCAACTTCCTCCATCGAGCAATTATTCACTGAAATAAATCATTCCACTGTTGGCATTAAGTCTTCATCACCAACCGCTGGGTCTCTCAATGTGGAAATAAAGTTATGCTGAACCATCTCCCATCAAATACAGTAAATGGGTTATTGAAGTTTGACCTACAGTAAAGAGGGAGCTGCAAAGAAGGAAAGATGAAAAATCGGCATTAAAGCTGTCATGAATAAGTGATCTGTGGGTACAATACTCAATCAAGAGTTTAATCTCTACACTATTAATACTTTTACATTAGCAAAAGAGACAAAACCATCTTTTCCCAAAAGAGGAAATCTCTCTTTAAAATCCTTGATAGAAGCGGCACAACTGGGGGTATTGTTTCTACCACTAGGTACCACAACCAGAAAACAATCAACTCGCACAGTTTTCAAAGGAGGACATCTACATCAGAAACAAAAGTTAGTGCTTTTGGTGAACAGCAGACTCGATAAGATTAATAGGCTAGGCAGACAGCGGCTCTTCAATGTGAGCCCCATATCTCAGATTAGATTTATCTGACTCCAAAAAATCTAAAAATGCTGAAGAGGCAAGCTCTAACATGTCTCCTCCATCTATATGAAAACACTGGTTTAGAATTGCATGTGATTGGCCCACCCTAAAGCAATCAAATCATTAAGGGCCAATATTAGGAATCATAATCTGGATATTATCTTTTTGTCGAAATCTATGGTGTCGTCTAATCGTACCTTAACTATTGTAAATAGTTTGGATTTTCATAATTTTGTGAATTTTTCAGCCACAGGTAACAAGGCCTTCTACTTGTATGGCGACTGTGTGTATATATTGAACGGTTCAATATTAATATAAATGCAGTATCTGTTTTAATCTACTCTGATTTTCATTATCATCCATGGCTTATCATCTTTGTTTATACACCGGCACAATGACAATTCAAAGCAAATTTCTAGAAATACATGGAAACCATACTGAGATCATTTCCAGGACCATGGTGTTGCATTGGATATTTTAATGATTTACTCAAACAATAAAAAAAGTATGGGGGACGCCCAGTGGCGACAATTTCAAATGGAGGATTAAAGAATTTAATACATATCCTTGGATTAATTGGCATTGGATATTTGGGCCTATCTTTCACTTGGAGTAATAATAGACATGGTGGCATACATATTAGAGAAAGACTGGACCGAGCGATTGTTAACCAAGAATGAAGAATGCTTTTTTTGGACACCATTTTACAAAATCTGATTTCTACGGCCTTAGATCATAGTCCTCTCATTTTAAGTACAACTATCCATTAGAGTCGGTTGCATTCTTTTAAATTTGACAAATTTTGGATACATGAACCTCTCAGTCGGATAATTATTCAAGAAGCGTGAAACAAGCAATTCAGAGGAACTCCAGCCTACATTCTGTGCAGAAAAATTAAGGCAACCAAAGCAACTTTAAAACACTGTATTAAAGTTCATTTTGGAAAAGTTTAGTTCCACATTCACAAAATTGAAAAAGATCTTCTTGAAATGAAGAGTTTATCTCTAACTCCACAAAATAAAATGAGAGAACAACAACTCCAATATGATCTTCGAAAGCAGTTGAAAAATGAAGAAACTTTGTGAAGGAAAAAAATCTCGGATCTCTTGGCTGACAACAATGAATCTCAACATCAAATTCTACCATCTCTCAACAACCATTCGAAGGAGGAGGAATGTAATCGACTCCATCAAACTTGGTCCCGGTATTTGGTCGATGGACCAATCTTTAATTGAAACCACTTTTCTTGATTACTTCTGGAACATACTTGCTTCTTTGAATCCAATAAATCTAGGACATCTAGAAAACTTTTTTGAAAGGTAGATATCAAACATAGAAAATGATTTCCTTAGTGCTATACCAAATGAAACAGAAATATTCAAAGCACTAAAATAAATCTTTTGCCAAAAAGCTCCTGGATCGGATGGAATGACAGCACTCTTCTATAGGCACTATTGGGATGTTATCAAAAGCGAATTCATCAAAACGGTGCAAAATCTTTTTTAGAGTGGTAAATTGCTGAAACAAATGAACCACACCAATTTGCACTTATCCCGAAAATCCAAATCCAAATCAACCCTAACACTATAGGCCCATTAGTTTGACCAACATGAGATACAAAATCATTACCAAAATTCTAGCTGTCTGCCTTAAATTTACACTCTCCAGCATCATTTCCCCTTTATAGACTGCTTTTGTGTCTGGTAGGAACATAAAAGAAAGTACACTGATAGCTCATGAGCTATTTTACCACTTGAAGGAAAAGATAGGGGGACAAGGATTAATGGAAATCAAATTTGATATGGAAAAAGTTTTCAATTATGTCGAATGAGATTTTTCGTTTGAAGTGATGGAAGTACTTGGATACAGCGCTACCTGGATTAATCTCATAAAGGAATGCATAACGACAACATCCTTCTCTATCAATATAAATGGAACCCCTAGAGGTTTTTTTCATGCTCAGGGAGGACTCAAACAAGGGGATCCAATCTCACCATTCTTATTCACATTATGCATAGATGTATTATCTAGATTGATATCCAAATCAAAGGAGCAAGGAAAATTCAAGGGAATCCAAATAAGTAGAAGCCATCCACCAGTCTCTTACTTATTATTTGGAGATGACCTCATTGTTTTTGGGAAAGAAAACAAGCGAAGTTCCAAAACTTTATCTAATAATATTGAAAAATACATGGCATGGTCAGGATAGCGAATCAACCTCAACAAATTTTCTATCTTTATTACAAGGAATGCGAGTTCGGCGACAAAATCAATGATCACTCAGATTCTACCATATAGAGCATCTTCGGCAAGAATGGAGTACTTAGAGCTTCCAACCTCCTTCTCAAGCGGAAAAAAGGAAAGTTTAAAAGAACGTATGGAAAAGATCAATAGCAAAGTAGAAGGCTAGAAATCTAAAGTACCATCTGAAGCAAGATGTACAATGTTAATCAGATCAGTCGCTAGCTCAATTCCAACCTATCAAATATAGTCATTCCTATTGCCAAAGCCAGTGTGCAAGACTATGAATAGGAGCTTCAAAAATCTTGGTGGGGATTCCTAAAAGGGAAAATTCATAACTTGTCTACGAAATCATGGAAATCAATATACCAACCAAATTATCTATGTGGATTAGGCATCAGACTAATGGAAACGATGAATTTAGCATTATTAGCAAAAACAGGTTGGGAATTAAGTCAAAGAAAAAATGGATTATGGTACAAGCTCCTATAAAAAAAAATACCAACTTAACCATGTTAAAAAATGTGGATGATTTATTAGCAAAAGGCTCATGCTTCCAGATATTTGATGGTCTCTCAGTAAATGTGTGGACAAAACCTTGGATACCAGACATGGAGGATTTTAAGCTAAAACCTATCTGGAACATGGACGAGGTATATACCCTGTTAAAAGTTTATGATATCATAACCAATAACCGCTTGGAATATTGAGAAAATGATTACATTGTTCGAACAAGAAAGCATAGAACACATTTAAAAAATTCATCTTGCTCAAAGCAACCAAAAAAGCGATACTTTGATATGGCTCCCAAATCACAATGGTAAATTTTCAATTAAGACAGCTTATCATTTGACGGCAAAATATATAGGCTTCATATTGCTTCCAAGATTTTCTAGCACCCAGCTTCAAAAATCTCTGGAGCTTGAAAATACATGACCGTCACAAGCTCTTACTTTGAAAAATTGTATGGGACATCCTTCCTACCATGGCTAAGCTAAGCAGCATTATTTTAAATTTGCAACAAGAATTTTGTTCAATGTGCAACTAGACAATAGAAATGTTGCTCCATCTTTTTTTGGAATGCCCTGTGGTTCGAATACTATGGAAATACAGTAGTTGGCCCCTTAATTTGGCATCACTTTCAATTACATCTGTTGAACCCAAGGTTTCAAGTTTCATGTGATTATAAATCTACACATGGATTTTGATGATAACAAATGAATTCAAAGAATAAAGGAGTTTCAAGCTTAAGTTGTTCACACAATGGAATCAAACACATCAAAGAACCAAGCATGAGCAAGAAGGAAACAAGTTCACATTAAAGTCATAGAGTAATGTTGTAAATCTCTTAAAATTCGAAATTAGGATTAATGCTCAAAATTAATATTTTATCATAAAGTATTAAAATACATTTTCCACATGTGCATGAATATTTTTAAAAATTAAATTTGAAAATTTTGAAAGATGATTGATTGTCATCTTTTGCATGTGCATGCATTGATTAAAGGGTTGAACTTTAAAAATATTAAAGATGATTGATTGTCATCTTTCACATATGTATGTTTTATTTGAATATTTTCAAAAGTGATTGATACTTTTTTAGACTTATACAAAAGGTAGATGATTTTGTTTGAAAAATTTGAAAAATAAAGTGTGCTCATTTTGTCATATACAAAAAGTAAAAGATTAGATTTGAATTTTTTGAAAAGGAAAGTGTGCTCATTTTGTCATATGCCAAAAGTAAAAGATTAGGTTTGATTTTTTTTGAAAAAGTGAATGATGTTGTCTTTGACAATTGAAAAAGAAGAACCTTTTATTTGAATTTTTTTAAAAAGTGAATGATATTGTCTTTGACATGTGAATCTTTTTAAATTTGAATATGAAGTCTCATATGCCTATAAATAGATCATTTGAGAGCTTCACATTCACAACATCCAGAGCATACAACATTCATTCAAAGCTTTCATTCTCTCTTCTCTAAGCATTGAGCCTTAATCCTTATTCATTTTGAGAGATATAGTTTGCGCTGTATTGTTCTTATTTCACTCATTGAAGAGTGTTTTCTGATAACCTACCCACTATCAGCTTTTGTATCAGAAAAAGGGTGTGTATAATCCTTGTGCGTGTAGAAAGTATTCGATACGGGGAATAGTTGAATCATCACTTGTAAGGTGATTGCAAGTGTAGAGGGTGTTCTACACGGATCCTTTGTAGCGGTGTTATTCAAAGGTGTAATAGGTTTCTATCTCCACCTGAAAGAGGTTGAATAGTGAATTTGGGAATCCTCAAGAGGTAGCTTGAGGCGAGGACGTAGGCAGTGGGGCCGAACCTCGTTAACATACTGAGTTTGCTTCTTTCTTACCTTTACTCTTTATATTTATTGTTATTTCATATTTTGTTTATATTTTATATTATATATTTGGTTTATAATTGTTATTTTTTTAATACAACTCAATTCACCCCCCCTCTTGTGTTAGTCATCTGGGCAACAATTGGTATCAGAGTTAAGAGTTCTATTATAAGATTAACTATCTTTTGAGTTAAGATCTTATGACTAACATTGCAGCTTCATTTGGTGAAGGTCAATCTAGCAGTCGGCCTCCACTCTTTTGTGGAGATAATTACTCATTCTGGAAAGTTAGAATGAGAATATTTCTTCAAGCTCAAGGTAGAGAAATCTGGAAATGTATTGTAAATGGACCTTATATTCCAACAAAAGTGGTTGATGGAGTAAAGGTCAAAAAGGAAGAAGAAGAGTTTGATCGTGAAGACGATAGACTTTATACTTTAAATTTAACTGCTATGAATTTATTATATAATGCTCTTAATGGAAATGAGTTTAATAGAATAATGCATTACGCTACGGCAAAGGAAATTTGGGATAACTTGGAAGTAACTTATGAAGGAACTTCGCAAGTCAAGGAATAAAAAATTTATATTCTTACTCATGAATATGAAATGTTTAAGATGAATGATGATGAATCAATTTCTAGTATGCACACTCGTTTTACTAACATCATAAACAGCTTGACAGCTCTTGACAAAGTTTATTCCAAGGTGGAGATAGTAAGAAAAATTCTCAACTCTTTACTAAAACGTTGGGAATCAAAAGTTACAGCGATTCTTGAAGCTAGAGACCTCAAGAAGCTCGAAGTCAATGAACTCATTGGGTCACTTATCACCCATGAATACACATTGAAAAGAGGAGAAGAAGAAGGAAAGTCAAACAAGAGCTTAGCACTTAAAGCTGTTCCTCATGAAAGTGAAAGTGATGAAGATGAGGAAAATGACGATAAAAATGAAGAAGTTGCTATGATAACAAAAAAAATTCAGAAGTTCTTGAAGAAAAATAGAACTCCTCCTAGGAAATCCTTCAAAAAGTTTTTCAAGAAAGATTCAGGTAAAAATGACACTTTAATTTGTTATAAATGCAATAAACCTGGTCATATCAAGCCAGATTGTCCTCTGCTAAAGAAAGATCGAAACAAGGGCAAGAAAGCAATGAAAGCTACATGGGATGATGATTCAAGTAGCTCAGATAGTGAAGCAAGTAATGAAGAATCAGCAAATCTTTGTCTTATGGCTAAAGATGACATTGAGGTAACAAATCTTGATAATATTGAAAATCCTTCATATGAAGAATTGCAAAATGTTTTAGAAGAGGTTTATGAGGAATTTGAAAAATTGGGTATCAAATATACTGCTTTGAAAAAGAAAAATTTTTCTTTAACAAATGAAATTGATATTTTAAGAAAAGAAAATATCATTTTGAAAGATGAAAATCTTGAATTGAATAAGAAGAAAACCGATTTAGAAAATATTGTTGAAAACTTTACGAATGGAAAAACAAATTTTGAAAAACTTCTTGGTAGTCAAAGATATGTTTTTGACAAGGCAGACTTGAGATATATGCCAAAACAAAAATACAAACCTTATAAAAATTTCTTTGATAATCCTTCTATATCAAAGACCAATAATCAAAATTATTTTCATAAAAATAATTTTGTCAAAAAAAGATATTATTATAATCATTCAAGTTCTTCATATATGTCACATGCTATTTGCAATTTCTGTAATATAAATGGTCATAATTATCATACTTGTCCTATTAGAAGAAATCATACAATGACTGTTAGGGCCATATGGGTACCTAAAAATCTTGTTTCTTCTAATACTAATAAATAAAGGACCCAAAGAACTTGGGTACCAAGAAAAATCATTTTAATTGTTTTTATAGGTATGCATGAAGTCATCCACAAGCGAAAACAAGTGGTTTTTAGATAGTGGATGTTCAAGACACATGACGGGAGACAAGACTAAGTTCTTTGATCTTAGATCTAAAGAAGAAGGACACGTGACATTTGGAGACAACTCGAAAGGGAAGATCATGAGAATATGTAAAATTGGTAATGAATCTTCTCTCATAATTGAAGATGTTCTACTTGTTGAAGGTTTAAAACATAATCTTTTGAGTATAAGTTAATTATGTGATAAAGGATTTACAGTTACTTTCAAAATGGATAAATGCATTATTTTGAATGATTATGATTGTAATATTTGTTTTATTGCTTTTAGAAACAATAATGTTTATACAATCGATTTTGAAGAAATTACCTCACAACATGTTATTTGATTTTCAGTTCAAAATGAAACTAGTTGGCTATGGCATAGAAGATTAGGTTATGCCAATATGGAACTTATTTCCAAACTTTCAAAAAATGATCTTGTGAGAGGTTTACCAAAAACAAATTTTCTGAAAGACAAAATTTGTGATGCATGTCAATTTGATAAATAAACAAAAACTTCTTTTAAAACTAAGAAATATATTTCCACTACTAGACCATTGCAACTGATACACATGGATCTTTTTGGACCAAATAGAGTTGCAAGTCTAGGAGGAAAATATTATGCATTTGTTATTGTTGATGATTTCTCTAAATATACTTGGGTCATCTTTCTTGCTCATAAAGATGAGGCACATAATGCTTTTACCAAGTTATGTAAGAGAATTCAAAATGAAAAGAGCTATACTATTTCAAGTATCCGAAGTGATAGGGGAAAAGAGTTTGTTAATAAAAATATTGAAACATTTTGTGATGAAAACGGTTTTGTGCATAATTTTTCTGCTTCTCGAACTCCTCAACAAAATGGGGTAGTAGAGAGGAAAAATAGATATTTTCAAGAGATGTCAAGAACAATGCTCAATGAGAACAACTTGCCTAGTTATTTTTGGGCCGAAGCAGTAAGTACTGCATGTTATGTTATAAATAGAGTTATGCTAAGGTCTAAGTTAGATAAAACCCCCTATGAGCTTTGGAATGAGAAAAAGCCCAACATTGGTTACTTTCATGTATTTGGATACAAATATTTTATTTTGAATGACAGGGATAATTTAGGCAAGTTTGATGCAAAATCTGATGAAGGTATCTTTCTCAGGTATTCTACTAATAGTAAAGCTTATAGAGTATTCAATAAAAAGACTTTGACTGTACAAGAATCTATGCATGTAGTATTTGATGAATCTAATTCTCCACTCTCCAAGAAATCTATTGATGAAGAAACAGGAGGTATAAATAATACGGAAAGTCTCAATCTCAACAAAGAGAAAACAATAGAGGAAGTTCAACATGGAGCCATCAGGAAAGATCATCAAAATTTAATACAAGATGCACCAAACAGTGAAAATTTGTGAAAGATCATCCAGCGGAACAAATTTTGGGAGAACCTTCACAAGGTGTAAGTACTCGATCATCTCTTAGAAATATTTGCAATCATACTGCTTTTCTATCTCAAATTGAACCCAAAAATATTGATGACGCACTTCTTGATGAATCTTAAATTCTAGCTATGCAAGAAGAGTTGAATCAATTTGAAAGAAATGATGTTTGGACACTTGTTCCTATACCCAAAAATCATACTATTATTGGAACAAAATGGGTTTTTAGAAACAAGAAAGATGAGTCCGTAGTCATTACTAGAAATAAGGCTCGACTTGTAACCCAAGGTTTTAATCAAGAAGAAGGAATCGATTATGATGAGACATATGCAACTGTCGCAAGATTAGAAGCTATTCGAATGCTACTTGCATATGCTTGTTATAAAGATTTCAAACTTTTTCAAATGGATGTTAAAAGTGCTTTCTTAAATGGTTTTATAAATGAAGAGGTATATGTTGAGCAACCTCCAGGTTTTGAAAATCATATTTCCCCAAATCATGTTTTCAAACTCACAAAAGCACTATATGGACTTAAACAAGCTCCTAGAGCTTGGTACGAGAGACTCAGTGGTTTCTTGATTGAAAAAGGTTTTTCAAGAGGAAAAATCGACACAACTCTTTTAATTAAATATGAAAATGATGATATTCTTTTGATTCAGATTTATGTTGATGATATAATATTCGGTGCTACTAATGAAAATATGTGTCAAGTTTTTGCTAAGACTATGCAGGAAGAATTTGAGATGATCATGATGGGAGAACTTACATTCTTTCTCGGATTGCAAATTAAGCAAGCAAAAAGTGGGACATTCATCAATCAATCAAAATATATTAAGGAATTACTGAAGAAGTTTGGGATAAAAAATGCTAAGGAAATTGGAACACCAATGAGCCCATCAACTAAACTTGATAAAGATGAATCCGATAAGCCAGTTGACTCGAAAATATATCGAGGTATGATTAGTAGCTTATTATATTTAACAGCCAGTAGACCAGATATTATGTTTAGTATGTGCTTATGTGCACGCTTTCAATCATCTCCAAAAGAATCACATTTAATTGTAGTTAAGCGCATTCTTACATATCTTAGTGGTACAAATAACCTAGGGTTATGGTACCCTGTGCACACATCTTTCGATCTAATCAGCTACATAGATGCAGATTATGCTGGCTGTAAAATAGATCGAAAAAGCACTAGTGGAGCATGTCATTTCTTAGGTCATGCACTAGTTTCCTGGTTTAGTAAAAAACAAAATTCTGTTGCACTATCTACTGCTGAGGAAGAATATGTTGCTGCGGGTAGTTGTTGTGCTCAAGTTCTCTACATGAAGCAACAACTTGAAGATTTTAAACTCATGTATAATCACATTCCAATCAAATGTGATAATACAAGTGCTATAAATCTTTCAAAGAACCCAATACAACATTCTAGAACTAAGCATATTGAAATAATGTGTCATTTTCTTCGAGATCATGTGCAGAAATGCGATATAATAGTAGAGTTCACAAACACACAAGATCAGTTAGCAGATATTTTCACAAAACTTTTACCAGAAGATAGATTATGTATGATCAGAAGAGAAATATGTATGATGCATGATATGAATATCTCTTAAAAGATAGACCAGAGTCAATAAAAATAGAGATAGATTTTTTAAACACTTTTACATAAACTTGAGATTCTTAGCCTCATGTTTGAGACGCTCATTCTCTTCATACAATATCATGTCATTCTTATCCATGAGAACCGGCAAGCAGAATGAAGAATCTAATAAAGATTTCAACTGTTTATTCTTCTGCCGAATGATTCATTCCCTTGTGTGAGACTCTTGAACAATTCGTTGAAGTACAACAATTTGTTCTTTGAGCTTTTCAACTTCGTGATTTTTGACTTGTAGCCGCTGAGAAAAAGCAACAATAGAGGAAGAGTAGCGAGTCCCAAGACTCACCAAGTCATAAATAGCATCAGAATCTGACTTGTTAGTCAGATTATTATTTTCTTGCTGCAACATGGCACCAATGGCAGCTGCAGAAAGGACAGGAGGTTGAGATGCAGAATGCCTCATGGATGGATCTAGAGAAATGTTAGAAGAATGAGCCATTGAGAAAAGAATAGAAGGCTTAAAACGAGAATGTTGAAGGAATGCAGATAAGTTATAGAGATGAGATGAAAACTTGATGCGGATTGGATGAACTTCAGGATTGATTTGATAGAGATAGCATAAAGAATAAGACAAACTATTGTCTCTTCAAATCTTATTTAGTCAAAAGAAATACAAGATATGCTGGACACACATTGTCAAAAGTTTTCTTACTAAGCCAGCGAGATTAACAGTAGATTGTCCCTATTTTTCTAGTAAACGATGAACCTCTGCTGTTATCTGCCGATGTTGACCTTGTATCTGAACCCTTTCTCGTTCCAGCTCCTTTATTCGTGGTTGCAGATCATAAGCATACCAATCTGCAAATTTTTTCAACTCTTGGTTTTCTTGCTTTAGCCTTTTATTCTCACTATCCTTATTAGCAAGCTTCTGTCGTAACTCAAATATTTGCATGTTAAGATGATCAATCTCACTCACCCTCGCCATTAACCTCCGGGACATGATCGTAACAGAGGCAGCATATTGACTACTGAGCATTCTTGATTCTGCAATAATCTCAGAATCAGCCTTACTAGAAAAACGGTTCACTGCTCCTATCATGATATTGACGGCCTCAGGAGAGAAGATTGATGATTGATGCGTCAAGGATTCCTGATTCAAGTCTGGAACATTAGTGGAAGAGAATTGCTCAACCATTCTATCGTTGTGGGAAAACAGAACTCAGGTCAAGAAGCGACTATTTTTTTTTGGCATCCGATAGATGAAAATGATCATTTTTTTATAGCAACTCAGAGCCTTCAATCATGTTTGTCAACAACATCAGGCGATTGTTTAAATCTCCAGCCGCACTAAATTCATAGAGTTAGGCCTCAAGACTTTGCAGCATTTGTCGGGTCACGGATGGCTCCTTTTTTTAACTATCTACAGTGACTATTAAACGCATCGTTTTCTTCAGTCCATTTACTTACTGCCGATCCTTTTTAATGATGCCAAAAGGCGGAGAGGTTTTAGACTAGAACATTAACATTGTTTAAATTACTAAACTTGTTATATATGCTTGAAATTATATTTATACTTTTGCTTGAAAAACTAACGCATATTTTCAGGGGGAGCTTAAGTATTAATACAGGTTTCAAGTTCTATCAAGTATTTGTCATCATAAAAAAGGGGGAGATTGTTGAACCTAAGGTTTCAAGTTTCATGTGATTATAAATCTACACATGGATTTTGATGATAATAAATGAATTCAAAGAATAAAGGAGTTTCAAGCTCAAGTTGTTCACACAATGGAATCAAGCACATCAAAGAACCAAGCATGAGCAAGAAGGAAACAAGTTCACATTAAAGTCATAGAGTAATGTTGTAAATATCTTAAAATTCAAAATTAGGATTAATGCTCAAAATTAGTATTTTATCATAAAGCATTAAAATACATTTTCCACATGTGCATGAATATTTTTGAAAATTAAATTTGAAAATTTTGAAAGATGATTGATTGTCATCTTTTGCATGTGCATGCCTTGATTAAAGGGTTGAACTTTGAAAATATTAAAGATGATTGATTGTCATCTTTCACATGTGCATGTTTTATTTGAATATTTTCAAAAGTGATTGATACTTTTTTAGACTTATACAAAAGGTAGATGATTTTGTTTCAAAAATTTGAAAAGTAAAGTGTGCTATTTTGTCATATACAAAAATTAAAAGATTAGGTTTGAATTTTTTGAAAAGGAAAGTGTGCTCATTTTGTTATATGCCAAAAGTAAAAGAGTAGGTTTGATTTTTTTTGAAAAAGTGAATGATGTTGTCTTTGACAATTGAAAAAGAAGAACCTTTTATTTGAATTTTTTGAAAAAGTGAATGATGTTGTCTTTGACATGTGAATCTTTTTAAATTTGAATATGAAGTCTCATATGCCTATAAATAGATCATTTGAGAGCTTCACATTCACAACATCCAGAGCATACAACATTCATTCAAAACTTTCATTCTCTCTGTTTTAAGCATTGAGCCTTAATCCTTATTCATTTTGAGAGATATAGTTTGCACTGTATTGTTCTTATTTCACTCATTGAAGAGTGTTTTCTGATAACCTACCCACTATCAGCTTTTGTATCAGAAAAGGGTGTGTATAACCCTTGTGCGTGTAGAAAGTATTCTATACGGGGAATAGTTGAATCACCACTTGTAAGGTGATTGCAAGTGTAGAGGGTGTTCTACACGGATCCTTTGTAGCGGTGTTGTTCAAAGGTGTAATAGGTTTCTATCTCCACCTGAAGAAGGTTGAATAGTGAATTTGAAAATTCTCAAGGGGTAGCTTGAGGCGAGGACGTAGGTAGTAGGGCTGAACCTCGTTAACATACTGAGTTTGCTTCTCTCTTACCCTTACTCTTTATATTTATTGTTATTTCATATTTTGTTTATATTTTATATTATATATTTGATTTATAATTGTTATTTTTTTAATACAACTCAATTCACCCCCCCTCTTGTGTTAGTCATCTGGGCAACAACATCCATGTGAGATTGGATAAAATTGATAATAAATCCAGCTCCCAAACTTGGTTGGACAATAAAAAATTCATCATTTTCAAATTTTTGCAATGATTGCTATGGACCTCATTTGGAGGAAAATAAATGATATTATTCACAATCATACATCCTTAACATTCAAAATGGATTCTCTCCAGCTAGACACTACATACCAAGCTTATAAACAAGCATGAGAACAAAAGGCAAAGAATATCCTTGAGGAAGGCTGGATCAAGCCTCAATCAAATCATTGGAGTTATTCATTTGATGCAGCAATTAGGGACTCATTTTCAACCACTTTAGCCATATTTCGAGACTCAGAAGGAAGAATTGTAGAGATCTGGATCTCTAAGATCCAAAGCATCAACCCGACATTTACAGAGGCTTTAGAAGCTTTCCTCACGACACAAATGACAAATCATATGCAAAAAATTCCATCAATCTTGGAAGGAGATGCCAAACTTTAATAGATGCTATAACAAATGAATCTCTTTCACTTTAGTGGAAAATATCCCTGATAAGGGTGTAACCAGTCCGGTTTGGTTCGATTTTGTTCAAATTTTGAGACCGAACCGGTATACTTACATTTTCAAGAACAGATCCCAGACTGGTTACCCTCATAAACCGATAATTTTGGTTTTATCAGTTCCAGTCCTGTTCGGTCCGATTTTTTGGTTCGAATCAAGTGTCAATAATATTATATAGATTATTTATAAAAAATTATATATATATATATATATATTTAAGATTAAAATTTTATGTTATAAATTATAATATAAAATTATTTCATATATAATTATATATAGTATATATAAAAATTTCATTTATAATTATATATATAAAAGTTATATATACATATATAAAATATTCTATATAATATTAAAAATTAATTATATATATATATATTTTCTAAACCGGTTCGGTCCTGAAAAGCCAAAAACCGATTCCAGACTAGATTTAACCAGTTTTTAAAATGTAGGAACTAATTCCGGACCGGATCGATTAAAAACTGAGCCAACTGGTCCAGTCCAGTCTAGTTCGGGTCAGTTCTTCGATTTTCTGATTTAAACTTTCACTCCTAATCCCCGATCTTATATAACATCAACCAAAATCTTCATCCCCGGGTAAACTGGAGGATTAGAAAAATACACGGATTTTAGAATTAGTGAGCGCACTTTGTGGTGTAATGGGTAGCGACTGAAATGATTTTTGGTCGAATACTCATCCTTAGTATTCCTAATTGTATTCTATATATAGATAGTAGAAAGGATCCACCTTGAACTTGTTGTTCTTCCCTTTTCAATATATATCTTTATCTTTATATCTAAAAAATGTCTATGCAATGGAAAATCTTGTTTTAACAGTTTTTTATATTTTTCTGTTAAAATTAACACCATTTGTTTAAATACGTGTGAATGTAACCAGTGTATGGAATGAAGACATAAATATTGAGAGAGAGAGAGAGCATTCAATGAAATAAGACGAAAAGTTACATGAAGAGCATGCTAGCAAAGATAGGGTAGCTAAATATATATGGATGGCTGGGTGAACCACCTGGTCTGGGGAGCCATGAGTGATTAATGGACGTACACAAATTTTTAATAAAAGACGTATACAAATTTTATATAGATCATAATTTTTATATTAAAAAGTTACATGATTTTTATTTATTTAATGTTAGTTTAAGGTCGAGAATAATAACAATACAAATGTATATTCTGAATTTATTTTATAATATAATTGATTAATCACAATAATTACAATACTGAATAGTTTATATAATAATAAGTAATTAAAGATTAGTTATTATATTTTTCTCTTTCTCTTTAACATATACACATGTATTAGGTGCATAAGATGCGAATCCCTAAGTATAATACACGTGTATTATACATTTCATTAACTCATATTATTGAGTATTTCAAATTTAAAAATCCCATATAACACAAGTGTGTTTAATCAAGGTTTTTATTTTTTATTTTATTTTATTTATTTATTTTTAATATTAGTAGGACGTAGCTTTTGCCAAGTCATATTCCACACGTGGACTTGCTATGATGGGCACGTGACAAAGGTCGTGATCCTTGAGCTAATCAAGATAGAATAAATTAGGCCAACTTCAAAATATATTTTAGGATTTATATATATGCTATATATAGAAAATATTATAGCACAAATTTTATAAAAAGAATGAATGTTGTTGACCCTGATCGACTCAACCAACAACAATATAAGAATTTCAACATATTCTCTATTGATCCTCTACAGGATGACACAAATTGATGAATTATAATACAAGCATCAAACGACACATATTTTGAACTACTATTTGTGTTAGACTTTTATTAAATTTTTTGTATGCATCTTTGCTAAAATTATGGATGTTATAAATATGTATTGGATTTTATGATATTTTGAATTAATTTTTTATCTTCTCCAATATGTCTTAAATTATTAAGTGAAATAAATCATTTTTATAAAATATATATTATTTTTTACAAATAACCATTTCATAAAACTAGACAAACGTGCTTTATACGTTGCTCTCACCTAGTATATATATATATATATATAAAGCGCATGCTTGTTGAGAAAAAAAGAAAAGAAAAGATGATTAATGAGATAAGTGCTTAATGAAAAAAGGCGGCACTGGAGTATGCTTTTTTTTTTTTTTTTGGTTCTGCTTCATTTGTTTGCTAATGATAAAGACATTGAATATTAGATTTTAATAACCACAACGGACTTAGGAAGACACCTCCTACTTGCCCTGTAGAGGATGTTATTATTCACATTGTTAATTGAGCTATCGAATTTCATGTAATGCTTACATGATATGAACTATGAAAAGGTTTTCAAGGGCTTTTTCTATGTAATATTAGATTCAGCCTTTGTTTAAGAAGCTTGGAGACTATTTGGAACTCATACATTGCTTTTAGAAGGCTGATGAAAATGATGACTGCATGCAGTTGCTTGACATAAGACTATGATATTGGTTGGATAGTAAGATGAGATGAGATGATTTTAGATAGTTGAAAGTTGAATAAAATATTATTAGAATATTATTTTTTTAATATTATTATTATTTTAAAATTTAAAAAATTAGAGTTTTTTAATTTTATTTTATTTTATTTTTTTATAGAAACAATCATCTTCACTCGAGATAAAACAATTATAGACATTTATCAAACTATAAGGTTTGAGAAAGAAAGTCTGGAATACAATCCCACCACATTTCAATATTATCAACTCTCCAAGCATTACGAGCAAGTTGATGAGTTGCCCTATTACCTTTCTATACACATGAGTAAAGGAAAAACTAACAAAACAACTACACAATCTTTGCACTTTAGTAAATAGGTTGCCAAGCATTGAATCCATCATATTATTTTGCTGCAAAGATTGAACTAAGAGCAAGCAATCACTCTCTATTTCTATATGCGAAATACCCATAGTGGAACACAATTGTAGGCCTCTGAAAATTGCCAATAACTCAACTGCTTCTGGCTCTTCAACCTCTGATTCAAGTTTAGATGTGGTCATTACCACCTTTCCAGATGAGTCTCGTAATATATCTTCTACCCTGCATTTTGTAGATCTAAAAACATAGCTCCTTTAGTGTTTAGCTTAAACACACCAGGAGGAGGAGGCTTCCAACTGAACTGAGTTTTAATCTGAACCTGGGATTTGACAGAAACTGATTTGAAACTATGCATAACACCCAATGAATGATTAGTTACATGGCTAGGACTTAAACTGATTTTTTCAAACTCCAACTTATTTCTCCTATACCAAAAGCCCCATGCAAGATAGAAAAATAGAGCCAAATTATTCAATTCCTTTCCCTCGACAAACTGCATTACCAAATTAGTAATATTAAGAAACATATGACTAGCCAAAGAATGAAAGAACTAAATCCATAAATTTCAAATTTGACTGCAACTAAAAACTGCATATACAAGGTCCTCTAATGGATGCAAGCAGAACCTGCAAGTTGCTTCTGTAATCACATGTTTCTTTACCAATTAATCCTTTAAGGGTAGACTATCTTTACACGCACGCCATGCAAACACTTTCATCTTGTTAGGGACTGGCATCCTTCATAAAACTTTCCATAATCTCTATTGTCTTCCCATTAAAGAGGACTCTGCTGTATCAGAACCATTTTGAGACATAATGAACTTGTAACAGCTTTGCACTGAAAACTAGCCACTTCTTTCATGGCTCCATATCAATTTATCAACTGTGCCTTCTTGAAAAATCATAACTTTCATAATATCTGTCACTATTATTGGATTGAAGAGAGTTCTAAGCTTTTGAAGATCCCATCACCTTGTTTCTTCATCAATAAAGAAGCCACAACATCATCCCTGTTTTGCATCTGTGGACCGAGCTCTTGATTGAGGGACTCATGTCCTGGAATCCATTGATCATTTCATAAATGTGCAATTTTCCCATCTCCAATCCTCCATCTACATCCCTCCCTCAACCATCTTTTAGTATCCCAAATAGCCATTCACGTGTATAATGGACAATGTCCCAAACGAGACTCCATAAAATTAGTCTTGGAAAAATATCTAGTCTTGAGAAATTTATGTAAAACAAAATTCTCATTTTGCACTAACCTCCAACCTTGGTTTGTAAGAAGAGCAAGGTTAAAATTTTTAAGATTCTTGAACCCCATACCTTCTTTAGACTTCCCTTCACACATAGTACTCAAACTAATCCAATGAATCCTTCTTTCCTCATTCTTTTGCCTCCACAAAACTTTGACATTAAGCCCTCCAACTCCGAACAGAAACTAGTAGGCAGTAGAAAGTAACTCATGAAATAAGTTGGGATTGATATGCAATAACTTTTGATAAAACCTCCTTGCCCCCTTGAGACAACAATTTTTCCTTCCAATTTTGTAATTATTGCCATACCCTTTGCTTGATAGACTGAAATGCCCTCGATTTTGATCTACCAACTATAGGAGGTAACCCAAGATACTTCTCATACTGTTAAATTTCATCATTAACCCATAGCAACCGAATCTCTTCTCTTACATCCAACCCCACATTACTATTAAAAACCATTGAAGTTTTCTCCTTATTAATTTTTTGCCCCGACACACTCTCATAAACTTCAACCTTGCAAAAATTAACACTATCATCTGCAAAAAGCAAATGATTAATGTTAGGAGCACCCCTACAAATTTTTACAAATTTTAATTCCAAAAATTTGCTTTCTTATACCTGCTGCATTCAACAAAGTGGTGAGACCTTCAATACAAAGGAGAAAGAGATAAGGGGACAAAGGATCCCTTTGTCTCAAGCTCCTACTAGGAATAATTGGCTCTTTCGACTCTCCATTAATCAACAGATAAAAATAGACTATTTGAACACATAACATCACCAAAGAAATAAAACTTGCCCGAAATCCCAACACCTCCATCACCTTTCTGAGAAAACACCACTCTACTCCATCCTAGTAAAAGTTGAATTGTTTATTATATTTTGTGTAAAAATTTAAAAAAATTGTAATGATGAGATGAAACACTTTAATTATCCAAACGGGACAGATGTAGAGGCAATAGTTTCTGTTTACTTTGATTGTGTATCAGAAAAGAAAAATACCAAGAACAGATTATTAACTGACTTTCAACAGCCTCGTGTTTACCACTACTTTGTAGCTACTTACTACTTCCATTTCTATTTCACATTCTATTCTCATTTTCAATCATGTTCTGTGCGGGTCTATCTTTAGGTTGTGACTCTTCATGATTCTGTAAGCAAAGAGTGTAGGAGGAAGATGCTTGAAGCATATGCATTGGATAAAAAACTGAATGGTATGGTGAGTGAAAGAGATATGAAAATCTTGAGAAATTGGAGGAAGATGCAGAGCAGGAAGCTAAAACTAAAAGCATAAAGACAAAAGCTGATTGGCTGGTGGAAGAAATGTCACTATTTTGGCTGTCGAGCTTGGCGTTGCTGGAGTATGGCACGAAGAATTGACACTATCACTCTGGACTTGACTAATAACCATCTGGCTTTGAACTTCACAAGGGGCATACTATCAAGTGTATTTTTTCTGGTGACAAGTCTTTCAAACCTTGTTCTCTCACTTTCATTTACATAAATTTGTTCAGAGCAACTGCTTTATAAATATTTGTGGACTGTTTGCTCTATTACTACAAATTGTTACTATGGTAGTAATCTATAGCATTTCTTGATATGCTGCATTCGGAATTTAGATAAATAATCCATTGACATTATAGGTGGAAGACTTCATGCCATGACCTATGCCTTTTGTTTGTAACCGTTTATTGTATTGGTTTATGCTACCTTAGTACTGTTGCGCCTCTGACCTGTCCAAAATTACATAAAATGATATTTAAGTGGTTCAGCAAATTACCTACGTTCACTGGAGCTTCTTTTATAGAATTTGTACAAGATTTGCAAAAACTCTACAAATTCACTTTCTCTCCCTCACGTACTCTATTCCTCTTTATTTTCCCCACTCCCCGTTTGCTCATCTAAGCTCTCTCTTTTATAAGAGAGAGCAGCTACCATTTACAATTCGGTGCAGTGATTTACAAAAGAAATTGAGGAGTCACTTGCTGCAGACACTGTGGGTGTCTGTGGGTGGTGCCTAATATGCCAAGGAAGAGAACGGTGCACATTGCAGGTGGTTTTTCAACAATCACCCCCTCCACCCAAGTGTGCCATACTAGGCTGCTTGCAAACTGATTCATTCTTCAAATGAATGTACCTCTTTCTTTGACATGAGAGACTTCTGCTATCGAATACGCTTCAATACACCCAAGGGTGCTTAGCAGTGTACAATATTGATCAAGTCCAAACAGTGTTGGAACTTGATCCCTGTGACGACTTTCGTCAACATATCTGCTGGATTATCTTCAGTGCCAATCTTCTGAAGTTTGATGTCCTCTTCTTCTAATATTTCACGTACAAATGAAATCGGACATTTATATGTTTTGTTCGAGAGTGATACACTTGATTCTTGGCCAAATGAATTGCACTTTGACTGTCACAGTAAACGGTAACCTCTTGTTACTTAAAGCCCAAATTTGTTACCAATCATTGTAACCAAATAGCTTCTTTCACGGCTTCTGTTACAGCCATGTATTCAGCCTCAGTTGATGATAGTGTAATTGTCAACTGCAAAGTTGATCGCCAACTAACTGGTCCTTCAGCCATAGTGAACACATATCCAGTTGTTGATCGGTGTTTGTCAAGATCACCTGCATAGTCTGAGTCAACATATCCAGTTACTAGATTATCTTCACTCCTTTTGAATTTCAAACCAACATCTACGGTCCCTAAAATATACCGTAGAATCCACTTAGCCGCATGCCAATGAACCTTTTCAGGATTATGCATATAGCGACTAACTAAGCTAACGATCTGTGAGATATCAGGTCGTGTACACACCATGGCATACATTAAGCTTTCAACAATACTTGCATATGGGACATTCCTCATGTAGTCCCGCTCTTCATTGGTTTTACGAGACTGCAATGCATTGAGCTTGAAATATGGGGCCATAAGAGAACTCATTGGCTTCGTCTTCGAGTCGATGTTGAAGCGTTGCAGTATTCTCTTCAGATACTGCTTTTAAGTAAGGTGAACTGTACCTTTCACCCTATCTCTACTGATTTCCATCCCCAATATTCATCGAGCTTCTTCCAAATCTTTCATTTCAAACTCATGACTTAACTGAGTTTTTAAACGATTTATCTCCCCTTGCTTTTTTATGCAATTAACATATCATCTATATATAAAAGTAAATAAATGAAAGATTCATTTGCAAGTTTTCTGAAATATACACAATGATCGTATTGGCAATGAGTGTATTTCAGATCCATTATAAAGCGGTCAAACCACTTATACCATTGCCGAGGTGACTGCTTCAAGCCATAGAGTGACTTCTTCAAACTGCATACCCAATTTTCTTTTCCAGCTTCTTTGAAACCTTTTGGTTGAGACAGATAAATCTCCTCTTCCAGATCACCATGTAAGAAAGCTGTCTTTACATCAAGCTGTGCTAACTCAAGATCATATTGTGCAACCAAAGCTAGCAATATCCGAATGGATGAATACTTCATAACAGGAGAGAATACTTCACTGTAGTCAATTCCCTTTGTCTGAGCGTAGCCCTTGGCTGCCAACCTAGCTTTGTATTGCACTCCATTTTTAGCTGCTTGATCATCTTTTTTATTAAAGATTCGCTTACAGCCAATTGTCTTCTTTCCTTTTGAAAGCGGCACAAGCTCCCAAGTTTGATTCTGGTGAAGAGATTGCATCTCTTCATTCGTCGCCTTTGTCCATTTAACTTGTTCATTGGACTGTATGGCTTCTCTGTAGGTGGTTGGGATCTCACCCCCTTCAGCTAGTAATGCATATGTCACATAGTCTGCAAAACGTGTCGGTACACGTTTCTCTCGTCTCGGTCTGTTGGTTGCTATTGATTCAGGTTGTATTGGAGGTACTGTGACTGGACTATCAACCTCATCTCATCCATGCTCTCCATTTGTTTGTCCTGAATCATTTTGAGTGGAAAACTCCACCTTTTGCGAATCACCAGGTGTTTCGCTATCATGGCTGTCTTCATTGGAATCTTTATGCTTATGTAACTTAAGTATCTCAGATTCGTTGAATGTAACATCTCTAATGATGATCACGTTTTTAGACTCTATGCACCAGAGTCTATACCCTTTTACACCAGTACTAAAATCCAAGAATTTTGCTTTCTTAGCTCTAGGATTAAGCTTACTTTATTTAGCATGATAATAAGCAGGACATCTGAAAATGTGTATAGAGTTATAATCAGTAGCATGTGTACCTCTCCATATTTCAGTGGGTGTCTTCTTGTCGTTGGCAGCTGCGGGTAGTCGGTTGATGAGGTGGCAGGCATATGTCACAGCTTCAGCCCAAAATTGTTTACTGAATCCAACATTTAGCAACATACATCGCACTTTCTCTAGTAAAGTACGATTCATTCATTCTGCCACACCGTTCTGCTATGGTGTACCTCGTACCGTGAAGTGTCTGACAATTTTCTCTCTCCGGCATACTTCCATGAAGGGGTCTGAAGTGTACTCACCTCCATTATCAGATCTAAGCCGCTTGATCTTTCTGCCGGTCTGAGTCTCAACCATTTTCTTCCAATCAAGGAAGATTTTCAGCACTTCATCTTTATTCTTCATCGTATACACACACACAACGAGAATAATCATTCACAAAAGTTACAAACCAATGCTTACCTCCCAAAGATGCATTTTGGGTAGGTCCCCAAACATCAGAGTGCACATAGTCAAGTATCCCCTGTGTATTGTGTACAGTGGTTCCAAACTTGATCCGCCTCTACTTTCCCAATACACAGTGCTCATAGAAAGACAGTTTACCAGTCTTGGCACCTTTGAGTAAGCCTTGCTTCACCAGTGTTTGCAAAACTTTTTCTCCTGCGTGTCCCATACGCATATGCCAAAGACTGGTGTTGTCGGCATCAGTCTCATCTAACTTCTCACAACATGTGGAAGCTCTTCCATCAACAGTACTTTCTTGCAAGATGTACAAGTTTCCTCACCTCAAACCCTTCATTGCCACCTGAACTCCCATTAGTACTTTGAGAGTTCCATCTTCAATGGTAATTCTAAATCCCTTTGAATCCAAAGATCCTAGTGAGATGAGATTCTTCCGCAAGTCTGGAACGTACCAAACTTCTGTCAGAGTCTTGACACTGCCATCGTGCAGGTTTAACCAAATGCTACCTATTCTCTGAGTCTTACAGGTACTATCATTGCCCATAAGTACTACTCCACCTTCAATCTTTGTGAAGTCAGTAAACCAGTCTCGATTTGGACACATGTGATAGGTACATCTGGAATCTATAATCCATTCATCGGAATGACAAATAGATGATGAACTTATCAAGAAAAAATTTGAATCATCATCTATGTCCACGACATTGACTGTGGTTGGTTGATTCTGCTGTTGTCCCTTCAGCTTGGGACAATCCTTCTTCCAGTGTCCTTTGTTGCGACAAAAGGAATACTCGTCTCTGGCGAGCTTTCTTCCGACTGATGAACCACGTGATGTGGCCTGAGTTTTTGATTGAAAACCTTTCTTCTTTCCAGGATACCTTGACTGTGGTCTCCCTCTTGCTGTTAGCGCTTCACTTGATGTATCTTGTTGTACCTGCTTATCCTTTTTGCGGTACTCATTGCTAATTAAAGAACTAGATACATATTCAAAACTAATATTTTCCTTCCCATATAGTAGAATAGTAATTAAATGCTCATATATATAGGTAAGGAATTTAACAAAACTAAAGCTTTATCTTTATCTTCAATTTCAACATCCAAATTTATCAAATCAGCAAGAATTTGGTTATAACTATTCAGATGTTCGGATATAAAAATACCTTCACGAAATTGGAATCTGAAAAACTTTTTTTTCAAGTGCAAACGGCTCTCAATACTCTTCTTCATGAACTTATCCTCTAATTTTTGCCAAAGTTTCTTAGCATTTGTCTCTCTTATGACAAAATACTTCTGTTTTTTGATAAGGCATAACCTAATTGTACTACAAGCTTGGGTATTAAGTTTCTTCCAATTATGTTTAGTCATATCATCTGGCTTTTCATCCAACGCAATATCCAACTCTTGTTGGATTAAAACGTCAATGACTTCATACTGTCACATGCCGAAGTTGCTTGTTTCATCAAACTTCTCAACTTCAAATTTGGCATTTGATACTGTGGACCGACGCCCAGAGCAACTGGCATTTTCAGAGTTCCTATCTTTTCCAGATCTTTTCATTTGAATTTAGAAAATTTAGATACAAAATTTCAAAATTCTAACCGTACGGATGAGTCCGGAATGATCCAAATAGTTAGAAAGCACTATTTGATTGTTGAAATCAGACTCTAAATGGCTTAGATCAAGCCCAAAATGGATCTGAAAAATGAATGGTCCTGATCGTCTGGCGCGTGAGATGCACGCGTAGAAGCAGTGCGAGTGGAGAGCGTGGGAGCGTGTAGGATACTCGCAGATTCCTCTCTAGGGCGCGTGGGGGCGCGTGAGCGCGTGTAGTTCACGTGTCCTCTGCCTTCTGGGCGCGTGAGGGTGTGTGTCTGCGCATGGAGCGTGAGTGGCACTCGTCTTCAACTTCCAGATGCGCGTGGAGCGCGTGTGTTCACACTCCTAGCTTCTACTGGCGCATGCGACTTCGTCCGACCTCCGTTTTCGATTTCGTTTGCGGCAACGGATTCATCTCAACGCGAGGAACACCCTGGAGTTGTCAAAAGTTGATTTCGAACAACTTAAGTTTTGGACAGCGTTAACCAGAGCTCTGATACCAATTGTTGTGCCTCTAACCTGTCTAAAATCACACAAAATGATATTTAAGTGGTTCAGCAAATTACCTACATTAACTGGAGCCTCTTTTATAGAATTTGTACGAGATTTACAAAAAATCTACAAATTCTCTTTCTCTCCCTCACGTACTCTCTTCCTCTCTATTTTCCCCATTTCCCGTTTGCTCATTTGAGCTCTCTTTTATAGGAGAGAGTAGCTACCATTTACAATTCGGTGCAGTGATTTACGAAAGAAATTAAGGCGTCACTTGCTGCAGACACTGTGGGTATTTGTAGATGGCGCCTAATATGCCAAGGAAGAGAACAGTGCACACCGCAGGTGGTTTTTCAACAAGTACCACTTGAGTCCTCGACAATACTCTGCCTCCCTCCCTCCCTCGTACAGTCGTACTTGCATGTACTGAGGTTCCCCTTTTTAGGTCCTGAATAACCTCCTGAAGCTTGTTGCATGATTGGGAATTAATATAAATTAAGTGAATTCGAGATGTCTGTCATTAAAAACATAACAACGGCAAGATAGTTCCCAATAATGCGACAATAAAAAATATAGTAGAGGCTTTTCGCATTAACATTTGAAACCCGAACGTTACAAATTAACAAGATTGTTCACTATTCTTCTATCCATAGCTCCTCATACAATTTATTGAAGATCAATCTGCCAATGCCAAATCCCGAGTAAGGGTAAGAAAAATTTGAAAAATGGGTTAAAAAAGATACAATTTAGGAGAATTTCTAGTTGCAGTGAATCAAGTGAATCGAAGGTCAACACTTGGGAAGATCTGCCGGAGGAGGAAGCAGCTTCTGGTTTGGGAGTTTTCCATCCAAGACAACCCAACCCATCTTTAAACCCCAGCTCGTGTGGATCTCAAGGTGGCAATGCATGAACCATACACCTGTTGTCACATTTTCATCGTCACCATTCAAACAAGTCAGTAATATAATCCAAAAAGAACAAAAAATTCATCTCTGACTCTCCCACTTATAATAAGCTTTACTTTTTGGATTTGTGTGTTCAAATTTAGTATTACGTATAGAATCCGTGTAATCAACTTTGTTAGTTTGTCAGATTATGTCCTGGTCTTAATTCCTCACCTGGGTTATCTGCTTGGAACCGGATGGCCACCCAACCTCCCGAAGGTACGCCCACAGTGTTTCTTTCAACAGGATCAGCAAGATTGTAGTTTGCTGGGTCCTTATTTGGATCAAAGTTCCCAAAACCTTGCCCAATCACAAAGAAATTAAAGCCATGGAGGTGGAGAGGGTGGCTCTCAGCACCAAGAATGCTTGTATCCTGCATGATAAGCTCCACGCTAGTGTTATAAGGCAGAATCACCATCTTTGTCCCATTGCTCACCATAGTGTTGTTAGGTGGGTTGCCGGTGTAGTTAAAAGGAATTCTTGGACTGCTCGGAAAGTCGGGGCTATAAATTCCATTTGACTGCCCAAAGAAGTGAGCCTGGAGCAGGGCAGTGGTTGGGAGTGAAAAAGAAACGTTATTAACAGAAGCTGCAAACCTGGTCCCGTTAGGACCTTGACAAGTATGGTTTTGCTGATCACAGGGGCTTGTTCCAAGTCCTATTGTGAAGAAAAAACGCTTATCAACTTTATGGGGGACATTAGCGGGGAATTGAAAACTTGCTAAGCTTCGGAGTCTGCTTGTGAAATTTGCAGCAAATGAAGTATCATTGAGAGGCGGAAGAACTGGTTTGTAGAGTGGAAACTTTTTAATGGAGATGGTTGAGAGGGTTTTAGATGGAAATAAGTCATATTGTAAGATCCCAGAGACAGTAGTATTGTCGAAAGTGCCAAGACCAGTAACGTATGGCCTAGCAGTCATGAAGAATGTGGCATTTGGGAAGTGGGATTTGGTCTTCAGAAGAACATTTGTGGTCTGTCCCGGGGCTATAAGAATAGTGTCAGTCTCAAAAGGTTTAACATAAACAGCATCGGCTTCGACGACTGTGAGGGTGTGGTTTGCAATGCTGAAAAAGAGCTCGTCATTGAGTGCTGCGTTGATTAAGCGGAGGAGGTATGTCTTCCCGGGCTTCACCTTCAGTTTGAATGTGTCTGCAAGAACCATATATGCATTTACATATCATACGTAACAGAGTCAAATACATGAAAAGTTGATGCGTTGGTACACTGCTTACATGGAAAGACTTGATTTCCAACACAAATTTATATCTTACAAATCAAATCATATCATATCAGCAGTGTAGAGAGTATGTTTTTTACATTAGTTAAAACGTAGAAGGACTATTTGATACCTCTGGCGGAGCAGTTATACAATGGCCCTGGAAGTCCATTAATAGTATAGGCATCAGAGACATTTGGACCACCTCCTGTTTGCAAGGCTTGGCTAATGACTTCCTCGGGATCTGCATTCCACCACTCCCCTGAAATGTTTTGGTGCCAAATTAAGTTTGCTTTTGTTTGAATATCATTAATGGGTAATGAGAGGAGGGGGGGTAAGAGATCCTCCCCGGACTGAATTGGATGATCCAATATAAAGAGATAGACACGACATTACCCATTTATCTCTTTCCAAAGTTGGAATATCCAATTCACTCACTTAATAGAGAATCTCTGTTGGAGAAGAGACTCAACCATATATGGTTGTCTAGCTTACCGAAGATAAGGGGAACTTCCTTGTAGGGTTTGGCAAATGGGTAAGGGACACCACGCTTGGGAAGAATGATTAGAGGACCATAGACAGTTGACCTTAGCCATGATATGTGGGCATGCCAGAAAAGGGTGCCTCTCTGACCAAAGATGGTGAAGTTGTACAGATAACTCTGGCCAGTTTGTATGGGACATTGAGTCACATATGCTGGCCCATCAGCCCACCCTGTTTGAAGCTGTCGAATCCCATGCCTATTTCAAAAAAATTGCATGCCATAATTACGACATATTAGATCATGGAGTTAGATTTAAGCATGGAACTATATATATTTATAATTATGTTGTTTCCTATTTCTTTAAATGATGGCATGCATGCATGCATTAAAAGATTTAGTAAAGATTCATTACCAATGAATGGAGATGTTGTTCTGGACATGGTTAGCCACTTTTATAAGAAGGTGGTCACCCTCCCTAGCTACAATGCGAGGCCCAGGAAATTGCCCGTTTATTGTAACTATGCTCTTCGTGTGGCACAATCGTGTTACATTTTGTAATTTGACCTATAAAATAATTCTCAAGTACTGTTAAATAATGAAGAAAATAAGAAACAAAAAGTTTAGTAAAATGCAAATTTCTAGACATATATGCAACTACATATATTTGGTTAATTTCATATATATATATATATATATATTATATATAGGCCAGAGCTGAGTTGTACGTGCAGAACTTACATCAAACTTGTAGTGCCTGGTAACGCCTCCTGCAAGTGCAAGCTCAGGAAGGAGACACCATGCAATCAATGAGAAGAGAAACACCCTGGGAATTGCTGGTGAGCAGAGAAGAGAAATACCCATTTTCTGTGTCTCCAAACTGAAACTGCACGTGTTTTCTGTTCTCTGGGTGCTATCAAAGTCTGCGTACCTCAATGCAAATCTTCTAGGTGTTTATATAGGGGTGAAGATAAAAAAGGTTGGTCGAGTAGGTGACAGAAGTTTAGTAGGGCAAAAAGGGTAAGCAGATCGAAGAGAAAATTACCAGAAGAGATAGGTACTTCCATGATTATTTTAATACTAAATTAGGACCAGTTGTTAGAACAACTTTAGAGTGGTGTCGAAGACAATCAATTAAGTTCTTTTGACGCGCGGCCTCCTTTCTGTTCAAGTCAAAACTTTTCCTTTCTATTATCAATGTGTTGTAGTACTGGTTCTTAAACCGAACATAAGTGATTCTTTTAGAAACAACTGTGGAATAAAGAAAAGAAAAATAAAGGATAAAAAAAAGCTCCCTCCAGTACTTGATATTTGAATGCTATCAAGCATGCAAATTAGTGAAAAAGTTATATATATATATATATATAAAAGAACTTCTATAGATATAAAGAGATTACATAAAAGTAAACTTACAAACTGATATGACTTCATGTGATCCGTTAGACCTACTTTATACTAAAAGTAACTTTACATTATTCTAACTTACTACATTAAATCACGTTTGTCTATGGAGTTCCTTTTGTATAATTCATTTGTGACTAACGTATTTTTCATATGTATAACGAACGTACGTACCTAAATATGCAACCACATATTATATGCAAGTGCTGCTATATATATACATGATCTATATATATAAATTCATTACATTTGCAAGGGCATCCAAATCTTCTAACAAACATTAATTAATTGATAATAATAATATATAATTAAATCAATTAAGCAAGTTTAGAAGTTTTTTTAAAACCTCTTTCAATTTCTGTTAGTTTAATTTGATGCTGATTTATTTGTAATGTTTTTTTTTTTTTTTAAATGATCTCTTCCACCAATAATATTGAAGCATTAATCATGCATGGAATGACGGACATTCATGTTAGGATCGATGTAACTTTCTCAACCGTTATTCTTAATTATTACGAAAGCAAAATAGAGTATTTTTATACATGTAGCTAGTACGTAGTAGTCGTTTTAAGAGGCAGACGTATGAAAGAGTTTAAAGATATTCATGAGGCGACAGATGATCGTCGACCAAAAACTGGGAACCTCATCAATTCACGCTATATGTGTATATATATATATATATATCTTCTCAAGCATATATATATACATACACACACACTGTATATATATATATCGAACTAACTGCAAATGCTTTTTATTGAAGGAGATCGAGTAGTACTGCGCAAAAATTGATTAGATTTGGAAAAAGCTCTATTAATCAGATTTGGAAATAACCGGTCATTATTTCATTTTGAAGCTTCTTAAATGATAAACTTTATATCAAACTTGGCTAGACTAATATATATTTGTAGAAAGTCGTATAACTTCGTATTTATTATTATTTTTATGGTAAGAGAATATAGGTTTACAATGCATGTAAACGCTAAATCCTTTAGCATTTACAAAGATAAGAATAAATTATGTAACTAATATGATACATGTTTATATTATTACAAACATAATAAGTAATATACATACATTATATATGAAGCACCACATATATAAAGATATTTACAAAAATCTATAAATATTTTTTTTTTCCTCAACAAGTAGATTTCATTAGATTCATTAGGAACAAACTGATTTTGTTGCAGAAAATTAAAAATACAACTTAGCAAAAATAGGTAAACTCGGTAGGTGAATCCTTTCTACTATGAAATTCCAACAAACATTGTGGAATTCTATTTAGAGGTATGCTACCTAACATATTGTTGGTTGCTGCCCATTGCACAATAAATGAGCACATCTATTTTGAGAACGATGTAATTTTGTTGCATACCTCAAAAATTTGTAGAAGAAATTGTGTATCATGAATAATGCCCTCGATTATCCAGTCAGGGTTTTGTTATGGCTGTTGCAAAGCTATTATGACTTTTTGTGAATTCTCCTCAATGATGATCTTTTTGAGCTATCTCGAGTGCGCTTCTTGCATGCCTATAAATGCTACCATGGCTTCTCCTTGATTTGGATTGCAACTGGTTGAAAATTATGTTATTAAAAACTAGATTGAGCCATTGTTTGCCCTGTATACTGCTATCGAGGTGCTACCATTTGATCTTACTGGTACATCAAAAGAGATTGAGAAGTGTTCTAGTGGTGGGAGGGAGCTTTCAGGTATGTTGTTCAAGGTTTTCCAATCCCAAGTCTTGCAGTGGTCTTTATATGTGTTTAGGACTTGTGTCACAAAATGGTCAAATGAGAGTGTTTTGAGATTCATGCATGAGGTACCTGATGATGGTCTCACAGATGATTAGGTTTGTAACCTTGTGCGAGACCCTTCGGCTCCTCCATATGATGGCAGTAAAGTGATCCAACAGGCCGATTGTAAAGCATTTTTCAAAATGTTTAATCTGATTGTTGGGTATAATATTGATCCAAAAAACCACAAGACTGATTTTGGGATCAAGCAGGCTAGATTTTTGTTACGGTTAGCACAGGGAGCTGATTGATCTGGCATTATATTTCTTCTTCTGCATTCGAACATAGTCACTCTATTTGGGTGGAGGTAGTCTACCATTTGCACTGCTGATATCTAACCTCCTACTCCAATCGGGGGTTGCAGTGACTTCGACTGAGCAGAGGTTGCCACAGATAGGGTCATTTAACAAGATCACATTCAGTAAGAGCAGGGGTCACTTGCCAAAGACTCATGCAGTATAGGATCAGCCTCTACCTACTAATCCAGCTTCTATTGCTGCCCCTGTTGAGAGATAGCCTGCTGGGGCTACTCCAGATGAGGTACTAGCTATATTGGCTGATCACCACCAAATTATATTGAGGGACTTCATTCAGCCTATCATGGAGAAATTTAAGGACCTGGAAGGACGCTTACATACCTTACATGAGGATTTTGATTTATTTAATAAATAGATATTATTAGATATTATTTTAATTTTTTTATATTGTATATATAGAACGTCTAACTCTTTTTGGGATGTAAATAATGTATGGTTTTTATTTTTAGTGTTTGCTAGATTTTCTTTTCGTTATACTTAATGTTCACAATAATTGAAAAAATGACACTATCTTTAAAGTAATATTTATTTAACTAAAATATTTTTAAATTAATTACATAAAATTAATTTATGAATTTGTAAATATTTTAATTCATTGTAAATCATAATATATAATATATAGACATTCTTATTTACTTTGAAAATGATAAAAAATTAATAGAACAAAATATGAATTATTACAATTTTAACAATATATCTTTTCAATTAAATAATACCGTTCAAACAAGGTAATATTCATTCGAACCAATTATATTTTATTCGAATAGATTAATCATCTGTTTGAATTAAATTTTATTAGTTCGAACGGTTTAGATTTTTGGAGACGATCTAATTCGTTCCAGAATCTCCGGTTCAAACTAATATGTATTAGTTCAAACGGATTTATAAGGTTCTCTATGTTTTAAGACGAAATTAAATTTTATCTCTAAAAAGTATTAAATTTCGTCCCTAACAAATTTCGTCTTTAAAAATTAAATTTCTTGTAGTGATGGATGATCCGATTTCTACAAAACAACAAATTGTCCATGGCAATGACTGCAAACAGTTGGAATTTATGGGTATCTTGCAGTGTGATGTGCAGTCTGTTTCCAGGGTCCAAGATTGACAATATCCATGTGGATATGTCATTTGTTCCTGTAGTGGAGATGTCTAAGAGCCATAGTGATTGTCTCCAAATGATTTTAGAGTAAGGACACTTTACGAAGAGATGAGAAGTGGTTTATTCATCTATATTGCAAAGAGGACACATGGTTTGATCTTTATTTAATGTAATGCAAGTCTTGAGCAGTGATCTAGAGGGCAAGATGTTACTTAACACTTTCCACAGGAATAGTTTCGGCTTATCTTGGATTTTCAGGGACCAAAACTTTTTCTAGGTTGTGGGGGAATGCACTAAAGGTGAGATATTAGATTAAATCGTCAGAGCCACATATGTAGATTTGACAAAGAATTCCCCTGTGGAGGGGTGGAGCCACTTGAGCTTATCTCTGATGTTGTTGAATTAATGTTGTGCTAAAGGGATTTTCTCTATCTCAATGATAGTGGTTTGGGAGAAGAGAGTCTAGAAGAGAATTGTGTTCCATCTCTTGGGTTCTTCTAACACTAATTCTGACACTTTCATATGGGGGACCATCCTTATGGTGTTTGATGAAGGCTTTGGGATTTTGTGGGGGGGGGGGGGGTTGAGATCGTGAGTAGCTTCATACCTACTTACATGATGTCTAGCACCCTAATCCCAAGAACAATCTCGAAAAAAACATTGACAGAATGTACATGAGGTTTTGGTCGGGCTTTGACACACAAATTCCATAATTTCATTCCTGAGTCATGGAAATCAATTTGCCAACCAAAATCCATGGGAGGATTAGGGCTAAGACTCACCTCTACTTTCAACAAAGCACTTCTGAGTAAGTTTGGGTGGACTCTACTAAGCAACAACAAAAGTGTGTGGAAAACCCTGTTTTCTTATAAATATGTAAAAGGCTCATCTTGGCTGTCCATCCTGCCAGTTTTCCTTAAATCTTGTCCAACATTCATTGAAAATATCACTATTAGGCCTATCATAGCTCAAGGGAGTCCTAGGTATTTTATTCTAGAAGATGAGATCTTGAAGTTTAAAGTGTTTTTAATAGCTCAGATAGTGAGGCCAGATGAGTTTTTGCTAAACTAAATGGAAAATTTATAAATGTTTTAACAAAACTTTTAACTTGTGATCAATAAATCTGAACTTGTACAATAAATAATAAACCATCATGAACATAAAATATAACTTATTATAAATAAGTTTGAGCTGAACAATTCAATCGTATTCGAACAAAAATATTTAAGCAAACTGCAGAGTACTTTGTGGCCATGTCCATTTGCTGGTTCAAGTTTGGCTCAATTAACCCTAGTGAGACGATGAGATATGACATTAGACTGTTATATGACGATGAGATATAACATTAATTAGTTGATTTATTCATAACCCTAAATTAGTCTTCCCCCTAATAATTATATGTATGGTCTTCTCGTGTCTAAATATTAATGCATTTTCTATTTGCTTGGCATGCATGAAAATAAAACGGAAAGGATAAGCCTTTAACTTCTTCTTTTTTTAATAGTTTTTATCAGTTGATTCTCTTCAGATCGAATATATATATATATTCTTTGTTAATTACGATAGTGATTAAGTTTCTGGACGTACACAAGACCACCTTACATGAAATCTTTTGATAGACATGAATTAATATCATTTCCAGCCCAATAGCTTAATATATATATATATATATATATTTATATATAATTCCATTTTATTATCCTATCTAGCTATATCTAGCTCCATGCATCCCCACGCGTCCCGCCGAAAAGAAAAAGAAGAAGAGAAGATTTAGACACAGGTTAGCTAGCTAGGTATACTGCAAGAAAATTGTTCAGTTGTGGTCAGTTAATTCTTGTAAAAATGACTATTTTATGCCAAAATGAAATTGCTTTAGTTGCAAAGAATTATTCTCATCA
Source organism: Carya illinoinensis (assembly GCF_018687715.1). Lineage (NCBI taxonomy): Eukaryota > Viridiplantae > Streptophyta > Magnoliopsida > Fagales > Juglandaceae > Carya > Carya illinoinensis. The sequence continues at coordinate 12,139,843 of NC_056764.1, read as the reverse complement.
CGCGTATAGAATTTGTTACAAATGCTCATTTTTCTTGGAAGTGGCCGCATATATATATTGAAAAGATCGAGTATCCTATTTTTATCTCATATATATATATATATATATATATGTGACCCTATAATCAAGCAAGACAAAAAGTTAGAGAATCTAGCTTTAACCATCGTGAAGATAAAACACAAAAAAGGGATCATTAGGATTAACAAAAAGATACTTTGCCCAAATCAAGAGAAAATTAATAAGATAGCCCTAATAAAGCATATATACGAGGATATATAAGTAGTGCGTAAAAGTTAAGGAACCTATCTTGCAATATTATATATACAAATTTGGGTCTAACATATATATAAAGCTTAAGATCATTAAGTACTTTTTGTGAGCATCAAGGAAAGAATGAACTAGACAAGTTTCTTAAATACTTCCAAATTACTATATATATATATGCATGGAAGGTACTGGCCTGCCGGGTCATATGTACGTGTTTTGGCGGCAAACGAGAACGACGAAGATGAAGAATTCCAGGGGATCGTTCTTGTCATACTGCTGCGTGTTATTATTGCTTTCTTTACTTGCCGGAGGTCAAAGTCCGCCACCGGAAACCAAGGTATATATATACATATACATGCATGTGTGTGATCAGAGACGTTGTGCATGTTAACAAGAACAACTAATTGTACGTTCATGGCCGTGCATTGTGTAGAAATTAGAAAAGCAGATGCTTATTTAACTGGGATTCAGGGCCGGCCATGTATTGACAGGCCAGCTTATGTCCCGCGCGCCGTTCTCCAATATATATTACATGCTAGCTATTTGTATCCTTTTATATATATATATATATATATATATATAAAAGATGAGTATTCATAATCCTTTTAAACATTAGTTTTGGGTTTCAGATGATCAATCAAATTTCTTTTATCATTTTCGTTTTTCTACTGGTAATCATTTGATATCATATCGATAGATAATGAAAAGATAATTGTTAAAAGAATGATAAAATATTGTTTTTTTCAGATTTAGATTTTCTTGATTTATTATCCGAATTTTAGGTTCTAAAGTGAGAGAGAAATAGATACATAAATTGAGTCTTACAAATTTTTTTTTTAACAGCATTAGATGCATAATAAATATTGTAGAACTCACTTGCATGTGTGCTTATCTTTCTCATACTCTAAAACTAAGTTTATACATTAACTTCAGAGGATCTAAATCTGCATTTATACGCATGTATAATATATACACACACACACACATACCTTAACTAAAAAGTTAAGGCTTTAAATTTAAGTTAATTTCAATCACGTACTCACTTTCAAAAAACTCAAAAACTAAAATATTCCACAATATATATAAGACTTGGCCACGTAATTAGTTTTTTATGGATGAAATGTTACGCAATCTTTTGATCAATTCAATAGTACCCACCATGCGTAAATGTTACGCGTGTGGCTCTACGTACCCACCATGCATCCCACTGATTTAATTGCATTAATTCACTAAATCCCATGGCCGATTTGATCAAGATCTTGTTGGAAATTGGTATGTTCAAGCAGTATTAAAAGCCTTAGAAAGGTTATAATTTTTGAAAAATACTCTAGTTATATATAAAAGAATTACATAAAATTAATTTAATAAATTGACATAATTTGATATGATTCTTTAGATTGTAAAATTATTTTTATTATAAACTAAATCTAAAGTATTAACTGAAAGTACCACACCAATTTGTATGACTACTTTTATATAATCCATTTTAAACTATAGTAGTGCATGCTATAAATATATATATATATATATATATATATATATATAATGGTAGATAATATACCTCCGTACGTATGGAAAGACAATAATATAGAAAATAGGACTAGAACATGCATGGGATAACATGATACACGATTATAAGATTATCTTATAATGCCTATTGATGTATGCATGCAAACTTTAAAAAAAAAACATTTAAAAGCTGATAAATAGAATTTTTTCCTTTCTATTGTCTATTATTAGGGCTTGTTTAGATTCAGAGATGACATAATACATGATTATAAGATTATCTTATAATGCCTGTTGATGTATGCATGCAAACTTTAAAAAAACATTTAAAAGCTGATAAATAGAAATTTTCCCTTTCTATTGGTTGTTACATGGGCTTGTTTAGATTTAGAGATGAGATTAAATAATTTTAAATAAAAAATGAAAGTTGAATATATAAAATATTGTTAGAATATTATTTTTTAATAATATTATTATTTTAGAATTTAAAAAAGTTGAATTGGGATTTGAAAAAATTGAATTATTTATTATATTTTATGTGAAAATTTGAAAAAATTATAATGAGAAGATGAGATGAGATAAGATAAGATGAGATGAAATATTTTGTGAATCCAAACCGGCCTTAATAAAAACTGAAAGCGAATTAAGATTGCTTGGTATTGACTCAAAGAATCGTATTTTTTATTTTAACTTTTGTATGTCACTTTTTTTTTAATACTTTTGTATGTCGCTTTATGAGTAATGGGCGCGCAGCCGAGAAAAAGAAAAAGAAAAAGTTCCAATATTTTCACGTAATGATATCTCATTATTTCTTCCTAACTAGCTTTTAAAATTGCAGAACAACTGCACCTACGCAGTCACCATAGAGACAACTTGCACAAGGGGAGCCGAAACCTCAAACCATGTGAGCGTAAGATTTGGTGACACAAATTCAAATGACATACTGGTCCGGCACCTCAATTCCAAACACGTAGGGAGGGTTGATCCATTGGAGCCTGATGTCCTCGACGACGTGCCCATAAAGCCATTTCAAGCATGCGTGGTAGACGAATTCCAAGTTAAGAGTCAGTGCGTAAAATCTCCCATTTGCTACCTATACCTGAAGCTCACCGGAGCCGATGATTGGAGACCAGGTTTTGCACAGGTTAGGGTGCTAGAGGGCTCTCATCTCAGCTCGGATTATTTCTATTTTCGTGTATACTTGCCTAGGAATGCATGGCATGGTTTTGATGTGTGCGATAAGGAGGTCACTCTTTTTGGGATCAAGCACAACAGGAAGGTCTTTGTTAAGAAGCCATATCAAGTTCTATATTAACGATTCAACCTAGCTAGAGCTATTGGCCTGGCCGGGAATATTGTTTCTAGCTAGATAGATAATGCCTCTAGGTTTGTATTTGATGTACGTCTTCGGTCTTCTTTCTGTTAATTTGGACCTTGATTATTAACAATATCCAATTTATATTTTGGTTACAACATTTGAATAAAGTTGAAAAAAAAAATAGTTTTATATATTCGGAAGATCTAGCCAAAAGTCTTTTATATCGAATGGCATTTAACATATACTATATATATATGCCTCATCACCCATAAGCATCATGCATGCACACCCCAGGCAATCAGGGATTCAGAAATTATCTTGAATTATCTATATAAATATATATATGTTTCTTTTTATAAAATTATTCTACATAAAACTTATATATATATTATATATAATTTTTTTATTATAATGTAAATTCGACCGTACTGCATGATGCGTCTCGTGACAGTAACTAATTACAATTATAAATCATGATTCTGATGATCACTCTCCTGCAACTCAAATTAAATGTTTGTATTCCAAATTATGATTTTGAAAAAGAGAAATTAGAAAGGGTTGAAGGACTTAGAGATAATGGATAATATATATATATATATATATATATATGTGTGTGTGTGTGTGTGTGTTGTTGGTTTTAGGAAAATACACTATAACAAAATTAAAATTTAGTGTCGCTTTAGAATTAGTGACAGTCCCCAAACTGTCACAAAAAATCGTCACGAAATCTAGATGAGAATTCGTCTAACGTTCGAATGTAGGAAAATTTACGTTCGAACGCTATATGAACGTTCGAACATTAAATATTTTTACGTGCAAACGTAATATTTTTTGGCGCCAACGTTCGAACATCGAACGTTGAGTGATGTTCGAACGTTAATCAGTGACGTTCGAACGTTAGTGGGTGAAGTTCGAACGTTAGATATAATATTTCGTAAATATGACTATAATTTAAAATTTTATGTAGTTTTTAAATAAAATAATGCATCCTTTGTGAACAATTATTATAAATTTAAAGAAATTGAAATTTAAAGCGCAATGATTTAATATTAAAATTGGATAAGTTAACTGTAATATATAATACACTATATTATATACTAGTTAAGTATATAATATATATTATATATATAGTCTAGTGCTATATACTATACTATATATAGTCTAGTATATATTATATAATATATATAGTATATATATACTCATTATATATTATATCTATAGTCATTACATAATAATATATTATATAGTTAATATATATAGTATATATTATAGTATATAGTTAATATTATATATAGTTAATATACTATATATATTATTATATATTATTTATAATAATAGAGTACATTTCTTTCACATGCGTTCGAACGTTAGTGGGTGAAGTTTGAACGTTAGATATAATATTTCGTAAATATGACTGTAATTTAAATTTTATGTAGTTTTTAAATAAAATAATGCATCCTTTGTGAATAATTATTACAAATTTAAAGAGATTGAATTTGAAGCGCAATGATTTAATATTAAAATTGAATAAGTTAACTGTACTATATAATACACTATATTATATACTAGTTTTTTTTTTTTGAAAAGAATACCTCACATTCTCATTTCATTCCTTGATCAACTGGTTACACACATTATCAAGTACAACTTTCTGTATAATATCAGGTGGAACACATTCCATCCAAACTAACTCTTTATCAACAAGTAATCCCTTCCTTGCTAAACTATGTGCAACTGAATTTCCTTCTCTATGTATAAACTGTAATTTCCACTCATTGCAGGCCCCAATAACAGACCTCAAATCCCCAACTAGCTGCCCTTTCCACGAGTCATCCTCTGTGTTAGCCATCACTGCATCCACCAGCAGCTTTGCATCACCCTCAAAGCAGACGTTTATAAACCTTAACTCCCTGCAAAGTTCTACAGCCCTCCATAAAGCATGGTACTCAGCAACAAAAGGTGAAACAACAGCAGATTTATATCCACTCAAAGAGACTAGAACATCCCCGCTGGAATCTCTAATCACCACCCCCATTCCCATCCTTTGAGCTTTTAGGTCCAGGGCAGCATCAAAATTTACTTTAACTTGACCCACCTCTGGTGTCCTCCACTTAGTCTTCTTCTGCCTCTCACAACCTTCTTTTAAATTCACTTCACGGAAACTACTCAAACCAACCAGAGCTCTCTGCACTACACTTGCTGGGCTTAAGAATTTACCTTCAAAGACCATTAAGTTTCTTCTACTCCAAATCGAGTGCAGTATTGCCACCACACATTCGGAATCTGCCTCTTCTAGATTACTCAATAGCCTCCTCCATAGATCTTCAAAGTCATCTATCTCTGAGCTCCATTTCTGCACTGGACTTTTTTCTGCAGTCCAAACATCCGAAACTGCCGGGCAATTCCATAAAGCGTGGATAACAGACTCCTCCTTCTTCAAACATATTGGACACATTGCTTCTTTCACTACTTTTCTCCTCTTTAAATTCTCCCGAGTTGGAAGAATATTGTTTAAAGCCCTCCAAACCATATGCTTCCATGCTCCTGGAACTTTAAGGCCCCACAGCTTCTTCCAATGGTTTTCTTCTTCCTTTATACAAGAGGACTGACCCAGCATTTCTGTTACTTTCTTGTTTTCTGCATGATAAGTCCATTTCACAGAAAATTTCCCATCTCTTGACAGCCCCCAGTATCTTTTGTCTTCTGCCCCAGTTTTACTTAGAGGGATGGTGCATATAATCTCAGCTTCTTCAGGACAAAAAACTTCTTCAATCAATTCTCTCTTCCATTCCCTTTTTTCAGTATCAATTAATTCACTCACACACGATTCTGCACTTAGACCTCTGACAGGAGATTGGACTGAATGTGTTGTGGGGGTTGGCAGCCATTTTGACCCCCAAATTTTAATTTTCTTTCCATCACCAACCCTCCATCTTACCCCGCTGTTAACCATATCTTTTACTGACCATAAACTCCTCCAAATATAAGAAGGCATATATCCCAACTTAGCATCAGTAAATTCTGCACCCTTCAGGTATTTCTCATCATATATCCTTTTTACTAGGGAATTCTTCATAGTCATAAGCCTCCACCCTTGTTTTGCAAGCATGGCTTTATTAAAAATCTCCATATCACGAAAACCAAGGCCCCCCTCCATTATAGCTACCCCCAATCTCCCCCATTTCCACCAATGAATACCAGTCTCTTTTTTCCCCTGCTTCCACCAATACCGAGCCATTAAAGCCTCCAACTCCTCACATAACTTTTTAGGAAGTCTAAACACACTCATTGAGTATGTGGGAATGGCTTGTAAGACAGCCTTGATCATAATCTCCTTCCCAGCTTTTGATAGATAAAGGTTTTTCCAATTCTGAATCTTATTCCACACCCTTTCTTTTATAGATTGGAACGTCATATACTTGCTTCTACCCACTACTGCTGGGAGCCCTAAGTACTTCTCATAGTTATTACAACCTGTAGCTCCAATCTCCTTAGTAATCAATTTCTTCACTCGGCCTTTTGTGTTATTACTGAAAAAAGCAGCAGTTTTCTGCTTATTTATGGTTTGTCCTGATGCTGACTCATAAAGATGTAGAATGCCCTCTATTCTTCTCCATTCTCCTATCTGGGCCCTACAAAACACCACACAGTCATCAGCAAACATGAGGTGATTTACTTTTGTTCCCCCTCTTGCCACAGATACCCCTTTGATCCTCCCCATACCCTCAGCCTTATTTAAAAGTTGACTCAAACCTTCAGCACATATGAGGAATAGATAAGGGGACATAGGATCTCCTTGTCTAATTCCTCTAGATGGGTATACCACTCTACTAGGTTGGCCATTTACAAGAACGGAATAGCTGACAGAACTTACACATTCCATAATCAGACTTGTTATCTTCACCCCAAACCCCAACCTTAACAGCATAGACTTTAGATAAGGCCACTCAACCCTGTCGTAGGCTTTAGCCATATCAAGTTTCACTGCCATACTTCCCACTTCACCCCTCTGGTTTGTCTTCATAGAATGTAGAAGTTCATAAGCTACCATTATGTTATCTGAAATTAGTCTCCCTGGGATAAAAGCACTCTGATGATAAGAGATACACCCATCTAAAGCCTCTTTAATTCTGTTTGCCAACACCTTTGAAATCAGTTTATAGATCACATTACAAAGGCTTATGGGTCTGAAGTCCTTCACTGATTGGGGGTCTTTCACCTTCGGAATTAAAGCTATAAAAGTATGGTTTAACTTTTTGCTTAAACTTCCACCATTTAAGAAGTCCAATACAGCTTCAGAAGCTTCCTTGCCTACCAATCCCCAATGATTCTTATAAAACCCAGCCCCAAACCCGTCTGGACCAGGTGATTTTAAAGCTGACATTTGCTTTAAGGCCCTTTCAATCTCCTCTTGTGTGAAAAACCTCTCCATTCTCCTTTTCTTTTCTTCACTAATCTTTGTCTCTACATTCTGGACACATCTTTCAATCTGTCCCCCATTAGGATTAGCAGACAAAAAAAGCCCCTCAAAATAGTTGCAAAAAGCTTATTCTAGATTTTCCTTACCCGTCACCCATTTTCCTTCAATATCCTGAATTCTTCCAATATCATTTTTCCTCTTCCTTTGATTAGCACAAGAATGAAAATACCTAGTATTTCTGTCCCCTTGGCTTAACCAATGCTTTTTTGCCCTTATTTTCCACCTCAAATTCTCTTGCTCAAGTAGTAATTCCAGCTCTTTGCTTTTCTTTTTAACTTCATCAAAATGCCATAACCCCTCGGTTTCTTGTAAGGCCTTCAATTGTTCAGCTTTTGCTTTTATCTGCAGCTCCCTCTCCCTTACCACATACCTACTCCAGTGGCTTAGAGATCCCCTACATCCTTCTAGCAACACTTGGATATCAACCTGAGGTTTCCCACCCCTTCTACCTTTCCCCCATTCTGTTTGTATCAACTCTTTACACCCCTCCATTTGATCCCAGCTAATATCATACCTAAATTGCCTTCCCTTTCGACACCCCATACTGACATTTTCATCCCTGCAATTCAATAACAAAGGAGAATGGTCTGAGCACACAGCCACCAATACTTCCACTTTAACTGCAGAAAAAGAGCTGACCCATAAATGGTTTGCCACTGCTCTATCAAGCCTCTCCCTTATAACTGATCCATCTTCACTCCCCTTAAACCAAGTGTATTTATTTCCCACCCAGCCTAGATCAGTTAAACTACAACTTTCCAACATTTTCCTGAAATCATCCATTTGTTCTTCTCTTCTAAGTCTTCCCCCTGTTTTCTCACTTTGACACACAATCTCATTGAAATCCCCCACCACACACCAACCCTGGTTACCTTTTGGCTCAAAGGAAGCCAACAACTCCCAAGAACCCCTCCTCTTACTTGATTCGGGGTGCCCATAAAACCCAGTCAGTAACCATTTCTGTCCACTCCTATCATCACTAAACCATGCATTTATATGTCTTTGTGAAAAATTAACCAGCTCCATCATACTTTTCTGTTTCCATAAAAGCATTAGCCCACCACTATACCCCCTTGAATCCACACCCACCATCCCTTCAAAATCCAACTTCCTTAATAAAACCATAGCTCTACTAGCCGACATCTTTGTTTCCATAAGAAATACAACATCTGGCAACTTATCCTTAACAAGTAAGGAAAGAATTTGAACTGTACAGGGGTTGCCAAGCCCCCTACAGTTCCAACTTAAGATTTTCATAACTCTTGGCGGGGCTGTTCAACAGCCTCCGCCAATACAATCTTCTGTTCCTCCCCCAAACAGTCTTCAAATCTCTTTAATTTTTTCTGTTCCATCTGCAAAGTCTCTCCCACTTCTTGATCCTCCTGCCTACCTCTCTTGTAATTCACCAATTCTCGAGAGGCAGATAGTGATCCCCTTTCCCTTGCCCTCCTCTTCCACGTACTCCCTTTTGCCACCACACCCTCTCCTCTCACTTCCAACTCCTTGCTAGCCATTTCTACCCGTGTTTTAGGATCACTCAACACAGCCTCCCTCGTATTCAACACTCCCCCCTTCAACTCTCTCATGTCCAGTGGAACTATCTCCCTTCCCCCTTTATTAAGAATCCCTTCCCCCACCTTATCCTCCTCTTCCCCATTCATCTGCTCTATACCCTCCTCAGAAGTTTCTTTCACCACACTCCCCTCCCCCTTCTCACTCATAGGCACCTCCACTCCTTCTCTCTCCCCCTTCCTCCTACTCCACGAATTATCATATTTTTCATTTCTCTCTTTCCCCCCAGGATTCTCACTCCACTCCCCCTGCACCGCAGGCTTTCTCCTTCCCCATCCTCTCAGCCCGTAACCAAGCCCCAAATTGAGACTTCTCCTCCTTCTCAACACACTTCATCCTACATCCTTTCGAATCATGGATCAACCAACCACAATCAAAGCATAAACGAGGCAACTTCTCATACTTAAATTTAACCCATACCTTGTTGCCTTCCACATTGACAGTACGTCCACGAGCTACAGCTTGCCGAAGAGGCACCTCAATCCGAACCCTGAGTGATCTTCCCCATCCAATTCCATCCTCCGGGACATCAACATCCACTACCCTCCCCACCGAGCTTCCTATTTTCCTTCCACAGTCTTCATTCATTATTCCTAACGGAAGGTTTAGCATCTGGATCCAGAAAACCTCTGATTCGAAATTCACCTCTTGCGGCTTAGACATTCCATCAAACAGCTTGAGGGTGAATAACTGGTTATCGAATAGCCACAGCCGGCCATCCATAACCCTCTCCTTATCTACATGTGTCGCGAAGGAGATTACAAATGAGTTGCTTCCAAGGTCTTTGAAAATCGCAGGTTTGCTCAGCCTCCACACTCTTGCCATTGTCTTCTCCACGATATCCTTCCCAATCTGCCGATCAACCCACACCTTCCCAATCAAACTTCTACTGCCTTCCACTCGTATCTTCGCATCCATTTCTCCCAAATCGATCTCCGAACACTCTTCCTCCGTCAGCTTTAAGTTCTCCCATAGATCCTCGAGCTCCCCCGTATCGCTGCCCTTCTCCTTCATCGGAACCCTAGAACCAAACCGTTCCTCACTCTGTTTTTCTTAACAACTTTTCCCTCCTAGAACTTCACCTCTGACTCGCCACAGAGAGAAGAGTTTTTAGCCCATCCCAACATTGTTCTCACCCATACTCTGTTTACCCATATTATATACTAGTTAAGTATATAATATATATTATATATATAGTCTAGTGCTATATACTATACTATATATAGTCTAGTATATACTATATAATATATATAGTATATATATACTCATTATATATTATATCTATAGTCATTACATATAATATATTATATAGTTAATATATTAATATTATATAGTTAATATATATAGTATATATTATAGTATACAGTTAATATTATATATAGTTAATATACTATATATATTATTATATATTATTTATAATAATAGAGTACATTTCTTTCACATACGTTCGAACATTAGTGGGTGAAGTTCGAACGTTAGATATAATATTTCATAAATATGACTATAATTTAAATTTTATGTAGTTTTTAAATAAAATAATGCATTCTTTGTAAACAATTATTACAAATTTAAAGAGATTGAAATTTGAAGCGCAATGATTTAATATTAAAATTCGATAAGCTAACTATAGTATATTATATACTATATATAATATATAATACACTATATTATATAGTAGTTAAGTATATAATATATATTATATATATAGTCTAGTGCTATATACTATACTATATATAGTCTAGTATATATTATATAATATATATAGTATATATATACTCATTATATATTATATATATAGTCATTACATATAATATATAATATAGTTAATATATTAATATTATATAGTTAATATGTATAGTATATATTATAGTATATAGTTAATATTATATATAGTTAATATATTATATATATTATTATATATTATTTATAATAATAGAGTATATTTCTTTTACATATGTTCGAACGTTAATTTTAACGTTCGAACGTTATTTTTTAAACATTCGAACGTTCGAACGTAAAAAAATGCGAAAAATTTTTCACTCATTTTTAAATAACATTCCAACATTAAAATTTAACATTCGAACGTTACTTTTTAAATGTTCGAACGTATATGCATGTACGTTCGAACGTGAAAAAATGTGAAAAATTTCCCACTCATTTTTAAATAACGTTCGGACGTTAAAATTTAACATTCGAATGTTACTTTTTAAACATTCGAACGTATATGCATGTACGTTCGAATGTGAAAAAATGCGAGAAATTTTCCACTCATTTTTAAATAACGTTCGAACGTTAAAATTTAACATTCGAATGTTACTTTTTAAATGGTCAAACGTTACTTTTTAAACGTTCGAACGTCATATCAAATCAGAGTGATTTTAATGAAGAAACGCACGGGAGGAAGCAGAATCATTTATTCTGCTTCTCCCATGCGTGAAAGAGAGAGTGAGAGTGCGAGAGGGTTGTGGGTTAGAGAGAAAGTGTGTGTGTTAGAGTGAGAGATGGTTAGAAAGAGAGAGTAGAGTGAGAGATGATTAATATTTTTGCTCTCTCCATTGATTTTAGTAAGGAAAAACTCTTTTTTCCTTTAAATGTTTTGCAATTTTATGATATTTATTTCGTGTTTATATATATATATATATGTCTTTAACTAATTAATGTTGTGATTTTTTTGAAGGATTGGTTTTGTGACTTGTTCAAAACTTGTGATTTGTAAGATGATATTGTGAGTGATAGCTAAGTATATTTCTAAACTTTATTAAGATGTTTATATATTTTGTTGTGCTTTTGTTGTGGATAATGATGAATATTTTGATGTGTATAATGTGAGTTGATTGTGGATTTTGAAGGATTAGATATGGTTATAATATTGTGAGTTGAGTAGTGAATTTTAATTGTATATATTGTGAATATGTTTTGAATTGGATATTATTGATGAATTAGAAGGAATTGAATTGTTTATGTTGATGAATTAAAAGCAAATATTTGTGATATGAATTATGTAATATGATGAATTAAAATGAAAAATTGTGTTGTGTGTATGCTTATTCTTAAAATGAAAATATAAATATTTGTGTATATTTATAGATTAAAATGAATATGTTTTACAATTATATATGTGGATTTGAAGCATATGTTGTGGTTATTTTTTTTGGTATTTGTGAATTAGTTATTATTGTGCATATGTATATGTGATTTGTGAATTAGTTTAGTCTATGAGAAATATGTTTATATATTGTGAATTTGTGTATTATATTATTTATTAAAATTGTTGGGAATATGTAAAATATTGTAAATTTAGTTGTGAATATGTTTATATATTGTGGAAATATATGATATCATTTTGAATAAATTTGTGAACTTTTATTGAATATGTTGGGAATAATTTATTAAATTAAGCAACATGTCATTAATTTAATTTTTATTTGTATTTATTTTAAATGTTACTTATTTTGCAGCATTTGTTTTTTATCAAATGAGTATATGAGATCAAGACAACAAGAGTTGAAGTCTCTCTTAGAGGAACAGTCTGATTTAGAGATATGTTTGCAGGAGCAACATATAGACCAAGAGGAAAGAATGTGAAGTGAAGTTTAAGAACAAGTGCAGAGGGAGATGAGAGTCCAGATAGGGCGTGTTATGTCACTACAGTAGAATTGTGGTGGGCGAGGAAAGAAGAAGAAATAAAATCAATTCAGTTTTCTCATTGTATAGAACTTTTAATATCTAATTTTACAACTATATAAAATATTGTTAGTTTATAATTTGATGGTGTCATATGATGATAACATTTGTATATTTTTTAATTTTATGAAAATAGTATTTTTGATCTATATGTTCGAATGTTGGTTCACATTAGAACTAACGTTTGAATGTAATTACACAAAATTATGAAATAACGTTCGAATGTACAATCCAACGTTCGAACATATTCACTCTCAAAATGAACATAACGTTCGAATGTTTAAAGGATTTACGTTCGAACGTTTTGTTTGACATTCCAACATAAATATGATACGTTCGAACTATAACCAACGAACGTCAAATTTTATCATTCGAATGTCAATCAGTTGGGTTAATGTTCGAACTCTCTGTTGGACGTTCGAACGTTACATTTTGTGACAGATTTCAACTGTCACAAAAAATCCCACGTTGGAACGTGACATCAAATGGAAGATCTCCAACCGTTACGTACTAAAAATGTTTTTTGTGACGGTTGAATAGTAAACTGTCACCAATTGTTTTCTGTGACGCACATTAGGTGACGGTACTCGTGACGGTTTCGAACTGTCACCAAATGTCTTTAGTGACATTTTAGTCATTTTTTGTGACGTTTTCTTCTGTCACAAAAGACCAATTGTGTTGTAGTGACATGAGTTAACAATTGAATTCGAGTAATTTGTAAACTGTCAAATTGCATGAGATTCATCTTGGATTGTATGGAGAAAGGTTCCTCGAAAACCTTATTCAATAATCAATAAAGGTATTCTTGGTTTTCTTTTCATTCTTTCTTTCTTAGTTCTCGGTCATTTTTGTTCATTCTTGTTTACTATTTCTAACTTCTTGTTTACTTGTATTCTGAGAGGTATATACCTTACAATATGATCAATTATCAAGTTACATTATCAAGAGTTTTTCAAAGAAATTATGGACTATGATCTATGCTAGTCTTTTCAAAACTACATTCGTTCTCAATTCTCATGATCATGTTCTCTCTGGACAATCTAAAAGCTAGCAATGAATATCATTAAAAACCGGCATGCATGCTTGGAACACAACCTGCATGCAAGTTTGTAACTATAAATCCATATGTACATGTGTTATCCTTGATCATGAAAAGAAGCTGCGAGCGAGTTCAAAGTTTTTTAATTTAAAAAATAGTTGAGTCTATTATTAAAAAAAATTTTGAGTATTGTATTTATTCACTTTTCTAAAAGAATTGCACGGTACTTAATTGAGCATTTTACAACTATAAATATCATTTCTCTTAATTTTATGATCTTTTAGTATTGCTAAAAAGCCCCAATTAAGTAATTAATATATATTAATGGTACAATAATCACTACGACATAATTGGTCTTTTGTGACAAAGGAAACCATCACAAATAATGACCAAAACGTTACTAAAAATATTTGGTGACAATTCGAAACCGTCACAACTATCGTCGCCTAATGTGTGCCACAGAAAACAATTAGTGAAAGGATTTTCGAGAGGATTCGTTACGAGGTGAGTATCGTCTCAAAGAACAACTTCTCATACGAAGTCCTCCTAAGCCGGCTATTATTGGCCCAGAAAGTGCCACTCTTGGCAAAGGAGTGGGTCATAGACTAGATGAGCCCTCCCAATGTCAGCCTGGCCCTGTAATAGATTTTATTCCACAGACCCAATTTGGGCTCAATGTTGGTCCCTAGACTAGGAGTACTGGTCAACAGCTGATGGGTGCATCTGTGGGGGATGTCCGACCAGCTTGGGTTGATGCAGTCATCTCAGAGATGACGACGCATATGGACCTATAGATCGATAGGTAGATTGCACAAATAGAGCAGATTGTCTCACATATTGCCCATCGTGTCGATGTCCTAAATCAGAAGGTCGAGACACTGATAGAGGAGTTTCATACATTTGTGAACAGCACCTTCTAAGTGTTGTTTACAAAATGTTATTATCTTTTGTATTTCAAGATCAAAATATGTATGGTTAATATTGTTTAATGTATCTATTATTTTTAATTTCAATTCTCAATTATATTTCGTGTTAGCTTATTCAATTTTAATATTAAATCATTGCACTTCAAATTTCAATCTTTTTAAATTTGTAATAATTGTTCACAAATGATGCATTATTTTATTTAAAAACTATTTAAAATTTAAATTATAGTCATATTTACCAAATACTCTATCTAAAGTTTGAACTTCACTCACTAATATTCGAATGTCACTGACTAATATTCAAACGTCACTCAATAACGTTTGAACGTTAGCACCAAGAAATATTACGTTCGCACATAAAAATATTTAATGTTCGAACGTCCATGTAACGTTCAAACATAAATTTGCCTATATTCGAACGTCAGACGAATTCTCATCTGGATTTAGTAATGGTTTGTATAAATAGACACAAAAACTAATTTTTTGTGACAGTTTGAGAACTGTCACCAATTCTAAAGCGTCACTAAATCTCAATTTTCTTGTAGTAAAATGAACTCTGCAACTCGATCTATTTATAGACATAAAAACAAATGGTGATAAACAATGTCGTTACTCTACTCGAAGGCTTCCCTTCTTGGCAGTCGAAACGCACTATTCCACTAAAGACAGAAACTCACCGTTCCACTATTCCCTTTCCGTTAATTCTGTTATACTCTATGTGCATGGTTTTACTTAAAGTGTAGCGCACTATTTTATCCCACTATATTTAGCCTTCCTTCCCTTCTCGATATGAACTCTAGAACCCAACTTCCTTCTTCAACTTTAGATCCAAGTTCCCTTACAATCCCAACCCCTTAAGGACCTTGTCCACAATGGTCAAGGCTCATACATTCCCCTCAAGTTAAAGAACCTTGCCCACAAGGCAATTCCCATGAGCTATCCTCAAGTGGTGCCCCAAGCCATTTAATCAACATTTTTGTTTCTGCCTCATTGCCAATCTTCTTTAATCTCCTCTCCAATTTGTCTCAAGCTCAGGTTGAAGTTTGCCTTGTGTATCAACTGGAAGCAGCATTGGTAGTGGAGAGACACCCTAGCCCAATTTTCTTTTTAAGGCAAGACACATGAAAAATAGGATGGATTCTTGAGGAAGTTGGTAAATCCAACTTATAAGCTACTGATACAATCCTCTCAAGCACCTGGAATGGACCATAAAACCTTGATGAAAATTTCAGGTTATGCCTTATAGCCACTGTTTTCTGTCTGTAAGGTTGAAGCCTTAAGAATACCCAATCTCCCACCTTAAAAACTCTCTCAGTCCTCTTCATATCAGCAAAGAATTTCATTCTTTATTGAGCCTTCTGTATATTGTTCTTTAACAACGACAACGGTTCCTTTCTCATCTTCAATTGGATCTTCAATTGATAATCCACAACTACATTAGCAGTTGTTCCAAGAACATATGAAAGCAACTTAGGGGGAACATACCCACAAAGGGCTTCAAAAGGAGACATACCAATTGCTGTGTAAAGAGTGGTGTTATAACACCATTCAACCATAGGCAACCAGGTACTCACATCTCAAATAGGCCTCCATTAATTTGCTCAAAATTTCAGTTTGCGCATTTGATTATGGGTGATAAGTATAAATAAAATGAAGAGAAGTGCCTTGAAGCTTGAACAGTTCCCAACAAAATGAACTTGTGACTACAAAATCTCGATATGAAACTATAGTTCTGGGCATGCCATGCAACTTAAAAAGTCTTGCAAGGAATACTTTAGCCACCTTATTTGCTCTGAAGGGATGAGATAAGGAAAAAAATGAGCAAACTTTGTTAATTCGTCAATAACAGAAAAAATGATAGAAAAAACATTAGATGAAGGCAACTTTGCCACAAAATCCATGGATATGTCCAACCATGGAGAATGGGGAATTGGTAGAGGCAAGAGGCCAGCCTGCTGGGTGCAAATTCTCATGCTTACTGATTTGACATGTAACACACTCTTTGACTAATTTTCTAATGTCACCCCCTATACCTTCCCAAAAGAACTCCCTCTTAGCTCTCTGCGATGTCTTCTTGTAGCCCACATGACCAGCTTAAGGATCACTATAGATGTGCTGCAAGACTTTAGCTTTAAATGGAGAATTAGGAATTAAAACCATTTTGCCCTTCCTTAACCATTGACCATGATGCATACTATAGTGCCTAGGGCCGTCAAAACCTTGTTGCAGTTTAGACACAATGTCATTGACTACAATAGACAGTTGGTAGCTATTTTTTAATTCCTCAATCCATATTGGAGTAAGAAAACTTATCAAAGCCAAAACAACATATTCTTCCTCAGCTTTCCTCAAAAGGCCATCAACAACTACATTTTCTTTGCCCTTATTGTAGTCAATGGTGAATTAGTCCATCAACTTGGACAACCATTTCTGCTGAAATTCTATCCCAATTCTCTGTTCTAAAAGATATTTCAAAGCTTGCTGGTTTATCTTTATTTTGAAATTTTGCCCCAATAGATAAGGCCTCCACTTACTCACTGCAGACACAAGAGCCAAAAGTTCTTTTTCAAATGTGGACAACAAAAGAGCCCTACCCTTCAAGGCTTTGCTGTAGAAGGCAATTGGTTGACCTTCTTGCATAAGGACAGCTCCCAACCCTACACCAGAGGTATTACACTCAATTTTAAAAATCTTGAAAAAATCAAGTAACCTTAATACAAGAGGTTCAGTCACTACTTGCTTCATTTTGTTAAAGGCCTGAGTAGCAAATTCATTCCACAAGAAGGCATTTTTGTTTAAAAGATTAGTCAAAGGTGCTGCTATTGTTCCATAATTCCTTATGAAATTCCTATAATAGCCAGTGAGACCAAGAAATCATTTTAATGCCTTTAAGGAACTAGGTATTGGCCAGTCAAGCATAGCTGATAACTTTGTAGGATCAGCCTTTACACCTTCAGCAGAGATTACATGCCCTAAGTAATCAATTTCTTTCATTCCAAACTTGTACTTGGACCTCTTTGCATACAAAGTGTTCTATTTCAGCACATCTAGAACCACCCTCAAGTCCCTTAAGTGATCAAATAAGTTCCTGATGTACACCAAAACAATTTTTCTCAAAAAATCATTGAATATGTCATTTATCAGCCCCTGAAAAGTTGCAGATGCATTAGTAAGGCCAGATGGCATCACTAAGAACTCATAATAGCTGTCATGAGTTCTGAATGTTATCTTCTCAATATCTCCTTTATTCACTCTTATTTGATGGTAGCTTGATCGAAGGTCCAACTTAGAAAAATACTTAGCACCAAATAATTCATCAAGCGACTAATCAATAATAGGTATGAGAAACTTGTCTGTGATGGTTTCTTGATTCAAAGCACAATAATCAACACACATTCTCTACGTTCCATCAGCCTTTTTCACCAAAAAAAAAAATAGGTGAAGAGAAAGAGCTTTGGCTAGGTCTCACCACTCCTGACTTCACCTAGTCCTTCACAATATTTTCTATCTCGGTCTTTTGGCAGTGTGGATACCTATAGGGACCAATGTTATCCTTCAAAGGAACTTGATGGTCAAAAGACCTTTGAGGAGGCAATCCTATTGGTTCAGCAAAAATGTCAGCAAAATTATCAACCACTACAGTGACTTCCTCAACCTCACTGGTTACTTTTTGTTCAACATCATGTGCCACCAATTGTAAAAACCAAACTTGCTGGTTAACTAGGTTAGACTTCAAGCACCCTTCCCTCTTACTAAATTTCAAATTTGCAGCTTTCAGACTCTGCATCACTACCTCTGATTGCCCCACCATGAAAGTCAGAGCCATAGTTGAAAAATCCCATATAATGGGTCCCAATGTTCTCAACCATCGAACACCGAACACTATATCACAGCACCCAAACTCAGTGCATGAAAATGAATTCTAAACTTAGATCCTTGGATCTTCAAAGTTTCTTCACACTGACCTTGACTCAGCATAGTGTCGCCATTGGCAATCTTCACTTGCAAACTTGCCACTTTTTCAACCCTTAACTTGGCTACTTTGATTATTAGTGGATCTAGAAAATTATGAGTACTTCCAGAATCCACTAGAATTTCTATAAAAGAATCACCAATTCTACCCAATACCTTCATAGAATTATTGTTAATGCATCTTGACAACACTTGAATAGAGACTTCCATGCTCTCCTCTTCCTTGTTCCCCTTATTCCCTACAACAACTTCCTCCTCTTTGTTTTCTTGTACTATAGAATCTTCAGAAATAGAATCTTCCCCATGCAACACATACACCTTATATTGCTTACATACATGTGTTGGGTTCCACTACTCATCATAGTGGTAACACAACTCTCTTTTCCTTTTCTATCTCATCCATTTAGATAGAAAAAAACCTTTTTGATTGGGTCTGCTAGTTTCTGAAACCTATTCATCTCATATGATGTATCGAACTACCCTCTCTCAAAGCTACTTCCCATACCCTTCACTGACCTCCTGGCTGCCCATATATACTCATCTTGGATCTTGGCTAATCTAAATGCTGCATTGAGATTAATGGGATTGAACATTTGGCCTGCAACCGAGTTTTATCCTTTAATCTACTCAAGAAACAGCTCAATTTATGCCTCTCTGACAAACCCTTGAGCTTATTTGATAAAGACTCAAATTGGGCTTTATAATTGTTCATAGAACTGACTTGCTTGAGGTGTGTCAAAGCCTCCATAGGGTCATCATAGGCTTTAGGGCCAAATTTGACTTGTAAAGCCATGATTAATGTATCCCACCCATTAAAGATTCCACCATCTAAAGCATCTTGGTACCAAACCAAGGCCTCCCCCTCCATATATCCTGCCATTGTAAGTCTTTGATTCAAAGGAGTCTAATGAAACTCAAAGAATTGACTAGCTTTAAAAATCCACCTCGAAGGGTCATTTTCATCAAAGTGTGAAAAGTCCAGCCTCACCCCACAAGGCAAAACTGATCTCTCTTCCCCACTACCATTACCACTACCAAGAACCCCATCAATAGGAGGAACAAGTTGTTTACTTTCATCCATAGACTTAAGCCTCACCCCACAAGGCAAAATTGATCTCTCTTCCCCACTACCATTGCCACTACCAAGAACCCCATCAATAGGAGGAACAAGTTGTTTACTTTCATCCATAGACTTAAACATGTTCGCAAGTTGCTCTAACCTGTCTGCAATATTTTGAATTGCCTAATGATGATCATCTAGTTGCCTTTGAACAACTTCTTGTTGCTTCTGTGTTCCTTCTATCTGTGACTTTGGAGCTTCACGTGTACCTTCTGCCATGAGAGGATTGGCCTCTCTAATACCAATTGTAAGGTACCTATGAGAATACTAGTAAACAAGAACCTAGAAATAGTAAACAAGAATGAACAAAAATGACCAAGAACTGAGAAAGAATGAATGAAAGGAAAACCAAGAATCCCTTTATTGATTCTTGAATAAGGTTTTCCAGGAACCTTAAACCTCCATACAATCCAAGATGAATCTCATGCAATTTGACAGTTTACAAATGAAGTTTGCAACTCTATTTATAGATATAAGAACAAATTAATGGTGATAAACGATGTCATTACTCTACTCGAAGGCTTCCCTTCCTAGCAGTTGAAATGCACCATTCCACTAAAGGCATAAACGCATTGTTCCACTTTTCCCTTTCGGTTAATTCTGTTATACTCTATGCGCACCATTTTACTTAAGTGCAGTGCACCGTTTTATCCCACAATATTCAGCCTTCCTTCCCTTTTTTTATATAAACTCGAGAGCTCAACTTCCTTCTTCTACTTCAGAACTAAGTTCGCTTACACATGCATGGGGTACGCATGTCCGGATCATACTTTCCTGTCTCCAACTATTTGGTTACAATGTGATCAGTAATTAATTGAATTCATTTCAATTGCTCACCGCGTACTACATGCATGCATGTGAATTTACACTTTATATGTTTAATTATGAATGTTTTACAATCTGACGTATTATATAAATTTATGTCAATTTATGATTGTAGCATTTCTGATCATGCTCATGAATACATATTTAATTTGGAGTGTATTGTGATTTTGGGTTTGGTTTAATTGGTCATATTTACAATAAGTTGATAATTATGTGTAAATATATTTATCACTTGTTGTGGAGTCCATTATAGTTATAAAAAATAGTTATTATATTCTCAAGTCGGTATATAGAGCAGTACACCACCCACATTATTTAAATGGTAAGATTTAATTTATAAAATTCAAATTTTAAAATTTATCTTTCAAATCAAATTATGTCATGTAAGCATTTTACCATGTGTGTTCTACACATCTGCTTGAGAATAGAGTATTTTTTCTATAAAAAAAAAAAAGGGGGGTTAAGATACGAACCTTTCTTATACAAACCGATGTTGAAAGCTTCCATAAAATATAAGTACTAGTTTATATTTAGTAAATAAATTAACATGAGCAGAATATATAACAGATTGATCATCATTTACATGTTATAATCAAATTCCATAATTTGGAAGTGTGCGTTAGAGATGAGGAAACCATTAACGTACTTTCTTCCTTTAATTTTATGATTGAGCTTAATTAGTATGAAATAATTGATCGAGTGTTTAGATTTGTCACCTTCTGTCAATGAGGAAATCTAATTTTTAGTAATTTATAAAGATTTCTTCTTACAGCAAAGCTTTGGAACAACTATGGTCTTTGTATGAATGCAAGGAATCTTAGAATATTGAAAATACTTCAAAATCGAAACCCTCGAGATCAAAACTCTAAAAACTTACCAAAAAACCTCCATCTTGACAATCTATTATTAACTAATGCAAGTGCTTAGTCAAGCCAAATCTAGTTTGTGCTACCTCCATCAACGAGGACTCAAAAAGTTTTATATATGCATGGGTGCATGGTTATACGGAGACCGAAAGGCCTACCGATAGAATCTACTGATTAGTGCATTGTTTTTTTTTTCCTTAAATATATTTCTTAATATTTAAGAAAAAAATGAATTCAGTCCCTTTTTTAATATTTTAAGAGAACAAAAAAATAAAAATAAAAATAAAAAACCTATCGGTGCAAATGCTCGTTGGACAATCGGTCTACATAGTAGTTTCCTTTATATATATATATTATATATATGCTCCAATTTCTTTTCAGTTTTTGTAGTATGTAATTTGTTAATCCATAAATTGATGATCATGCAATACCTGGCTTATTTTAAATAGGCAATCCATATTTGAATCATGAAAATCTGAACTTTTTTTTTTTTTTCCCAGAAAAACACATCCACATTTATTAACTTAGTAACAAATTAGATGTTACAATTCTTCTTAGACGCTTAGGGACAGACCCTATATGCACAAACTTATACATACAAAGCAAAGCAATTTTAGCAAGTGCATGAGATGTGATTAAAATCCCTTTTTACATAATAGATCTGTCACTTATCTAGATCATTTAGAACTGCTTAATTTCCTTAACAATGTGTCCAAACTTGGAGAAGTTTTCCTCAGTTCTCCTCATAGCATCAACCACTAGTTTGACATCACCTTTAAGTATCACTTGATTAAAACCATCTCACAGCAAAAAAGACTAGCACTCAAAGCAGCTCTGGCCTCTGCTATGGTAGAATCAACACCAAAACTAACACAATCATGCAAAAAATCCAAAGCTTTCCCATTCAAATGCCTTATTATTGCCCCAATGTCTATTCGAGAATGCACTTTGTCAACTGCTACATCCCAATTTGCTTAACCTTGGGTGGTAACCAATCATGCTGTGCAGTTTGTCTATTTTCCATCTTAGCTTTTCGGTATTCTTGCAAATGCTTTCTTGCTTGACAAACCAGAGTTATAGGATGAAGGAATGATCAATCAAATGTCACAGCATTTCTCCTGAGCCACAATTTCCTCAATATCATAACCATTTCACTAAATTCTTGTTTATCTAATAGCTCATACATTTGATTCATTAAAGACAAAAAATCATGACCCCAAAAACTCATCTTTTGTAGCTTAATACATCAAAGGCTCCAAACATCCCTTGCTACCTCACAATTCCACAAGGCATGGGTTACATCTTCATAATATTGGCTACATATTGGACATAAATTTGATGCAAGCACTCTCTTATTCATTAAATTGGCTCTAGTTGGTAGGGCATTATAGCATGCTTTCCAAATAAAGACTTGACATACTTTTGGAATAGGTAGAGCCCATAAATGCTTCAGAACATATCTTGATTCGATCTATTAGAAGGTTCACCAGTGTTTCTAGAAATAACCGTCTTCTGTAAGTGATAAACACTCCATTAAGAAAACTCCAACTTGAGTATACTGCCATATATGCTTATCTTCCTTACACATCATACCCAAAGGGATCTTCAATATAGCTTCAGTATCATCTGCACTAAAATTACTTCTCACCAATGTCTCATTCTAACTCCAATGTTCAATATCCATCAACTCATGAACTTTAGCTGTCATAGGCAACTCAGTGGGAGGAGTTTGAGTTTAAAAAGTCCAAGGTTTAGGAACCCATCTATCTTGACATATGGGCACTAACGTTCCATTACCAATTCTACAAACTAGCCCTTCTTGCAATAGAAATTTAGTCCCCTAAATCGATCTCCAAGCATATGAAGGCTGACATCCCAAGCTAGATTGCGGAAAATCTTTATTTCTATAATACTTTATCTGCATGACTTTTGCTACCAAAGAAGTTGAATTCTGAAGTAATCTTCATCCTTGGTTCGCTAGGAGAGCCTTATTAAAATATTCCAAATCCCTAAAACCCAGCCCTCCAACCCCTTTTGTTTTACTAAGAACCGACCAATTTATCCAGTGAATACTCTTTCCCTGTTGTTTATGGCTCCACCAAAAATTTTGAATCATCTTAGTAATGCCTTGCAAAATACCTCTTGGTAGTCAAAACACAGTCATACAATAGGTAGGGATAGCTTGAACAACAGCCTTTTTAAGCACTTTTTTTGGAACCTGTGACAAACACTTTAGCTTCCAATTACTTACTTTATGACACACTCTATCCAATATGTAGTTAAAGGATCTTGTTTTACCTCTCCCTAGCATAATAGGCAACCCCAAGTACTTTTCATAACTTTTAATTGTTGGCACCCCAATGACATTGCTTAAGTAATTTTTTGCCTCATTATGGTATTCTTACTAAAGAAAAGTGTTGTTTTATCTCTGTTAAGCTTATGTCCTGATGCCAATTCATATTTATTCAATAATGTATGTAAACACTACCATTCCTTCACTGTAGCTCCAAAAAATTAGACTATCATCTGTAAAGAATAGAGGACTTAGTCTAAATCCATCTCTTCCAATAGGAACTCTAGTTAAAACACCATTTTGGCCAATAGAGGTCAAAACACAAATAAGCACCTTAGTACAAAATATGAACAAATAAGGAGAAATAGGATCTTCTTGTCGAAGGCCTCTAGAGGGGAAAAACTTCTAACTTGGCATTCCATTTACTAAGATAGAATATGAAAAAATTTCAAGCAAATCATGACTGCCTTTGATGCCCATCTTGAATAAAATAGCTTCAATAAAAGGTCATTTTATCCTATCATAGGCCTTACTCATATACAGCTCCAAAACCATGTATCCTTCCCTTTCCTTCAATTTAATTGACATAGAATGTAGAGTCTCAGAGGTCGCTACGATATTATTTGAAATAAGTATATTAGCAACAAAAACACTCTAATATGGACTCCTAACATGAGGCAATATCGATTTTTCAGTCTATTTGCAAGTATTTTAGAACATAACTTATATAAGAGATTACACAAACTTATTGGCCTATAGTCTATCACCTTCACATGATTCTTCTTCTTTGGAATCATACATAAAACTGTAGCATAAATACTTTCCTAAGAACCATGCCCATCAAGAAGATTAATAATAGCTGTACTAACCTAGTCTCCCACAATATGCCAGTATTTCTAATAAAAACATGCAGAAAACCCATAAGGAATAGGGGATTTTAGAGGATCCATTTGGAAAAGTGCTTGCTTGACCTCTTCAGTTGTATAATTTTTCTCCAATTCACCTTGAAACACAACCGGTATCCTTTTATTAAAATCTTGAAGAATATCCTGCACACCTACTGGATTAAAAGTTGCATAGACAGATCTTAAGTGCCTCATGGAAGCCTTGGTTATATCTGGCTAAGTAGTATATGAAAAACCCTATCATCCTTCACATAGCCAATATGATTAACCTTCCTTCTCTAATTAGTACATTGATAAAAATACCTTGCATTTTTATTCCCATCCTGTAACCAATATTGTCTTGCTCTTTGCTTCCATGCAATCTCTTCCTATTCTTGCTCTTTGCTTCCATGCAATCTCTTCCTATTCTAAAAGAGTAACTAGATCTTTTTTAGCTTGCTGCATTTCCTCCACACCATAAGCATCACCATTCTCATACTAAGATAACAATAGTTATGTATTCTCCTTAATTCTCTTTCTCATACTTGACCTAGTAGCTATACTTCATCTTTGTAAATGAGACCTACACTGTTGCAAATGATTTTGTACTTGCTGTATGTGGTCCACATTTTGATGCCCAGATACTATCAACAATCTTGTTACATTCCTCAAATAAGACCCAATTGGCTTCAAATCTAAAGGGCTTGTTCTTTCTAGTAGATGTAATCTGAGGATTCAAATTGATCCACAAAGGACAATGATCTGAGCTCTTTGCTGGCAATACATTTACATCCACATTTGGATAAATAGCAAACCAGTTCTTATTAACAACCACCCCATCCAATCTTTCTTTAGTAAAATTGCCATCCTTTCGATTGTTACACCAAGTATACCTTGGCCCTTTATAATCTAGACAACTCAAATCACAAACGTTCAAAACTTTTCGAAAGCCTGCCATCTGTATAGGAGATCTCCATGCTGCTCCATACTTTTCAGCTTGGCATAAATTCTCATTTAAATCACCAAAATATAACCATGGCTCAGGATCACAAGACTTCAAATCTTTGAGTAACCTCCATCCTTGATCTCTTTGTCCAACCTCAGGGTATCCATAAAATCCATTCAATTTTCAATTACAAACAAGATCAATAACTGCAACCTCAGCATTGATATGGTGCAAGGAATAGTTTTGAATGCTTATACCATTGCCATCCTTCCAGAATAAAGCCAAACCACCCTTACTGTCAACACTATCCACAACAAATACATTATCATAACCAAATTTAATCTTTAACTCGACCATTCTATTTTATGGGATTTAGTCTCCATCAAAAATAGAATGTTGGGACTAAACTCCTTCACCAACTAATGAAGATCCCGAACATGTCAAGGAGTCTCGAGTTCTCGACAATTCCAATTTAGAAGATTCATAATGTTTGGCGGGGCTATTTACCAGCCTCCTCCATTGCATTAGAAATAACTTTCTTTCTCAATTTCCAACTTATAGATGGTTCTTCAGTAGAGTAGCTTCTATCCCTGACCATATCCACTGTCTTCCTTTTGAACTAAGTAATAGACCGAGTATTAAGATCAGATTCAGAATTATTTGAGATAAGTCTAGCCCTTCTTTTTCAAGATCTTGTGACTATTGTCCCTATTTCCACAACACCCATAGCACCCACACTTTGTTTTTCTATCTTATCACCATGTTCATTAATAGTAGGCCCCAATTCAAGCATTATTACACCATGTTCATTTAACAAAATCTTACCCTCATCAACATCACTGTGAAGCTTAACATTATGCTCCAGGCTTCTTCCCACTATGTTGAACACTTTTGACAACTTCCTTCAAGTTCCCTCTTGAACTTTCCCCTGGATTAGTTATTGATTGATGACATTCAAATCTTGAATGTTAGTGGAACTGCCAAAAACTATCTCACTTGTCCCCTTTGATTTTAGCGTATCCTTCAGCTTATAACTCTCAATAGCTGTCATACCTGTTATTTCTGATCCCACAACATCCTATAACTGATAATTGCTATTAACTGTCATGCCTATCTCTTCTGGGATCATGTGATCCTTCATTAGAGAACTACCCTAAACTGTCATTCCCCCGGTGTGTAATTGCTCACCACCCACCATCTTTATTCAAACCATATCTTGTTAAGACTGCTCAATCACTCTAGCAATCACATAGTGCAACAACGTAGATTGCACTGCTCTATACACCATATGGCTTAGAAGAACCTAACTTTGAAGAATGTAGTGACTCCATAGGAGCACAAGCATTTGAGCCATAAAGGATTACACCACAAGAAAAATAAAATTTTGGTAGTCTTTCAATTCATACTTGCAAGTTACCTAGAGATTGCTACCACCAATATTAATCATTAGACCCTGTAGTTATGGCTTACTCAGATCCATTAAAATACATACTCTCAGATACTTTTCCCATCCTACACCATGTTCATCAACATCCACCAATGTCGAGATACCAATGGCATATCTCAATCTCTCCCCTACCAATTTGTTTATTCCACGCAAAGGGAGATTATGAAATTGCACCTAGAAAAATTCTATGTCAAACATCATATCCTTTATAGGTTTATAACCATCTAAGTCTTGGAGTATCACCAACAGTCTATCAAACATCCAAGGACAACCAAGTTTAACTTTCCACACATCCTGATCAACTAACTAAAACTTCAAAATAAACATGTTTGCACCCATATCAGAAAATTTTATAGAACCAACTACCTTCTAGATCTTATGCATGGTATTTTCGAAGACATAAAAAGGGACTAGTTTTTTAGATATCACTTTCTCAATCAAACAATGCCTACCCCGCAACAGATCGGTTTCCTCAACTTCACCCACCCCTATCACTACCTTCTCTTGTTCTTTCTTTGTTAACGTCAGATTACCATACTTCAACAACAATTCATCCTCCATGTTAATACCCCACAAACCTCCATTGGTTTCACCCAAGGAGATACCTTACCCGTGGCAAACTCAAACTCTCACCTTTGTCACCCGGCCAAGAAAGCCCAAGAGAGATACTTCCAACAACAACATCACATATTATAGTTGTAAACTGAAAATCTAAACCTTTAGTATATATAATCAAATCTGTAGTATTTGATATATATTTTGTGCAAATGAGTGAGCACTACAACAGATGGCACTTTTCCCGGCGATTATAAATCGCCGGAAAAAGTGGAAAAATCCCCGCCAAATACCTATACCGGCGATTACAAAATCGCTGCATATTCGCCGGTACTATTTAGCCATTTCCTATATACTGCGGCGGAAACTAAAAATCGCCGCTAAAACTAAAGGATTTCCCGGCGATTTTTGAATCGCTGGCAAAGGAATTTAAAAACAGAAAGTCATTTACCAGCGATTAAAAAATCGCTGGGAAATCCTTTGCCAGCGATTAAAAAATCGCTGGTAAAGAAATTTAAAAACAGAAAGTCATTTTCCAGCGATTCAAAAATCGCTGGAAAAGGATTTGGCAGCGATTTTGTAGTCGTTGGCAAATGACTTTCTGTTTTTAAATTCATTTGCCAGCGATTTTTGAATCGCTGGCAAAGGATTTCCCAGCGATTTTTTAATCGCTGGAAAAGACCTTTCGGTTATTAAATTTCTTTGCCAGCGATTCAAAAATCGCTGGCAAAGGATTTACCAGCGATTAAAAACGCGCCGCCATTAAATACCCTTTGCAGTTTTATCAATCTATTCCCCACGAAAAAATATCCTTTTCCGGCGACTTTTAGTCGCCGCAAATAGTATTTTAAAAAATTAAAAAAAAAATTATAATATAGGTGAACCTATATGGCTGTCATAGCTAGGTTATATCTTATAAATTCATCAAAATCTATATTCATTCCCAATTGACAATTGACATGATTCGGCAGGAGAAATTAGGGAACATTCAGACAATTGTGTAAAAGGAAAAAATGATATTCACCCGATTCATCTTGTGTAAAATTGACCACATACAACATGAAAATATGACAAAAACAACCAACGAAACATCAAACAGATCATGGGCACGAGTTTGACCAAAAGTTGAATACTTCTCATATCCAAAGCCCGCAAATCACTTTTCCTGTTTTCCATGTCATATTTATGTCCAACAAGGGTCCCTCCCACATTTTTAAGTGTCCTTTTCACCTAATAAACTTAGGAAGTCAACATGCCTTGTAACCTAGCTGTCTATTAGTACTTAGGTTTATCAATAGCAATCCAAATAAGGAACCAAAGGTGGCTGAAAGAGATTATAAATCTATGGGCGGAAATACATACTTGTGGCAAGCTATCGGCTGTTCTGTTATCACCCATAATGGCCAATGAGTCCCTAATTTGATTAACCTGATAAAAGTCACAGAAAGAGTAAGCTCAGAACTCCAGAGTGGACATACTATACCAAAATTGGCAAGCAGCAATCAGGAAGATATTACCATTTCAATGTTTTTGTCCCCTGCCATTATGACAAGTGCACCACAACCAAAACTTTGATATAAAACTGCAGTGAGGGTACTGTAACAGAACTTATTCAGTGATGAATGCAATCAAGGTTGAAGCTTACCATCATTATTTGGGACATGTCGACAAGCTTCATCCACCATTTCTTGCACAGACTTCCCTTCTGTAAAACACCAACAAAGTTCTTATTTTCTTCCTAAATAAGAGACACATCATGCTAGCATTATCTCCCAAGCTAAAACTTGTCACGATCCAACCTACAATGAAACATAAAAATCTTGAAAGCTAAGGAAAAAGGTAACGAGCACAAATAAAAATCTTGATACCATGGGGCTTCCTTACTTCTTCAATGAAACATATTCTAGGAAAGCATTTTTTTACTTAAATAGAAAATCACGCTGGATAAGCCACAAATGACAATCGCTACTTGTTCAAAGGCAACATCTTGCCCCTATGAAAGTATGCAGCCATTCAAATGCATAAAAAAGTATTAGAAGTAAAATTCAACACAAGAAAAATAACAATAAAAGCGACAACAGATGGGCTAAGAGATTACCTTCACTCTATTCCCCATGTGAGTATTGTTGTAATTCAAACCAAATAAACAAGTTAGTCTAGTATCTAAAAGTAGGGCATCCAAAACTAATTTTCAGCAATACTTCTTTTTTTTTATAGGTAGATTTTCAGCAATACTTTTGACAACATACATCCTATAATGACATAAAATGTTGAATAAGTTGACAAGTGACTTTAATGAGTACTATCTTAGCGATTGTGTTACTTTCTCTGCTCAGCTGTGGAATGAGTAGAGAAAGTTTATATTGCAGGATGCACTTGTGCCGTTTCTTCTACCTTCGATGGAGAAAGAAGCAAGATCTTTGTTGACTAAATGAGTGAAAAAAACAATAAACCTCTCTAATGCACAATATCCCTTGATCTCTGTTGAATATCATTAACTTCAGTATGGGAAAACCAGTGGCAAATCAAGACATATAAATGAATACTTCCCTTCTTGAACATCATTTTGAATTTCAGTTAATTGATCAGACAATGCCTTGTTGTGGCACTTAAATTTGCTAAGGTTGGGCACGAGTAGTCATTTTTTCATAATTTCAAATCTTTTGAGTGACTCAGTAAGTGTTTCATTATCTCGTTGAAGTTTTTCCAAACTGAAGAACATGGTTTTAAAAAAAAAAACCAAAACTGATGCAGTAATCCCAGGGGTGCATAGATAAAAAAATCAAGGAGTTTACCTACTTTCTGCATCTGATTTCTCCTGCCGAGTTTCTTCTTATATAACAGAAGTACTAGGTTGAATCATGTCATGTCAAACCGAGTTTCATTCCCCAATGACCAGCAGCATTGGGGAACATTCAGACAATCATGCCATACTCGAGAAAGCATGGCATGATTGTTGTGGAAGGTGCTTTTTGTGTACGAAAGCTGCAGAATTTGTGGACCATCTTCTTATTCATTGTGATGTGGCTAAAGGGTTATGGGATGGTGTGCTTAGTAGATCGGAACTGTCCTGGGTTATGCCTAATTCAGTAGTAGAAGCACTTGCATGTTGGCCTAGACCTTTTTCCTTGCTCTCAAGTGGCAGCTGCATGGAAGATGATTCCTTTGTGTATTATGTGGTGCATTTGGTTGGAAAGGAATGAGAGGTGTTTTAATAATAGGGAACGCAATGTAGATGAAATCTGGGAATTCTTTATATGTTTTTTGTTTAGTTGGTTTTCAGCTATTGTACTTAATGGTGGGGCAGTACATGAGTTGCTAGTTCTCATAGCTTGAAGGAAGTTGAAAGACATAATTTTTCCATACTCTGGTTTCTAGTTCTCTTATATGTAAACAGTAGCAAGTTTTAAGACTTGAGGATCAACTAGTTTTCTAAAATTTAACAGAATGCGTATAATCATGGTCATGCTTATCCATGGAAATACTAAAAAGAGCAAAAAAATTGTATTTTAATCATCTTTCTTGGCTATTCAATAATAATTCAAACTACAAAGATGTTAGAGAGTCTAACACAAGAATGCATGGCTCTAATAAAATAAGACATCTGAACTTACCAAAAGGGATAAACATGATACATCCCAAAGTCAAATAAATAATTTGTATGGGTATATATTCACACACTAGACGGCGGTATCTTAACTACCTTCCAATCAGTGAAGAATATCTAAGTTCTTACAGTTGCTGGAAGTCCTAGAATTGAGAATTACGATCATATTTTGGAAACCTTAAATATGAAATTAGTTTTCTGAGCAAAAATTAAGTTGTTAAAGTGAGGAAGTCTATATCGACACCAAAATAAAGCATACATAGACCTTAAGCAGGAGTTTCCCAGTGCCCAACACAAAACCTGCATCAGTGTTGCCAATTCCAGTGGCAAATTGGCCAAATGCTCCAATTTTACAAGTGCAAGAGTCTGTACCCAGCAGGACCTGAATGCAATGAATAGGGTTTAACAACATTGGAACTTTAAGGCACAAAAGTGACATGAATTATTTATTGACTTTGCAATGTATTTGATAAAAGAACTTACCTCTCCAGGCCTAGAGTGACCTTCTTGTGCAAGAGCAATATGGCATACACCTTTGTAATCTGGGTTAGCCTGAAAAGTTAGGAAGGAAAATTTAGATATAACCTCTTGAGGATAATGGATTAGCAAAATGGAAAGAGAGCAAATGAGAGAGTAGAGACATACCATAAAATTACCAAGATCTTTAATATCATAAAAGTACTTGATGTTTTGCTCCATGCAGAAATCCCTTAGTATATCCACATTACGGTTTGCACGTTCATCACTCGTGAATATGTAATGGTCTGGTATTATTACAATCTTCTCCCGATCCCAAACCTCAAGGGACCATACCATCCCTAGGACTTAAGCTATTAATCTTGGGGAAAAGTGTTCTCAAAGTACATTCCCATAATACAAACCAGTTTTTATTTATTTTTTTCTGTGATGAGATCAGACAAGACAGATAATACAAACCATTACTAAAACATTAATTCAGTACTTGAGGCACATAAATTAAAGAAGATGCACAGGTAATTCATTGGCCTCCTTATACCAATCACTATCAATATTAGGAAGATTAGCTTTAATAAAACACCAGCTGTGAGATGGAGAAAGAACCATCTTTAATTAATTGGCACAACTTATATTGCATTGATCTTTTTCTTTTGCTCCATAATCAACACAAACTTTTTAACAGGTTGATGATGAGTACCATCACCTCTCTTTTCTTCACCAGCCTACAGTAGTTATATATAATATGATCTCTTTGGTAAATTTAAAATATGATCAGTACTATTCTAAGACCCCATTTCCAATAAGAATCAAGCTGAAACAGCTGTGAACATTTTATTTTGGGGGAAGGATAGGTAGGTTTTAGTTGAGATGGTTTTAATATAATGAAATGGGTAGATTCATGTATATTTCAAGTTTAAGGTCATTCATGAGAATATTTTTATTCATATTCTCCTCCGTGGACTTCCTATATAAGAATATTTTTATTTTTTAATAATGATTAATTAAGGTTTTCAATGAGACTATGCAAGACTTATACACTCTAATATAGTTAAGATATATTTAATATTGATCCTAACTAAAATAACTAGAAATCAACTTTTATGATCTTCTAAAATTAGAAAAATATGAAGAAGTTAGTAGTCTAATAAATCTGAAACAGTATTTAAAATCCATCAATTTGTCAGTTATATGAGCTAGCCCTACCTGAAGTTGGCCTATTTTTTCCTTTTAGGGGTTTAATATACGAAATTCATTCTGGCATAATATGTAAGAGTTGGTTTTTCCCCTTTACCAAATTAATATTTGTTCTTGTAGTTTGGTACATTTTCCTATAGGATTTTAAAGGTGAACTCAAATCTGGACAAATTTTGAACGGTTGTTTTGCAACAGTTCAAAAAACAGTTCGACCTTAAGCTTGCTCTTGATCTAAATCTATATATAAACACTAAATACAGTAGTATTACACAAAGAAAACCAAGCCTTGTTTTCAAAATCGGCACTTAAACTGCAAAAGGCAAACACACAACATTTTGAACCAAACAGAGGAACTAATGCATCAGTTTCACATAAACAAAAATATTGACCAAAAAAAAAAAATACAACTTTTGCAATGCAACCTACGCATGAAGGGGGAAAAACAAATAAATTGGCAACAAGAGATACCTGTTCGGCTTGGAAATATTCCAAGGAGCAGACGACGATTATACTGGACTGCGGCATAAGTTCAACTTGGGAAATAAAATGGAGGCACAGAACCTCAGTTGGAAGGGAAGGAGACGTAGGGACAGCATCGTTACTAGCCGAAACAAAGGGAAATTGATTTTTTCATTTTGGAGGTCGAAAATGGAGAAGCAACGACGGAAGGGAGAAGAGTGTGGGAAAATAGGATAGTGAAAACGAGGTATGGCTGAAGACGGAGGAGGTGACGCTATGCGGAAATGCTGGGAAGGGGCCAAATGCAGGTGCTCGCAATCGAGGGTCCGTCGAAGTGGGTGTTGGGGGGAAATGTGTTTGGTGGGGAGAAAAATGGGGGGTCGGGGGCGGCGGGGGGAAAATTAAAAGTATTAAGAATTGGCGTCCCGTACTAAATCAACGCGTGAAGATAAGATATGTATTTTTTACAGCGATTAACCATCGCTGTAAAAGTTCAAATTAATGAGCCATCAACTGAATCGCTGGATTTTCCTTTAAAAATTACAGCGATTTTTAAATCGCTGCAAAAGAATGGATTTCCCAACAATTTTATTGGCAGCGATTAAAAAATCGCTGGAATAGGTCATATTTCTTGTAGTGGAGGAAGCAAATGAAAAAAATGCAATTAACGTCGTACGTACGTAGACCCACTATGGATGGATCCGACACAAATGTATCCGACATGATCTTTGCTTTTTACAACTGAAAAATGTCTGCAATTTTGAAAAATGAAAAAGGAAAGACTGATCCAACATGAACTTGATCGAGTGACTTGAACCAATCCCGAATGACTCAAATTCGACTGATATAACTATTAGGATTGAGTTAGGGTTAACTCAATAATATTAACAGAATGACCATTTTATCAAAATTCAAAACATTAAACCCAAAGAGCAAAAGAACTAATTAATTAGACTGTTGCAGACTGCATATAAAGGACTATATTTTTTCAAGAGGGTATATACATAAAGAGTAACAGTAAAGAACTAATTGTTACGTCCTTTTTTCAGAACAAGAAGTATGTGCCATATATGGTATTTAATATCAAAGAAGTAAAGAGATTGAGCTTCTTGACGATAGGCTTTAAATGTGATCAACTGGGACAACAAATTAAATTGCGTGACATGAATATGATCCAATACATTAATAATACAAGATCATAAATATAAGAAAAATTATATTTGTAAGTCAGTATGGATAATGCATCCAGTAAAATGCTTATATGTTAACGTTATAATTTGATTTAAAAAATTATACGTTATAATTTAATTTAAAAAATAAATTTTAAATCTTATAAATCAAACATTATCATTTAAATAATATGAATAATGTGCTATATATATACCGATTTAAAAATAAAATAACTAAAATTAAGATATATATATCATGTTCAATTGCCATGGCAAAAAAGAGTACTATTCCTTTATCTTTGGATAGAATAATACAGATTCTGAGCCCTATACAAAAATATGATATGGTAAATGAAATCTATAAATTCTGAAGAGCTCGGTGTGTCTCGGCCTACACGTCCGTGACACTGAAATGGTCCATGCATGCATGCAGGACGTCAGACTTAATTAAGGACGCATGCATGCATGTACATATATGGACCATTTTATCTTACTGTCCAGCTCATGACTTGCCTTCTCAACGTCTGAAAAGTGGGGTTTTGTATACGTTTGGGTAGTAATTAAGACATCGCATATCTTTGAGAACATCTTTTATATATATACATATATATATATGTCTGTCGATCGGTAGCCGAACTACCTTCTTGTCTTGCTGATGTGAAGACAAACCCAGTACTTTCCAGTACTACTACTGCTTATTTTCTTGTGTTTAATATATAATTAACAATGATATAGGCACAATTTTTGTTACGATTATATTTATAATCAAGTTTTAAAATAAAGATAATTAAGTGATCATGTTATTTTTATAAATTATTTTTTAAGTTTTATTACGTACAAACGAATTTAGGTACCAATTTGTGTGTTAATACTATTTTTTTAATATTTAAAATTTAAATTTATATTATTTT
Organism: Carya illinoinensis; assembly: GCF_018687715.1. Lineage (NCBI taxonomy): Eukaryota > Viridiplantae > Streptophyta > Magnoliopsida > Fagales > Juglandaceae > Carya > Carya illinoinensis. Next base: position 12,104,326 of record NC_056764.1, on the reverse strand, counting down.
TATTAAAATCTGACGTTCTGATCAATCACAATAAATAAGTATACATAAAATGACTTATAATCAGAATTTTTCTTTTTTTTTTATTTAAAATATAATTATATAAAAAATTAGAAAAATAATTACGTGCATGGCTGTCATTTTTCTTAATACATAGGCATCAAAGGCAACGGCCAATATACATGCATGTCAATCTCTTTGCGTAAAAAAATAAAAAATAAAAAATAAATAAAATAAATAAAAAATGCTTGGAAGTCGATAAGGTTGACCAATCATTATTGCCTAATTAATTTGCCAGAGTTTTAAATGCATTAGATGGGAGTAAATGAGATTAATGTTAAGAAGTACAAGTACTTGTGTGAGATGACCTAATACTGATTCACAAAAGTACACAGGGATCAGTCAAATCAGCATCCTTCACCCCCGGCCCTGGTTCGTATGAGCATGCAAGACAGAGATTTTAGATCAGCATGCAGCAGCATCAGTCTTGAGTTGACAATCTAATCGTCCTTTTTGTCGGGCGATGGAAATTATCTCTTTAAATTGGTTTGGGTACATGAATGTGACTAGACAAAATAAGTTGGCTAGCTGCACGCTCATTATGGAATCATCTTTAGCACTCCCGGTGCAAGTGTTCCCCCTCAACCTTAATTCCGATATCTATAAATTTTCCTCGATTTCTACCCTTCACAGTAGTTGAAATTCTTTTACTGTGTTTTTGCCGTGAAAGTTAAGAAGGAATTTTTAGAATATAGATGATTTAATGGGAGTAACATTTACTTGAATTTTGAGATTACTGAATAATTTCTCCAGCTTCAAAGTGGATCAGATGATTCCAATGAAGGCAATTTCATAAACGTGGGACGTTGCCAATTCATAGACAAAAATGCTGCTAGTTCCCTACATGAACCATTAATGTTTATTGACAAAAATTAAATTATAATTATTAGAATACTTTTTTTTTTTTTTTGGCATAATTGTGCTTTATGATAGATATTGACGGCTGTTAGGATAGTCAGATAAGATCATGATATGATTTTTAATAAAAATTTAATAAAATATAATTTTTTTAATATTATTATTATCTTAAAATTTGAAAAAATTGAATTAGAATTTAAAAAAGTTAAATTATTTATTATATTTTATATAACAATTTAAAAAAATTATAATAATAAAATGAGATGAAATAATTTCTGAATCAAACAATTTCTAAATATCACATCCATCAAAATAATTTCGGGTCATTATGATTCATCAAACTCTTAAACTGTCTTGTTGGTGGAGTTCAAGTGGTTAAGATATTTTTCCTTTTTCATTTTTAACATGATTTCAGATTGAGACTAGACACTTTAATTGCAAAACATTGCTCAAAGTTAGAAATTGATACAAAGTTAAAAATTTGCAATTACTATTAGGTATAACAATATAAGATTGACATTTGATATTAGTATATGTCAGTCTGTGATATTCATTTCACATATGTTTCTCTCTCATACTCTAGACTTTAAAATTTGGATAAAAAGTTTAAGGAATCTAAATATAAAAGAACATGTACATGTGAGTATCATTATCTAAAAATTTATACTATTAATTTAAAAGTTAGTATATAATTACATTATTTATTGTAGAACTTATCACAATTATAAAAAAATTAAAACATATATAAATATTGTTTTATGCTAACTCATGCACGTGAGGAGCTTTCATATATCTATAATGTCTTTAATATGTTAATCATGATCATGATCGAACTTGAGAATTAATCTTTTCTTACCCTAATATATATCATGTAGAGAGAGAGAGAGAGAGAGAGAGAGAGAGAGAGAGAGAGAGAGAGAACTTTCTATGGATATTGTCTACTTCCGTTGTGCTTCCGGCAAATCAAAGCTGCCATTATAGAAAAAGGAATCTTTAGTTCTTCAGGAGCTGGAAAATACACAGTAATTGATAGTTTTGGTAGTGATAAAATATATATAATAAATATGTCATGTTGGGAATGTTGACATGACAGAGTCACAAAAGACAGGCATGTACCGATCGGATCTCCTTATATGCAGCATTTATGACTTTTGAAAGGTCTGCATATCCAAAAGCTTACGTTTCTTGCAGCAGTTAGTCATGAACTGAATATATGTGTGTGAGAGGGAATGGATGAGGCCGACAGATATAATTAAGGTTTTGGGTTTTGTTCCGCATCATTTTCCACCACATATGATTTTATATATATATTTTTAAATTTTTTTTATTAAATTAATTAAATTTTTATACTCTTCATCTATATTCTACATATTTAATAAAATAATAAAAATATATATATAATGAAGTATAAAAGTAATGTGTAAATTTTTAAAAAAAATTTACGTTCTCATGAACCTAAATCGCCAAACACAAATCTATGCAGTGTGCACGCGCTTCAACTATCGTGTGTGTATAATATATATTTACATATATATATATATATATATATATATCGCTAAATCAATCCTAATGCATGTCAGCGGAAATGTATGGTGTGCAGCTCTTGAAGTGTCAATTAATGCATGGGATCAGGGCAAATTTTAGGGATAAACAATATGAGAAATGTTACTCTCACTGCTCAAATTTACCGTTCAGTATTATCGATCCAATTATATTATATGTCTAAGGATAAGTTTGGGGTAAAAGAATCGGACTTTGCTAGATGCAGTCGGTAAATACAGTCGACATGCAAACGGCTGTACAAAATGAATAAAAAAAATTATAATTTTTTTTTTTCATGGTTGTACGGAATGAATAAAAAAAAATTATAAAAATAATTTTTTTTTCATACAGGTTCCATATTAATTTATTTTTTTCAAAGTGACTGCACGCCGACTACATTTGCCGACTGCAAAAATCATTTCTCAAAAGAATCTCATCTCTAACTTAAAATTTTTATCTTAGTATTATAATTTTCTTAAATTTTTATACAAAATATAATAAACAATTTAACTTTTTCAAATCTCAATACGACTTTTTCAAATCTCAAAATAATAAAAATATTAAAAATAATATTTTAAACTCTCATCTCAAATTTAAAATTCTCATCTCTAACCCAAACCTCTCCTAAGAATTTGGAACAAGATGGCTAGACATTGAAAAAATACTATGTATTGAAGAAGATAAATTCTATCTATAGTACTTTTGATCCGTGGGAGATTGCGTGTACAATCTTATTAATGAATGGGGTAACAAAAAAAATATTATTTTAAAAAAGATATTATTGTAATTTAAAATTTTTTTAAACATAATTATATGAACGAATATAAGCAGTCCTCCTATTTGGAGACTAGCACGTAAACTAACTCATTCAAGAATGATTGCTCCTCTGCTAGTACGTTTGTTCAGCGAAAATTGCATACTTCCCTAGCTATCTTCTTAAGTTCTTGTAATCAAAATATGCAGGATTTTAAAATTATAATATGTTATATTAAATTAATATTTTTATTATAAATTTAATTTTTAGAAAAAATCTTTTTACCATCGCAACTCTCAGTATACAATATTAATATATATATATATATTTCATAACAGTACTTTTAAAAATGAAAAATATGGTATACAACTTTATATCTTGCTTTACTTTTATCTGTTCTATTATTGATATGACACTAGTAGATTTTCTTATATTGCTTGTTCAGAAACCAGGCTATGTTTTGATTCACATATCATCATTGGTTTGCTACCTTTGCTACTATCGATTTAAAGTTACCTTTTATAGTTGACAAAACTCTAAAATACTTTCACATTGTTTGGTTTGTTATTATATTAACAATTAGTATTTTTTCTCGATAGTTCTCATTCTTAATGATTAGTTCTAATTGATATGAATTGTAAAGATTATATTTTCCTACATAAAAAATTGGGCAACACCTTCACTGGATATACATGCATTGCACAGCACAGTCCGACCAACACATTGCCCAATAATTGTTTGAAGACCAGTCCGACTAACACATTGCTTGAAGATTGACATGTTGCTTGGTAAGTCTGAGCATCGTAAGAAAATAAATATTGTTTGGGATCGCCGAACAAGGCCATTTCAACAGAAAAATTGCTCGATAATTCCAGCATTGCAAGAAAATAACTCTTGCTTAAGATCACTGAACAAGTCCAATTCAACAGACACATTGGTCGGTAAAACCGAGTAGGGTAATTAAGAATTTAACCTATGTGAGATTACCGATTAAGGCAAATTTGACTGATACATTGCTCGAGAATTTCGAATTTCGAATATTGCAAGAAAATATGTAGGACTATTTTAAATTGAAAGCTCTAGCATGAGGTTTTTCTTATTTCGAAAAGGGGGAAATGCAATCTAACATGCTATTATATTACAGTTTTGATCCACTAGTATAATTAGTTTTACTACATACCGTTATGTTTTATGTATTCTTTGCACACGATTTATTGATGTAATTAGCCAAAATAATTATTTTATATTTTAAAAAAATGACATAGCCAATCATATTAATGAAGTATAAAAAGAACGTATAAAGATGATTACATATAAAATTTTTATAATTTATAATATCTTACGTACGGATCTTGGGTTTAAAAAAAAAAAACTAATACATGTACAGTACTGTCATGCAGTAAACATACTCTCTTGTTAGGAATTAATTTTTTAGTAGAGAAGAGAAGTGACAGGTTTACATAAAAATTTTATAAAATTCTATTTATAAGTTTGTTTTTAAAAATATTTCTATATTAAGGCCAAACATTTTCCACAATTTTGTCAAGGCGTCAAAGCATAGGCCTGTGCAAGAAGACCGATGACCCGCTCAACCCGAATGGGCAAACTCAACAAAAGTTGGTTTCATAGGTTCAAAATTAAATTGCGGGTTGTAATATTGGCACTAAATGTTTTTCAGTTGAAACCATGAAACCGATTAACCCATTGAGTTGCAGGTCTCTAGATTCCAGAAGAAAGAATGCGAGTATGACGTGTCCAGATCAAGGACGAACTGGACGGTGGTAGATCATAACTTATTGGTGTGGACTGCAAGATTATTGCGAACAGCGGCTGCCATAGGTTGGTGTGCTGCAGCTACGGTCGAAACCGATCACTAATAGGCAAAATCTCTCTTCTCCTTAAATCGATTATCCTTTCTCTCCCTTCCGGACTATCTCCATTCGCCGTCTGAAGGACCTTCAGTTGTTGCTCCCTTTGTTGCTTCTCCACCTTGCATGGCACCAGATCTGCACACTCTCAAAATGGGACACGAAACACGAACATCCCCCTATCACTAAATTACCCCTAGAGGGGGATAGGGCTAAGCGGAGCGAAAAGGGTTTTTCATGAGATGGGAAATGAAAACGATTAGCCCCACACGAGATTTGTGAATAAGTGATTGTCTGATAGCATGCGTTTCTTGTTTCTAAAGTCAGGTCATACGGGTTCAAACCGATTTGGTTTCATTCATGTCGAGTCATCTCGGATCAGCATTTAAAATGATATCTTGCGGGTTGAGTTGGGTACAAAACCGGTCTTATCAGGCCGGATTGGAGGCCTATCAAAGCATTAGCAGGATATATATTATGTGAGGCGCGCGTGTGGTTACGCGCTTCAACGGCAAGTATCATATTCTAACATTTAAGAAGACTTTCGTCTGAATCCGACTTTCTTTCTGCTGAGTGCTGAGAAAAAAACCCTACTAATCTCGTCTTATTCATTCTGTTGACAAAGTAAATAATAACAAGGTGATGATGACAGAATCATTCAAGCATTCTAGATTCACTGATCATCATGAGTTTTCCCTAGCTGGCTTAGGGAAACATCCATCAGCATGCAGTACTAGCAGTACTACTGCCACCTTTTCCTCTCATTTAACTTCTCTTTACATTATTTATCCATGATCATCATCTGCCCTTCTCTATGATCTAGATCTACCACCCTTTTGTCTCTCCCCTGGCTCCTATTCTACTGTGCCCTTCTATCTCTGCCATCTATTTATTCTTCACTTTCAACCCTCCCCCAGGACTACCCCTGGCCTTCCCAATTAGAAATTAACACCATTCAAGAGCAGGAAATTAAGATGTCCTCAGTAGCTTCGTCAAGATGGTGCCCAACCTCAGAGCAACTCATGATCTTGGAAGAGATGTATAGGAGTGGGATTAGAACTCCCAATGCTTCTCAGATACAAAAGATCACAGCCAACCTCTCTTTCTATGGCAAGATTGAAGGCAAGAATGTCTTCTACTGGTTTCAGAACCACAAGGCAAGGGATAGACAGAAGCTCAGAAGGAAAGTCAGTAGGCAATTGCAACTACAGCAGCAACAGCAACTCCATTATTATTACCAGATGAATCAGTCAAATGATCGATTTCCAGCTGGCTACTATGAGTCTCCTAGTTCTTCTGCTCTTCAACAACTTTTCTTCTTTGACAGCTCTGTTAGCTTTCTTCCTCAGGTATTAATCTTCATTTATTGTTCTTAAGTTCAACTTTCAGTTGCTAAGTTAGCTACACATTTTGATCATCTTGTATGAAGGTCGGTAAAGTAATATATTTCTCATTCGATTGCCTTTACGGACCTTGAAACAAGTCAAAATAAACTACTGCAAGGGATAATGTGGAAAGGGTAAACTTTTCCTTCAAATTGTTTTGAGAGTACTGGCGTTTGTCAGTCTGACTCCATCCAAATAATGAATTGGGTTCGAAATGCGAGCAGAGTCTTTTGCATGCTCTTCCTGTGGGCCGTAGGCATGCAAGAACACTCTGTACTTGAGTGCTTTTTATGTTGATTCTCTTTTCAGAAGGCCTTTTCTTTAATCTTTTCATAGAAAATCCATGGGAACAACTCGAGAACATCAATAAAATCTTCTGCTGCTCATTCCGATTAATTATGCATGATCTTTTCATCAATACCCCTATACCCACATGATGGCCACAAGAAGTATGTTTAGATACTTGTAAAATGGTGTTTCATGTTTATTTTCTCGCAGTAGTGCATACACCATTTCCTTTTTATCTCTTATGATTTTTTTAATATTAAAGATTTATTACAATGACCGAAAGAAGAAATTCGCATAGAAAGGCAAAGAACATGTGATTGCGTTCCTTTTCCCATGAACTCTTTTTTATGCTTTATATTTTGAAATAGGGAGGAGTTACAGGTGCATCGACACAAGCGATGAATCATACATGGAAGGTAGACATGATCCCTCAGAGGGCCGAATCCACGATGACAACGTACGGCTATGATGGGAATGCTACGGTACTGGAGATGGGTCCAATATCCAACTGTTGCACTAGACCCCTCCAGACCCTTGAACTCTTCCCTGTTACAGCCACCAATCTCAAAGAAGAGTGCAGTGCCACATCCAAGCAATATTGTCTCTAGTATTAAAATTTCTTGGTCATTATCCTCCTGCATCTCTCTCTCTCTCTCTCTCTCTGACTTTTATTTATATGTCTTGGTTTCCGTAATGCTTCTCTTCTAGGCGCTAGCTAGAGTGAGAAAGATCTCTTCCCATCTAACGAGTAAATTAGTAATGGGTTACTTGTCCCACAGCCCCACCTATTTGCACTGTGTATTTTCAGAAGTTGAAATCTGCATTAATGGGCTTGATAATGGCGTTTCGTTTTTGTTTTTTGTCCTATATGTTGATTTTCAGCTTGCCTCGTGCATCTTAAAGTTGCCATATATATTGTAAACTGGCACTTAAGACATGGTCAGGATCAGCTTTTTGTTGGTCTTCGGCCTTTTTTAGGACAAGTCAATGGCCCAATGCATTACTGGTTACTGCAATACGGTATAACTACGGACAGTACTAGTACTTATACTCAAACCCGATTTCAAAAAATTAAAATTCAAAAGGAAAATGTATATACTAAAATTTAGTTGACGCCATTAAATCAACGTTTATCTTAACAGTTATTAAACCATATTTTGTTTCAAAAGTTTAAACGAATAGGAAGAGATAATTTTAATTATTTAATTTATTAATTCCAATAACGATAAATCAGTACTAGACTAAAACTCGATTGTGATTATGCAGAATGAAATGCACTCTTATCAATTAAGGTCTACAAGAAAAGGTCGTGGGAAAGGGAGAATTAATGGAGAGATATATACTGATCAATCGACTATCGAGTAGTCTCACACATCGCCACCTTTAGGTTACGTTTGGGTAGTGAGGTGATCTCAGATGAGTTGTGAATAAAATAAAAAAAAATCGGTGAAAAAGTAATGATAAAATATTAAATAGTAGTAATATTAATAGTAAAAAGTAATGATAAAATATTGAAACACAACCTTAAATAGATCATACACTTCAATATCATTCTAGATGATCTCTACATTGCTCTCGGCTGCCACAACCAACATTAATACGGCTTGTAGTAGTACTTTCAATAACGCCTATATACTGTGTTACCTACTTCCTATTGATAGCATATTTCCATACTTAGAGCACAAAATCAGCATTTACTTGATTCTTGTAATTATCCCGTAATTTTTGTAATTAGTATATCATTTCCTTACATGCACAGTTTCCATAAATAGTCTAGCATAGTGTAGCTATATATATGTAACAATCCTCAGTGTAAAAAGTCAGATTTCTTGAATCAAAAGTTTGAATATTTTCTAAATTTGACGTGGTATCAGCCTAACTGAACCTCTCTCCATTACCTCCATGGCTTCCCTCTCCAACCCTCCTCTCTCTCTCCTTACCTTCTTCACCCTTCAGATTCCCTTAGCCTTATTCTAGTCTCTGGTCTCTTTACAGGAGATAACTTTTCCAAATGGTAAAAAGCCATGACCCGAGCTCTAAACGCCAAAAAAAACCTCAACTTTGTTGATGGCTCTCTTTCTCCACCCGACCCCACCTCAACCAACTATACCCAATGGAATCAAACCAAGGACATGGTCCTTACCTGACTTCTAAATTCCATTAGCCCAGCTATAGCCAATTCCCTTGAATTTCACATCGATCCTCGCGAGGTATGGCTCGACCTTCAATCCCGTTTCTGTCATGGGAACAATGCCTGTATATACCATATCAAACGTGAACTCTCATCCCTACACCAAAACACTTATTCTATTCATGAGCATTACAACCAAATTAAACAAATTTGGGATGAACTCAACCATTTACAAATGAACGGGTCTACCAGTTCTTACTTGGCCTCAACGACTCCCTCTCCCAACTGAGAACACAAATTTTGGCCATGGAGCCCCTTCCTCCTATCACCAAAATTTTTTCTATTTTATTTCAGGAAGAGCAGCAGCGCATACTGCAGATTCGGCCACCACCAGAACTTCCAGCTTTCGCTGCTCACTCCACCAAACCTCCCCTTCGTTGCTCGGAGTGCGGCAAACTAGAACACTTGCATGACTGCTGCTGGCGGATTGTGGGATACCCACCAGGTCATGATGCACGAAACCAACCCAGGCCCTCTCTCTTTGGTAAAGTTCCCTCTTCTTCCTCACTGGTGGTCAATCAAGCGTCCCTCTCCTCCTCCTCCTCACCAGTGCCTAGCTTGTCTCCAGATATGTACTAGAAACTTCTTGATTTGCTAAGTCCGAAACCCTCCTCAGCCAACTTTGTGGGTAACATTTCTACCTCTCCTTCTTTTGATAACCATCACGCGTGGGTTGTGGACAGTGGTGCCAGTGACCACATGTGCCACAACTGAAGCTTCTTTACCGAGTTGGTGCCTCCCTCCCATGAGCAACTCGTGATATTACCCACTGGCCATATTTTTCCCATTGAAGGTGTCAGCACCTGTTATTTGACCGAGTCTCTTCTATTGCACAAAGTCTATTTTGTCCCTCAGTTCCAATTTAATCTTCTCTTTGTCCCTCAGCTTACTACTAATAATTCTTGTATTGTCTCTTTTTCTTCAACCAATTATTTTTTTTAGGACCCACACTCGAAGAGGCTGATTGGAGCGGGTGAGCTTTGCAATGGGCTTGATGTGTATTAGCCCCAACCCATCATGGCACTCTCCGCACAAACTGCTGCTAATAAAGTCTTATGGCACCAATGCCTAGGTCATCCTTCCCGCTTAAATATTTCTAATCTTTTCAATAATCTTTGTATTCTTTCTGATTGTGATGTTTGTGCTCGTTCTAAGCACACTAGACTCCCTTTTTCTTCTCCAGTTAATCAAAGTACTTTTGCCTTTAATCGTATTTTTTGCGATATATGGGATGAATATCATACTTCTTCACTTTGTGGTGCTCATTATTTTCTTACAATAGTTGATGATTTTTCATGCACTACTTAGATCTATCTCATGCGATATAAATCTGAAGCTTACACTCATCTCATGCATTTTTTTGCACTTATCCAAAATCAGTTCAACACTATGATTAAAATAATTAGAATTGATAATGGTCAAGAATTCCTTTCCCACAAATTTCAAAACTACCTCCATGATCACGGCATCATTCATGAACGTATTTGTGTTGAAACTCTACAACAAAATAGAGTTGCGAAACGTAAACACCGACACCTTCTGAATGTTGCTCATAGTCTCCGTTTTTAAGCTCACTTGCTTTTGATATTTTGGGGTGAATGTGTCCTCACCGCTACCTATCTTATCAATCGTACCCCAATTCGTATTCTTGAAAATAAATCCCCCTTTGAAATTCTCTTCAAAATTTCACCCACCTATGATCATGTTTGAGAATTTTGTTGTCTCTGTTATGCTCAAACCCTCCATGCTTCCCGTGACAAATTTTCTTCTCGCGCCTCTAAATGTGTTTTTCTTGGCTACCCTAGCAATCATAAAGCATACAAACTTTATAATCTCGACACACAAGTCACCTTCTATTCTCGAGATGCTACCTTTCGTGAACAACAATTTCCATTTCAAGACATTCCTGACCTTACTCATAACTCCCCACTTGTCGTACCTCTTCCTGTCCCTAAGCCTATCTTACCATCCACTCCCCACACTCCTTCTATTACTTCCGACCCACGTCCCCCTCTTCCTTCTCTTCGTCCTTGTCACACCATTACTCGACCCGCATACTTTCAAGATTATGTCTGCCCAACTATACACATAGAGCCCACGGCATCCTCACCTGCTTTACAGACCTCAGGTACTGCTCATCCCTTATCTGCTTTTCTTTCTTATTCTCGTTTCTCACCTTAATTTTTTAACTGCTCTCACTACTTCTGTTGAACCTTCTTGTTATTCCGCTGCACTTCGCCATTCCTACTGGCGTGACGCTATGTCTGCTGAACTTAGTGCCCTCGAGGCTAATTCCACCTGGACCCTTGAGCCACTACCTCATTGTAAAAAACCCATTGGCTACAAATGGGTATTTAAAATCAAGCTTAAGGTTGATAGTTCCGTTGAAAGATACAAAACCTGACTAGTCACAAAAGGCTATACTTAAGTTGAAGGACTTGACTATCATGAGACATTTGCTCTCGTTGCCAAAATGACTACTATGCAGTGCTTATTGGCTGTTGCTGCTACTTAACAATGGATCATCCATCAACTTGACGTCAACAATCCATTCTTGCATGGTGATCTTGATGAGGAAGTTTACATGACACCACTTCCGCAAATCCCTTTACGGCCTCAAACAAGCCTCTTGCAACTGGTTTTTGAAACTAACTGCTGTACTTCTTGATGCACGTTTTTCCTAATCTCAGGCCGATCATTCTTTATTCACCTTGGTCACTTCCACTAGTATTACTATTGTTCTCGTCTATGTTGATGACATTCTGGTTGCTAGAAATAATATCTCTCATATTCAGCTCTTCAAAGATATTCTCTCTTCACATTTCAAAACCAAAGATCTCGGTCCTCTCAAATATTTTCTTGGTCTTGAAGTTGTTCGATCACCTAAAGGCATCTTTCTCAATCAACGAAAATATGCCCTTAATATTCTCTCTGATAGTGGACAACTTGGTGCCTGTAGCGCTCCCTTTCCCATGGAACAAAATTTGAAGCTCACCAATTACGATAGAACTCTTCTTTCTGATCCTTGTATCTATCGACGACTCGTTGGACATCTCATCTACTTGACTATAACCCTTCTTGATATTATTTTTGCACTGAATATTCTCAATCAATTTATGCATGCTTCTCAAGCTCCTCACATGCAAGCCGCCACTTGTGTTCTTCGTTATATTAAAAGCAATCCAGGTCAAGGTATTTTTTTCTCTTCCTCCAACGGTTTGCATATTACTGCTTATACTGATTCAGATTGGGCCAGCTGTCCCATCACTCGCCGCTCCACCACAGGCTACTTCATCCAGCTAGGTTCAAGCCCTATTTCCTGGCGTACAAAGAAACAGAAAACAGTGGCCCATTCTTCTGCTGAAGCTGAATATTGCGCTAGGGTCGTTACCACTTGCGAACTCACCTGGCTAAAACAGCTCCTCACTGATCTTGGTATTTCTCACCCGAGCCTTTCAGCTTATATTGTGACAATCAATCGACTCTACACATCACTCATAATCCTGTGTTTCATGAACGTACCAAACATATTGAGATTGATTGTCACCTCGTTCGTAACAAAATCAAATTTGGTCTCCTCACCACCGTTCATACTTCCTTTCATGAGCAAGTTTCCGACATCTTCACCCAAGCCTTAGGCCGGGACCTCTTCTACCATTTTCTCCGCAAGTTGGACATTACGGATCTCCATGCACCAACTTGAGGGGGCATATTGATAGCCTATTTCCATACTTAGAGCACAACATCAACAATTACTTGATTCTTGTAATTGTCTCGTAATTTTTGTAATTAGTATATCATTTCCTTACATGCACAGTTTCCATAAATAGTCTAGCATAGTGTAGCTATATATATGTAACGATCCTTAGTGTAAAAAGTCAGATTTCTTGAATCAAAAGTTTGAATATTTTCTAAATTTGACACTTCCCTTACTAATATTGTTGCCTTCGATCCATCCATATATAACTTTCACTCTTGTCCACGCCAACATTATTTGCATGTGCCAGCGTTGCTAGAGAAAAACCCTTGTATTGGCAACATAGGCACTTTCAACGTACTTTGATTAATGTTGATTTGTAGGTGGAGATCATTTGTTCAGATAGAGCTAGCAAATATAGATTGACTAGAAAAACGATCCGAGCCTTTATATAAAATGAGAAAAAAATTGTCAAGTACTTTAAGAGTAACTAATAATGATTGTAAAAATAAGTCTTGAATTGATCTAGCAAAGGGCAAAAAGTGAAGTGGAACCTAGTCAAAGTGAGTGGAATAATGATAGATATAGTCATAAATTGTATAAGCATCATGTACTCATTTTAATAAAAAGTGAGATCTATTATTAAAAATTAAATTTTTTTTTATATAAATATTATATTTATTTACTCTTTTTAAAAGAGAGTGCGTGTGCATTCTATGATTAATGTAAATTTCATTTCTCAATGGGTCACATGCAACAATTTGGATCAATCAATGACTCAATGGCACGGGGAGTCGGGCCAATTTTGGTCAAGTTTTATTAATTCAAAGTGAGTTGAGAACAAGTAAGGCTAGCAGAGGAAAGGTTCTTTTGCTTTGGGCTGGATCTGAAGACTTTGGGTAGTCGGTTCTGTTCTGGTTCATGTAGGATCATGAAGGAAGGTTTATTTTAGTTTATTTTTTATTAAGTTTTAAGCTTGAAGGAACGAGCTTCTTTCTTTTCTTTTTCGTTTTTTTAAGAAAAAGGGAAGCAAGGGCAACCAATATAGCAATCTTTTTTGGACGTGACCATAAGAGCCCCCCTCAGCTGCGTAATGTTTGGTTTGAGCTATAGCTACTACTAAAAGGGGAGCCCATTACCACAACATCTCTGAAATATCCAGCTAATCTAAAACTCATCTCATGACCCAAAAGTCAAGCTTTACTATCACAAGTAGTTTTAACTTATGTCTTGATTTGAACTTTTGACCTTAAAATCATGAAATACCAGCTTGTACCAACTGGGCTACCATCTTGGTGGTGAAGGAATGAGTTGAATATGAATATCTTTGATGTAATAATGCCTTGAATAGTTGTGCAGTAAAAACTACATATTTATAGGACTAACAAACTACTCTTGCGCATGGTGTTGCACAAGATTGTGGCCCGCTGTTGTTCTGTATGAACCATGATTTGCAAAAGAGAGATTCATAAACCTTTCTTCCCAGTTAGAAGCTCAAAGGATATCCCAGGAGTTTTGTGGCCCCATAGTTTTATCCCATAGAATATTAAAGGGCCATGAATGTGAGCTTGGCAGCAGAAGCAAACACAAAGCTAAACTATATAGATAATTCTAATCAAAATTTTTCTCTGCTTTGTACACATCTAGTTTGTCGAATATTGTCAAGTAGTAATAACAAGAGGAGGAACATCTTTAACTAAATTGAAAAAAAAAAAATCCTGTTTGCTAAACGTTTTGCAGCGTGGAAATTGCTAAACTAGAAGTTCTCCTTGTGGAAATTGAAGCGAGTTGACGAGTTTAGGCTAAATTCTTGGCAAAGTTTCTTTATTGGTTTTGTAAGCGTGGGACTTCCACAGTAGAACACACCTGAAACAATACCAACCATTAAGTAACCGACTATGAGTATCTTATAACTGAGGCTCCAGGGAAATCTTTATAGATTCTTCTTAAACCGTCCGAAAAATACTTACCTATTCGAGAAGATTGGTGCGCGTTTGCCAAGTCAGAAAAGACTTTCTTCCAGTTGGGTCTTGCAAAATGCGTTCGTATCTGTGGCAATGGCATGTTAAAAAACATGGATGAAATTTACTGCAAGTGAATGACATTGACATGACAGTTTGTTTACTGAGTTAATACCCGACTTTCAGAGAGAACATCAACTCCATTCTTAGCATGCTGTAGTTGCTGCACCATGGAAATAAGCGCAGATCTTGCATCTCCTTCTTCATAGACGCTAGTCAGGTAGTTGTGCATTTCTATTACATGCTGCAACATACACAAAGGTTCCAGTCAATTGATTAATGTAAATGGAGGAAATATGAACCGGAGCTGTTCTATGTTGGAAACATACATTGTGATCGTACTCTGCAATATCATCCATGACACCTTTAAACCACTCAAAGGAGCCTTGTTCCCTCGTTACCCAATAAAAATATGCTCTTTCAGGACACTTTTTATTTGCTCCCAAAGAATTGCTGTGCATTGAATCCTGCAATAGTTTAGTCTCTTTTTCAATGTCAATACCATATACGTTCACACACCTTGAATCAATATATATACCGGATTTTTATTTCTACTTACATCTTCAAAGTCATTTGGCTTAATGTGATTTAAGAGATCTTTTATAATGCTGATGAATGGAGTAGCCCCGATACCTAGACCTATGAGCAAAAGGATGTCATACTTCTTGTAATTCTGAGCTGGCGCTCCATATGGTCCCTTGATGAGGATCCTTGGATATCTGTGACAGAACAGAGGAAGTTTGAGCTATGATACCACACCAAGAATTGTGAAACGTTTTGTCTAGGATTCTCTGCTCACCCTGCTTGTGAATGCTCGTAGTTTGGATGTGCTTTAGTTTCCATTCTCATGAGACTTCCTCTTCTTGCTTGGGTACTTTGGGGCTCACAGACCTGCATTTTTATTTTATTTTATTTAGTATGCATTAGAGGATAAAGAATTTGGAGTAGGGGCTGAATGGAATGTTTGAAAAGGTGAAGAAATCAGGCACAAGGAATCACTGGAATCCTATGATTATGATTCAAATTACATCTCAGGAAATATAACTTGGTATTGCGGTTTAGGAATGATAATATACACAAATCACCTGTGCAAATCTGTTTTTGAGCTCTTTAGTCCAGTCTCCCAAGGTCCGTATATGGACACTCAAGTAGTCATCTCCTGGAGCTGAAGTGATGGAGAAAGGATGCCTGTAACAAATGAGAACTAGAGTGAGTTAAAGAGTTATTGCAGCATGTTTAATTTCACTACATATATATAAATCTTATTTATTACCATTCAAAGCTTGATATATTAGGACATTTGACAAAAAGGTACATTCCACTTTTGTACTTAAATCCTGGAGGCTTGCTAATGTATAGTGCTAAAACATTTCCTGTGTATATAATGGCCTACAATGTGCAAGAAACAGGATCAGTACGATGTATTTTTCTCAGTTAGTGGAGAACTTTGTCGTGATGTTGATGGTACTTACCTTAATGACGTTGACTCGGTGATTGATTTCGTTAATTATTGTAGAAGCTCTCTCACTAGCATAGAATAGTACAGGTACAACAAGATACATCCATGTCTGCAGAAAAAAGAAATGATCATACGCATGTTTTCAGCACACTTTTCAGCTATGGCCTGCAATCAGGCATAAGTATCAAACTAGATAGTTAGTGGTTCTTGGGGATAGTTTAGAATATGGATTGTAAGTAAGAAACAACGTTTTGTGAGATCTAAAAGGAGTTTTGGAGACATTAAGACAGAGAAGTGGTTAGGAGAACATGAAGGCTGAAATGTTGCAAAAGCTGGTATACTTGCAAGCCGGTGTCAAGGGCATGCTCTCCACACCGACAACATGGTAGAAGTTGATTTGTCAGATAAATTTCAAATTAACACTAGAAAAGGATTAGGGGAACAACAATGTCTATTTACAAGTCAAATGTAAAAACATGCCCCCTACATCGATAACATGACATGCTTTGATTTGTAAGAGAAATTTAAATAGGCAAATCAAATCTTAGCATTTCATCGGAATAGAGGATTGTCCTCTGTACTTCATAAAAAAAAAAGACCATTTCGTGATTGATCAGTTGGAGCATGCTCAATGTAAAAGTGCTAGAATATACCAAGATATATCTAGTACTGAAAACCTTACTTACCGTCTTATGGTGCCAATCCTTTGTGAGGAAGAGGAAATAGCCGTGTATGACAAAGAGGATATAGGCCAGAACCAGCAGATGATGTGCATACCAGAAGGAATTGAACCCCGCCAAATGGTGGAATGGCCATGGTAACTTGATGACATTTTTCCTAAACGAATGCAGTGCCAGCGTGAAGGAGAAAGTCATTATAACGATCATTAGAATGCCGGATAGACCTGGGATACTTTTCACCAAATCTACATAAGTTGGCTGCTTGTAATTGAATTCGGACCCAAGAATTATCATAAATTTCCCTTGTGGGCATGAAACCAATCTTGGAAAATCACAACTCACATGCATTATTATGTGAACAAAGGTTCCAATTGCTATTGCTAGAGCGACCAGCTTATGGAAGTTTATACTATCGTCGAAGGGAAATAAGCTACTGAGAAAAGTTGACCTAAGCTTAGTAAGGGTTTTCCTGCAAACAGGAAGGAGGATGAGAGCCATATTGAACTTTAGGGTCTCTGCAGCACCCTTGGCAATGCATACACAAGAACCCATGACTTGGAATGCCCCTTTGTGCCTGTATTGGTTGAACTTCCAGACAAAAAGGACCAAGTTAACCGTCAACCACAATGTTATAACCCATATTCTCCTCCAGTTTTCATGGATAAGCTCTGTAGTTTCGGATACGAATCTGCTAACAGGAGTTCTGTATTTCTTGGGGATCATGGCTCTTGTTAGAGTTTGTGTTTTCTTGGAAAGCTGTTTGTTTTCTTCGGAGCTCACCATTCCCCTTAGTAGAGTTTCTAGCTGCCACATCTGTTTATACCAAATATTTAGGAGAAATTCTTTTACTCTACACACCAAGATCGCTAATAACAAGAAGAACATGAAGAAAAAGAGCTCTAGTAGAATTGAATACCTCTATATACCCTTGATGGTCAGGGTCAAGCTCTTCCATTATTAAAGCTGCATATTCTGCCGCTTGCTTTTTAAGATTTGCTAGTTTGTTTGCTGAGGCGCTCAAAACTATAACCTTTTCCATAAGGACTTTTAGCGATCAAACACAGAGAACATTGGAAGAGTGAAAATAAATATATAAAGAACTTCATATGGCGCATTTACTCACCTCCTTCACCTCATCCTCCGACAGCTTCCCATCTCCATTCTTGTCACACCTGAAAAACCCCATAAACATTAAAATCCTTCTGTTTTGTATGTCTTAATTGTGTCCGTGTCAAAAAAAGGAAGTTCCTTTTACATGTCAAAGAATATCTGAAGCCGGGAATCGATGTCGTGATTAGTCATGTCTTCCCAATAGATCCTCAATTCTTCCAGAGTAATCCCGTTAGCTGCACTAATCCTCCGACGCCTAGCCAAGGCATCGTATAACTCCCCAGCAAAGTCCTTTGATTCTACTCCCATTCCTGCAAAACAGAAAGTCGTGAAAGTCCCACCTTGTGCTCGCTTCCAAGAACAAAGAAGAAGATACCAAACGTGCACATCATGTTTCTGATGAACTTACCTATGCAGGTTGCAAATTTGTCTCTAGAGAGCCTCCCATCAACTGCATGCTGTTTGAAGCGCCTCTCAATGGATTTCCATGCATCGGTTTCCTTCCCTGTTATTGTCCTGTCAAGGAAACGTAAGCTCTTAAGCCCTCTTGCAGCCCTTGATGCCATCCTTCCCATCCTAGGAACACTGCCCTGGACTCCATTCCTCTTCCTTTCACTGCGGTTGCTTCTCTTCAAGAGTATTTCATTGGAAGATTTCGACATTATGCTCTCCGTCTCGTCGTCGTTGTCGTTGTCGTCGTCTATGGGAACATCCACCATTCGATCAATCTCAATGCTTTGAAGAACCCATTCCGATGAGTTCTCACCGACCACCATTTCTGAGATGTTCATGAACACCATGAAGAAACAAAATATATGAATGTGTTTGTCTCTTCGGCTTCGCTTGGTGAGAGGATTGACAACTTGGATCAATGAAGAAGAAGAAGAAGACGAAGATAGAGAAAGGAGGACGTTGCAATTGGAATGTCAATTTGAGAAGGAGAGAGAGACAGACAATGGGTGGGGCAGCTGAAATTGGTGAGGAAGGAATGAGAAGTAATCAAAGGTTTCAAGTTAGCTGTACGTCTAATAATAGATACGAGACAATTTGGAACTTTTATTATGTTCTGTTTTCTTTTGTGTTCCGAAATAAGACCCTTGCATGTTGCCTTAACATAGACCTTCCAACTCTCTGCATTCTTTGAACCAATTTAATTATGTGTGTGGGAAATTATGTATTCTGGTCAACCAAACAAAAAAGTAGAAAGAACAAACAGACACTGAAAAGACAGTACAAGTTCGAATGTTGGAGAATGTGAGTTGTGAGCACGTCTTTGTTAAGGTTCCCCCCGCATCCCTGAAACTAATATACTTTTTGTATGAGTTACGAAATGAACGTGCTGTTATCAACAACGTCTTTGCACGTTCTGCATACCGACATTAATGGTGCATATTACATAATGTTTAAGACGTGTTAGATGGAGTTTGGCATTCGTGATCACTTGGGAATCTCCTTCAACTGCAATCTTTTTAAGGTTATTTTTATTTTTTGTTTCTTGTTCGATTACAATTATTACTGTTGTAGCTCTTCAAAGATTCAGATTTGAGGTACCAAACAACGGTGGTTTTAACAGAAGTTGATGCTTTGCCCTTTTTCTTGACCTTTAACAATTGTCGTGCTGCCTGAAGTTCCAACTTCCTACTCCCACATCATAAAACAAAGAATATAAATCTGTTGGAGGAGGGTTCCATACATCGTCTTCTTGGCTTTTAATCACTCTGGGTTAATTGGCAGTGTTTTCACTATATTTTCTCAACTTTTCAGAGGTAAGTAGTTCAAGATGGAGCCATATATATTATTATGTACTACTTGATTTCTCAAAAACCAAATACAATCAATTACCATTATTGGGAACATTTAAAATTAATGACATTCATATGTTATAGTACTAAGATGGAAAGCTGGATCCCAAATTTTTCTCAACCAATTGGAGAAGAGAATTAGAGATAAATGATAAGTTAGGGAGGCATTAGAGAATGAGAGATGAGTGATAAGTTATGTAGTTTAGGGTTAAGAGGGTATATATAATTGTAATTTTAAAATAGAATTTAAACGGGTTATTATGGGTTGATTCAGATTAAGTGAGTTGATTCGTTTATTAATCGTGTATTAATAAATCAATTCGTTTTGACTTGAATTCATTTATATCAGACTCAAATCTATTAATTTTATATTATATTTGTATTGAGTTGACGAATTATATCGCATATGGTCATCCCTATTCATAAGCATGTAATTGGTCCAACAAGCTAACTGAATGGGAAAGTATGAGGAGACTTTGGACCTAGTTTGGCTAAGGATTCATTAAGCTTATCGAGGGTTTGGATATATTTGACCAAAGGGTAATGCTAGTGTGCCACCCAACTATGACGGCTAGGCATGCCCACTAGTATAAATTTATTTTTATTTATTTTTCTTTTCTTTTCATATTTTTTTAATATTTTTAAAAAATAAAAATATATATCAATGTACTAAAAATCACTTCCCTAATTATTAAATAAAGAAAAAAATTAAATATATGAGTGGTCAAAATGAAGAGGCAAACTCAGACGGCATATTAGCATTTTCCTATGACCAAAACATTTTTTTTAGTGTCGCTGCAACTACCAAGAATTTCACTAAGGGATTCTTCCGACAAAGCACTTTTGACTTTTTATTTTTTGAATTTTTACATACATTTTTTAAAATTCTTAAATATTTTTTTTTAAAAAAGTGCAACTTTAATATAAAAAAAAATGCTTACTTAATCACTAAATAATTTAAAACCAAAAAAAAAAAAAAAAGCTGTTGGGAAGAATACTCGGGACGCATTATTGGCATCCCGAGTATTTCTCTTCTTTATTTTCTTTGTTTGAAGCTCTGCGAATGTTTTATTTGTATAACAAAATATATTTTTGTTTGAGCTTGAGAACAAGTACCTTTATTTACACAACTTAAACGATGAATGAATCTTTGTCCATGAGCCAAGATTATCGTTCCTTACGTTTTGGTGTTGGCTGTAAATTTCTAATTTGTTTAATGAATTATGTTTTTAATGAAAACACTAATAGAAACAATTGAATTGTGGAATTTTTCATAATATTACATCAAAACTCTGTTGGAAAATACACAAAAATATAAATAAATAAAATATTATAAATTTGTGAAAGGAAGAAAAAAGGAGGCGGAGATGAGGACGGAAATTGGGCCGGGTTTAGGGCCAATACAATATGGGTGGGAAGCCCATGAAAATGAAGGCCCGTTTTACAATTTACAACTTACAACGGTCTCTTTTTTATAAAAAAAAAAAAAGGCACTTGCTGCCTTCCCTCTCTCCCTCTTTCACTCAGACTCTTTACCTCTGCGCACCCGCCTTCTCTCTCTCTCTCTCTCTCTCTCTAGTCTCTCTTTCTGTGTCTCTCTTCTTCTTCCCTTTCTCCTTTCTCTATTAAACCTCTCCCCCAAACACGCCTCTTTTCTGCCCCTTTTCGCCCTTTTCCTCGTCTTTTTCTGCCTCCTAATCAGACGGCTCGCATCCCTCCATGTCACCCTCGTCTTCTCCATCCCCTGCGACCCCCCTCCCTCTCTCTCTCTCTATATATATATATATAGGTATACTTGTCTCGTCCCTACTTTCCTAGGGTTTCGCTGATTCTCCCATACTCAGTTTCGTTTTCTCTCTGCCTTCGATGCCTGGGACTTCGTGCTCGGTTTCTCCATACAATATCTTCGGGCCGACGATGAGGTACTATTCGGTTATATCCCTAATTTTCAAGAATTCTTTTTCCTTCTTATTTTCTCCCCTCGTGGAATTGTTGCCAATTCGACTTTTCGCTGTCTTTCTTCAGATTTTTCCTGCATTGTTTTGTATAATTAGTCACAATTGTTAGGACTTGGATTTGATAGAAGTTCTTAATTTTGATATTTTCTCTTTAGGGTTTTGAGTTGGCTCTGTCCACTAAGGCTGTGAATATGTGAAACTGTTTAATTGGAGCGGTAATTCTGGTTTATTGTAGCTGGGGTTGGTTTCCATTTTTGGATGTTTCATGGCGATTGAAAAGAATAGCTTTAAGATGTCGAGGTTTGATACGGAGTTTTCGCCTAGTAGTGGGGAGACTCTGTCCAGCGATGAGGATGAGCTTCAACGGCATAGCTCGGCGGTTGAAACGGGTGACGATGATGACTTTGATGATGCAGATTCTGGGGCAGGGTCCGACGACTTTGATTTGTTGGAATTGGGAGAAACCGAGGCAGAGTTTTGCCAAGTTGGGAGTCAGACTTGTAGTATTCCATTAGAGCTCTGTGATCTTCCTGGTCTGGAGGATATATTGTCGGTGGATGTGTGGAATGAATCCTTGACTGACGAGGAGAGGTTAAGTCTCACCAAGTTTCTCCCGGACATGGACCAAGAGACGTATATGATTACTCTCAAAGAGATTTTTATGGGTTGCAATTTGCACTTTGGGAGCCCAATTAAGAAATTATTTGACACCTTGAAGGGAGGTTTGTGTGAGCCAAGGGTAGCTCTTTACCGGGAAGGTTTGAATTTCTGTCAGAAGCGGCAACACTACCATCTTTTGAGGAATTATCAGAACAATATTGTTAGTAACCTTTGTCATATACGGGATGCTTGGCTTAATTGTAGGGGATACAGTATTGAAAAGCGGCTCCGTATTTTGAATATTATGAAAAGCGAGAAGAGTTTGATGTATGAGAAGGTGGAGGATTTTGAGTCTGACTCATCAGAAAGAGTGTCAGGTGAACGTTTGTGGAGCAGAAACATCAAGGACAAGAAAGTTGCAGAGAAAATGTGTCGCCATTCTGCTCCTGGAGTGGGCAGAAATATGGACATTCCTCCACGAAGACAGTCAATGACTTTGGAGCCAGAAAAAAAAGGAAAGCCAAATGCAAAAGATAAATCAAAGTTGGCTGGGTTGAAGCCATCATCAGCTAAGGATTTAACAGGCTGCAATCCTTCTGTTTACCATGGCTTAGATATAAATTCTGGGCCATATGGTTCGGTAGCTGCTCTTCCTCGGCAAAATAAGGCTGTGGGATATGATTTGGCAATGGCATTCAGGCCAAGGGATCAGATGAGAATCAGTGATGATTCTGAAGAAATGACATATGGAATGGCTCTCTTACTGGATCAAAATGTCCCACGTGGAAGTGTGATGGAGAAATCTGGGATTTTGAAAGTTGGAAACAAGCGTGGGCTTTTAAGAAATGATGACAGTTTTGTGGCTGTGCCTTTGTCTTCAAAAAGTGATTCAGTTGCCTATAGTAGGAACAGGAATTCAAGTCAATTGTCAGAGGTAAAGGCATTGACTGCAAAGCCTCCTAATATCAAAACCTCCTATGACTTTGTTAAGAATTCCAGGTATACCGATAATGTTCAGCAATTCTCAGTTGGGGCTTCATCTAAAGGCCGGGATGTGAAAGCAAATAGAGTTGACTCATCAGATTGTGCCGAACCATTATTGCATAAGAAAACTCAGGGGGCGGCTTTTGCTATGGATTCCTCATTTAGAGCAGATGATTGGGATGCTAAAAGTAAAAGATGGAAGACAAAGCGGGAGTCTCCTGATCTGAATTACAAATCACTTAGAACTTCTTTACCACAGATGAATGAAAGATATTCACCGTCTGAGTTGAGAGCAGAACCATCAAAAGAGAAGATTAAAGGTAATTTTGTGCAGAATGGGAAGGGTAATAGAATGTTGATGAAAAGTTCAGACTCAGAATCAGACTCATCCGAACAATTTGACGATGATGAGGATACCAATCCTTTATTAAGAAGCAAGTTAGCATTCCCAGTTGGTGTTATAGAAGGTTCTCGGTTTAAGTCGTTGCAGTCTGGCCTAGATGCTAAAAGGCCCATATTTGGGAAGAAAAACATGAAGGAGAATGTACGGGATCTTGGAGGGACCACGCGTCCTTCAAAACAAACTGGTGGCTTTAGCAATCATGGGCATGTGCCAGGAGTAAAAAACGACACTTTGAAGCGGAAGGGTAAGATGCGGGATATCAGTCCCTTGTACGATTCTGCCACTAAGCCTTTTAGAGACAGCTACATTTCCAGCTTGGTTAATTTTAATGATGATAGCAGTAGGAAACAAGCACACAAATTTGGAAAGAATGGTAAGGTACGTGGGGAACATGTTGAAAGGTTACACATGTCCTCATTGAAGACTTACCCTGCTGAGCGGAAGCTGAAAAGAGATGTTAGACATGATTATTTCCATGATGATGTTGCTGAGGATGATCCACTCGATAAAAAATTGTTGGCAGATGAAAAAGGGAGGGGCAGATTTGGGAAGAAAGGTCAGGGTAAAGAAGCACGTTTAAATGATCAAAGGGGAAGATCTGAGGCTCCATTAACAGGTTGCAATTCAGTGACTAAGAAGCGGAAAGGAAAGGAGGATATGACAGAGATGCATGAAAGAGATGAAGATGGTGATATACAGTCTGATTCTCCATGGCAAGTTGATGATTCCATTCCTCTGAAGAAGAAAACGAAAAGGAAACTAGACCAAGACCCTGATAGTTCAGACATGGAAAACTCTGAGCCACATGTTGCAGAAATGGGAGCTGTGGAAACCAAACTACAGAAAAAACAATTTACCCTCATTACACCTACAGTTCATACGGGCTTCTCGTTTTCTATTATACATCTTCTTTCTGCAGTTCGCTTGGCAATGATTACTCCACTTCCAGAAGATATAGAGGTTGGCAAAACCCTAGAGGAGCAGAACAAAAATCACAAAGACAGTGTTGATGGGATTCCTTCTCATGAGAAGGTGGATGCCAATGTCTCGGAGCATGGCAGGCAAGGGAATCTCACTGTTCAGGAGATTGTTAACCATGTCAGGTCGAACCCTGGAGATCCTTGTATACTTGAGACTCAAGAGCCACTTCAGGATTTAGTGAGGGGAGTTCTGAAGATATTTTCATCGAAAACAGCACCTTTAGGAGTGAAAGGTTGGAAGGCACTTGCATCCTATGAAAAGTCTACAAAATGTTGGTCCTGGATTGGTCCAGATTCTCATAGTTCATCAGATCATGACATTATTGAGGAGGTGACATCTCCTGAGGCTTGGAGTCTTCCTCACAAAATGCTGGTGAAGTTAGTTGATTCTTTTGCTAACTGGCTGAAAAGTGGTCAGGAGACACTTCAACAAATAGGGAGTCTCCCTGAACCGCCTCTGGTACTGATGCAGATCAACATGGATGAGAAAGAAAGGTTCAGGGACCTGAGAGCTCAAAAGAGTCTTAACACCATTAGCCCAAGCTCTGAAGAAGTCCGTTCCTATTTTCGCATGGAGGAAGTTCTTAGGTATTCAGTTCCTGACAGGGCCTTCTCTTACACGGCAGCTGATGGTAGAAAATCCATTGTTGCTCCCTTGAGAAGGTGTGGTGGGAAGCCTACTTCGAAAGCTCGAGACCATTTTATGCTGAAACGTAATCGGCCACCGCATGTTACCATTCTTTGTCTTGTGAGAGATGCTGCTGCTAGATTGCCTGGAAGCATTGGTACCAGAGCAGATGTTTGTACGTTGATAAGAGATTCTCAATATATTGTGGAAGACGTGTCTGATGCACAAGTTAATCAAGTTGTTAGTGGGGCCCTGGACCGTTTGCATTATGAACGTGACCCTTGCGTGCAATTTGATGGGGAAAGGAAATTATGGGTTTATTTACATCGGGAAAGAGAAGAAGAAGATTTTGAAAATGATGGTACTTCATCTACGAAGAAATGGAAAAGGCAGAAGAAAGATACTGCTGAGCAGTCTGACCAGGGGGCAGTGACCGTTGCATATCATGGTACTGGGGATCAAACTGGATATGAGTTCTTCTCTGATCTCAATGTAGAGCCATCTTGTATTGATGGTGATAAGGGAATGGAACTTGTCGTGAGACAAAATGTGGAGGATAATGTTGATATGAATCATGGATCTGAGCACAGTGACACTCATCAAGGTCATATGCTTTGTGATGATATTGGCTTAAATTCTACACGAGACAAGAAATTGATCTGTCAAGAAAATTCCATAAATGATGATTTTGATGACGAAATATTTGGGAGAGAAAGGCCAGATGAACTCCTTCGTGCAAGCTTATTGTGAGGAGTTATTCAGGTAGTTTCAGTATTGCTATTCTTTCTGAATGCTGTTGCACTCTTGTTTGTGTCACTACTTGGAATGTGTGTATATTTTTTTATATCAAATGATTTGTTTCTCGAAGACTATTTTTTTTTCTGTTTTGAGCTCTCTCTTAAATCTGTCATCTAGTTCTGTATGGAATGAAATGGTTGCATAATAATGGGTTACAGGACTTGGGTCTCCGTTTATTACATAGTGGAAAGTTATTTCAGTCCAGACACTGTCACAATGACTCTACATACGGTGCCTCTTTGAGAGATCGCATTTTCATTGCTCATAATTCACCATAAGCCAAAAAGAGGTTCACTACCAGGCCTTGGATTTAGTGTCTTTTGGCTCCATTGTCTTCTGGCCAGCAAAAGGCGCCACAAATTAAATTTTAATTACCAGTTTAATTTGATTGGCATCATTCATGTGGAAATAAAACTTATGGTCGGATCTGTTGTTAGGTTATGTGCCAATGTTAATTATTCTGTTGCTGGTGTTTTAGGTTGTAGCCTTGTATTACACAGATAGGATTAATGAGTTGTGCAGCCTTTTGACTTCTCCGTAAGGAACAATGGGGTCCTATGTACGTACATATATATATACTGTTTATCAAAGTGTATCATATAATTTTGTGTACTTTTTTTTTTCTAAGCATATAATTTTGTGTACCTGCTTGTATGTAGAGTGAAATAGAATTGGGAAACCTTAGTTGGACTGTTTAAATTGGTCTCTCAATTATGAGTGCAACACCACGACTTATAATAACCTAAAGAGCTACTAAACAAGAACATGTGTGCCAAGTATAGCATAGTGAATTGTTACCAAAGATTCTGCATGGCAGTATATTTTGAAGGGGCAAAGTATTGAAAAAACCTGTCGTTTCTTAAAGGCACACTGATATCCCCTGATGTGTTTGAAATGACAGCATCCTCTTACTTTGTGTGACCAAAATTAGTTGTTAGTTTTTCTTTTAGTTGGTAGGTGAAGACAGCATTAAGCTCATGGGAAGACTTAAATCCATCTGAGAGTATTCAGATTAAGCATCAGGAAATTTGAAAGAGTGAGTTTTTAAGTAGAAAAGATTTTGAAAACCACCATAGCTATTTGAATTTTGTACATGTTTGCCTATTATGACTTGAAAGTAATTTAGAATCTTAATAATTTGTTCTTAGTATACTTGCTATCTGATTTCAATGCTGTAATTTCTTTTTTTGCAGGTCATCAACTTGCA
Source organism: Carya illinoinensis (assembly GCF_018687715.1). Lineage (NCBI taxonomy): Eukaryota > Viridiplantae > Streptophyta > Magnoliopsida > Fagales > Juglandaceae > Carya > Carya illinoinensis. Next base: position 12,077,056 of record NC_056764.1, on the reverse strand, counting down.
TTTGTAATCCCCAGCCAAGGTGCGTGGTTATACATTGAAGGTTGTTAAATGTACATTTATGTCAGAGGAAATGTAGAATAGAAACTTGATCTTCTTTGAGGCCATTGAATATAGAGTCTTGCTATATACAAGCGAATTCGCATACCAATCTGCGTATCAATGTTGTTGCTTTCATATTCAAAATTTAAATTGGCACAATTTTCATTAAAGTTTGACTTTCTGACCAATCACGTTGGATGGATGCACGTATTGGTGCATAGAATTGCTTATAACCAAATTTTTCCTTGAATATATCCCTTACAGATAGATATCAATATGTTTCTACCTCCAAATATTGCATTTTTGGCTAAATGTCTAGATCATTTACAGTATATAGGTTCATTTTGTATATCAAGTTGAGCAAGCTGGTGAATTCGGTATTTGTGTGGTTTGACATCACAATACTTTTTCCTGTCTTTTGAAATGGTTTATATGAGATTGAATAAGTAAATTTGTCTTCACCAGTTCACTCGAACCCTTTAAAAAGGGAAGAGAAAGGAAGAAAACGGTAGCTTTTTTTTTTTTTTTAAATAATAATAAAATAAAATAAAGCTCAATTGGTACTCGTGGAGTTCGTAAACAAGGTTGGAGGAATTTCATCCTGAGAAAATTTTGTCCTTTTACAATTCACAGGGAATTTTGCACATTCAATCTGTTAAACTGGCACACAGAATTGAGGACAGAACATACTGTTGCGCAAGGATTTATGGGGTTCTGCCATCTAATCAGTATAAGGGGTTGAGGTTGAGGTTGTGTGTAATTTTTGGGTATTTTGGATAGTTTTGGGATTAGTATATTGAGTTGTTTTTGGGTCATTAGGACGCTTTATTATGGGTTAGGTGTTTTTTTGTATACGTTAGTCTACTTGGTTACTCCTTTTTATATATAAAATATTTTTATTTAAAAAAAATCGATGTTATTAAAAAGAAGAAGAAGAAGAAGAGAGAGAGTGTGTGTTTCTTTCTTGTTACATCTGGATATGCGACATTTGGATCGAACGGTGGTGCAGTAGCTGTAGTTTAGTAAGCAGCTTGTAGATCTTTGACTTCGTTAATTCGTTTGTGGGCTCTAGCCTTTTTTGCAATGTTTATTTCGGTTGACCGTGATTTTTACTATGTTTTTTTCGGTTGACCTTAATTTCACGGCATTCTTTGATTTACGTTTCTTAAACGAAGTCGAGAATTGTCAATGAATTTGAGCCGATTGTATGTTGGATTGTTTTTGTCTTGGCTCTAAGTTGGAGAAATTATTTTATTTTTATGGTTAAAAGAATTTTTATTAAACAAGTAATTGGGCATAGCCAATGCAAAGGCAGTATAAAAGAGAGAATACCTCATTATAAAACTAGGAACTAGAAAAGACAAGAAGGAAATCAGTGCAAACAAGCCCCCATCAAGTAGTAGATGCCCAAAGAAATAATAAATGGAAGAAAAAAAAAAAAATCTCAACTCTCTCCCAACGAGTGCTTTCTATCTTCAAAATTAATGCAGTTCCTCTCATGCTAAGCATACCATATATAGAGGAATAATCTTCCAAATGGCAATAATTTGGTGGCTACCCTGGATACCTCTCCAACAAGTCAGAAAATCCACTATCCTCCTAGGCATCACCCAAGTAATAACAATCATATTAAAGATCTCATCCCAAAGAACCTTTGCCACCTCACAATGGAGTAGTAAGGACTACACAAATTCTCAATTCCTTTGCACATAAAACACCAATCCATAAGAGTGAAACGTTTTCTTAAATTATCTATCGTCAAGATATTTTCAAGAGAAACCAACCATGAGAGGCATCTTGCTCTTCTAAATGCACTTCCTAAGGAAAAGAGTTAGGGATTGGCAAGGCATAGCCTTATACAAGGATTTGATTGAAAATCTCTTGTTCTCTAATGATTCCAAGGCAACCCATCCTCCAACTAGTATCAATGTTTGAAGCATACAACATACTGAAAAAAATCTAAGATATCATCCAATCATGAGCAACTCCTAATCTTACATTCAACTTTAGGGAACCATTTGAGTTATCCATATAATCTGTCAAAGAAACATCATGAGTGAAAACAATATTAAAAAGAGAAGAAAAAATATTCAAGGGTTGTATTCCCACAATAAATATCACGTCAAAATCTGATTCAAGACCCCCCCCCCCCTCCTCCCATAAATCTAAAGTGATTAACAAAAACAAAATCTCTAATCATTTTTTTAATAAATTTCCACAATCCTATGCCATACATGACATATTTCCACAACCCCCCTCCCTCCCCTCTTAAGCCAACAATTATATTCTTTCACACGTGTATTTTAGATCTCAAGACTTTCAACTGTTTTCTGATATTGTGATCCCAAACATAATTTTGAATTCCGTTCCGTTTTGTTATGACCAGATCGGTCGAAATTTCCCATTTTGGTGTAGCACCTAATACACTATGTATTCTTGTTCCATTTTGTTCCAAATTCCATCCCGTTTTGATCAATTTTGGTTTGTTCCAACCAATTCTTAACTACATTTCATTTTATATTGTTTTAACGGATATTTTTTAATTTTCTTAAGTTTGGATAATATTTTTATAAATTTTAAATCTAGATGTATTCATTAAAATTTAAAAGGGATTTATATAATTTAATTTTTTTTAACTTTAAATATGTCCTCCTTTTTTTAATCTCATTATTTTTAATTATTTTTGGGCTTTTTTCTTTTTTTTCCTTTTTTTTTTTTTTTTAATCTCGACTCAAGTTTATGAATTTTTTAATATTATCTTTTGATACCAATATATCTACCTTTTTTGAAAATGTTATCAACATATATTTATTTTAGAAATCTATTAATTCTTCCATTTATATGTATATAGCTAATCCCAAAACGGTATACTGGAATGTGCTGGTACCAAGTATTCTATTCCAATATTTAAATCGAAATGTGATAACTAAAACAAAATTTAAAGCATCCAACTCACAAGGGGATCTAATATTACGTTGTTGGAAAATTAAGGTAATATCATTTGATGCAAGATTCCAAAAGTGGAGAAGGAACACCTCAATGGGGTTTGGTTTCATCGTGTTATATGCCTTACCCTATTTTATATAGGCTAATTTATTACTAGGAATTTTTATTTTATTTTTTAATAGTGAAACATTGTTTCATTCATTCATTAAACGGACAATTACAACTTATGACCTGAAAAATACAAGATAAATTCTAACATTTTCTCGCTCTTGAACCCATAAATTTCTTTGCAGCTGATAGGGTCTTGTCCAATGCCTCCAAACTAACCGTTGAGTGACAGGCCTCCAAACTAACTGTATGAAAGATAAAACTCTGTCTTAAACTACCGTCTAAGATAGCCCACACAACTCCCCTTCTTTGGAGTGGAGTACAAACTTTATGGACCCTCGATCCTAAAGACAATGTTTCCTAATACTATCTAAAACAAACTAAATAAATAAAAATACATGAAAACCACTCAGAAAAACACATAATACACAGCAAAAACTAAAGACACATGGACTGAGAAAAATACCTTGGGCCCAACCCAAACAAAAGAAGTCCAGCCTATTCACAAATGGGAAAGCCCATTAGGGTTTCATCTCTATCATTTTCGCCACCCCCTTCCTCTTTTTTCTTTGTTCTTTTTTCTTTCTTTTCCTGCTGGTCCCTCTCTGTACGGCGCCCTCCCTCCAAGAAAGTGGAGAGAATGCCAAGTGCAGGTTACGCACTTCTCCTCCATAGCTCACGCCAGAATTCAAGCACCGCCCAGAGCAGCCCAGGTGCACTTCTCCTTCCTCCCATGGGTTGAAAAGCATGAATTGTACTCTCATGGCTCCAAGCTCCTCCACACCATTTGGAAAACACCGAATGCATGCATGCTCTCCAACGGTCCTCCACGGGCCACAGAGAAAGATGCTATACTCTCTGGTATCCGAAACAGAGAACGTCGCCTCTACCTTGGCGATGCTTGCACTACGGCTTCAGGGCAACCTCCTCTTCATTCCATCTCCATGCACTTCTCTGGCATTTCATCTTCGTTCTAACCAGCTTGTACACCATGAGCCACCTCGTCTTCATTCCATCTGCACCATCCGAACTTCTTTGGTATTCGAACAAATCGGTTTGTGTGCCAATTCTTTGAGGTCGGTTTTTTATGGTTTTCAATGGCCGAGTCGACACTTGTCAACCATAATTGTCCTCCCAACTGAACATATATCGTTTTAGGCAATCATCATACATCTCCCGGAGCAGTTGACAAAGCAGAAGAAAACTGGGCACGTTGGACTTGATTGGCTTCCATTGTCATCCTGATTGAGATAGAATGAACATTGAACAATCTTGAATAAAAGTCAACCTTTGTTTTGGGAAATACAAACCTAACAATGTAGTCTACATAAGCAAAATTGCTATTTTCTAGGATGAGCAAGGATTCTTGAGCATTCTTCCATCGCGGTGCGCCCAAATTTACTTTCTTCAAACTGCACAATTTTAAAATGCATTAAAAAAAAAAAAAAAACTATAAGTAGAAGAGACCATTCCCAAACCAACTATCATCTAATACTAAAAGTAGCCTATACCAATTCTGAAGAGCCTCATCTAGGTCTTTGTTTCCACACTACGGTAGAAATATCCTCAACATGGTGGCATTCTGTTTTTCCCATTCGAACTGCAGTTTGCTAGTTCAACTAGTTGCTCTCTACCGAAGATCATTTACTAGAAGAGACCATTCCCAAACCAAATATCATCTAATACTAAAACAGAATTCGGTCCCAGTTGCAGGACCCAAAAAATAAAGCTATTAATCAGAGCTCCATTTTGTCATCCTCAATTGATATCCAACCTCTATGTTCCTTGCAGGGTACAGATGAACAACTTGATTGTGCAGACTAAATAATTATCAAGCAGGAAGTAAATCTCACTGTTCGATGCAGACTAAGATCAATCTTGTTTGTTTTTGTTTTTGTTTTTAATTCTAGAGCACAATAACATCACTTAACGTTCACTGACCAGGTTTGAGGAGATTGGATATAAGAAATTCATTTTCTTTGATCGTTGCATTGGCTGTCTGTGTTTTCCCTCGAGATCAAAGTAATGCATGTTCAGTTTCTTCGAGCTTTTTCTGAAGTTGCAAACAACAAAGAGAAATGAGTTCTTGCACGAGACGAGAGAAGTACAGAAAGTTGAACTGAAAAATATATAAGGTCTGTACTAGACATCCAATGGTAATTTTTTATTTTTTTTTAAGTAAGTAATTCGAAATTACATAAAAAAAATAAAAAATAAAAAAAATTTTAATTTTTTAATAATACACGCCAGCTTTTTAAAAAAAATGCATGAGATTTGCATATTTTAAAACTACTTCTAACATTACTCTTTTATAAAAACACCTCCCATATTGCAGTTAAATTTGAACCTCCCTTTAGGTTTTTTTTTTTTCTAATTTTGAACTTACTTTTATTGGCTCATCTAAGAGCGTTTTAGGAGATAGTTACATCAAAACGCATCACATTTATAAACTTCCATATATTATATTATTGATGATATAGTACAACCTTTTTATAATCCTTTTTTATTCAGTCATGTTTTAAATTGAATGGTATTTTTGTAAAATAATGTTTTTAATACCTCTCATTTAAAAGAAGGTTGCTAAAAAATTGTATCTGTATAATTTTCCATTATAAAATAAGCAAGGAGTCCACAATCACAGTAGAGGCTGAGCAAACTTAGTTCATATCTCCACAAAAAATGTATACCTGGGCACTCAACATATTCTGGTAAAAGATCTCTGGCCATTTTCCGATTGATGAGTGTGGAGAGCTTTTCTTTTGGTACCGAGGCATAGCACCAGCACTTTACTCTCCCAACAGCCAGTCTATTGTCTAACCCATTTCATTAGCTGCATTTTTGGCCTTTTCACAATAACAAATGGAAATCAATATAGTTTGAATCGACGGCTGTTGTTAGTTTCATTTGAACGAATACCCGAACGGCACTCCATGCAGACGATACATTTCTAAAAAAAGACTTAGAATGAACGGATGTGGTCAATTTCATCTGAACGGAGACCTTCCTAGATCAAATTATGAGTATATCGATGTGGTCAGTCTCGTTCCAACGGAGAGCAATACAGGATGCCATCCAAACAAGTTACTCTTACCTAAAGTTCTGAATCATTGAATGCATTGTGAATAATACATCCTACTCTTGAATAATTTGGGATTCAAATCCTATATTAAAACAACGACTGTCTAAATTGAGCTATACACAATTTTCTTAGAGAGAGAGAGAGAGAGAGAGAGAGAGAGAGAGAGAGAGAGAGAGAGAGAGAGATGGCCGTTGGAATACCTGGTTGGCGATGGAGATGACGGAGCGGTTGCGAATTCAAATTGTGTACGGTGGCAGGGAGCTGCGATATTGGCGCAAGACAATTTTGGGGGAAAATGCCTTGCGTTGAATATGATTGGCAGCTTTGTCTGACGTCGTCGTTTAACCACATCAGATTATTGAAAATTTATAAATTGGTTATAAGAAGTTGGTCAATTCCAGACGTTTATATTCTAAAATATAAAATATTTATATATAAAATTAAAATTATTTTTATTAAAATGATACAATTATTATTAGTTTTTTATAATATGAGATATAAAATAATTATAAAATAAAATTATTTATAATTAAAATGGCACAATTATTATTAATTAGTTATAAAATGAGATATAAAATAATTATAAAATAAAATCTACTTCTATATTACCCTTTGAAAAAATAAATACAAAAAAAAATACTCGCTGCCTTGTATCTCTCTCTCCCTCTCACTCTCTGTCTCTTTAGCTCTGCACACCCGCCTTCCCTCTCTCTCTCTCTCTTCTTCCCTTTCTCCTTTCTCTGTTAAACCACTCCCTCAAACACACCTCCTCCTGCCCTTTTTCGTCTTTTTCCTCGTCTTCTTCGGCCCCCTAATCAGACGGCTCACCTCCCTCCACGCCACCAACGTCTTCTTCATCCCCTGCGACCCCCTCCCTCTCTATCTCTCTCTATATATACACATACACACTTGCCTCGTCCTCTAGGGTTTCGCAGATTCAACCATACACAGTTTCGTTCTCTCTCCCTCTCTATCTGCGTACCGCGACTTCTCGTACTTCTTCGGCCTTCGATGCCAGGGACTTCGTGCTCGGTTCACTAATTTCACCACAGAATTTCTTCGGGTCCCGATGAGGTACTCTTCGATCATATCCCTGATTTTCAAGAATTCTTTTTCCTTCTCTGTTTTCATTCCTTGTGGAATTATTGTTAATTTGCATTTTCTGCTTCTTCTTCCAAATCTTCCTGCTTCGATTTGTATAATTAGTCGCAAATGTTAGGACTTGGACTTGGACTTAATTTAAGGTCTTAATTTTAATATTTTCTTTTTAGGTTTTTGAGTTGGCTATGACCAATAACGGCTGCGAATTTTTGAAATTTGGTTAATTGAAGCGGTTAGTTTGCGTTTCTTGTGGCCGTGGTTGATTTTATTTTTGGATGTTATATGGCGATTGAAAAGAATAGCTTTAAAGTGTCAAGGTTTGATCCGGAGTTTTCACCTGGTAGTGGGGAGACTATGTCCAGTGATGAGGATGAGCTTCAACGGCGTGGCTCGGTGGTTGAATCAGATGACGATGATGAATTTGATGATGCAGATTCTGGGGCAGGGTCCGACGACTTTGATTTGTTGGAATTGGGAGAGACCGGAGCCGAGTTTTGCCAAGTTGGGAATCAGACTTGTAGCATTCCATTGGAGCTCTATGATCTTCCTGGTCTGGAGGATATATTGTCCGTGGATGTGTGGAATGAGCTTTTGACTGATGAGGAGAGGTTAAGTCTCACCAAGTTTCTCCCGGACATGGACCAAGAGACGTATATGATTACTCTCAAAGAGATTTTTACGGGTTGCAATTTGCACTTTGGGAGCCCCATTAAGAAATTGTTTGACACCTTGAAGGGAGGTTTGTGTGAGCCAAGGGTAGCTCTTTACCGGGAAGGTTTGAATTTCTTTCAGAAGCGGCAACACTACCATCTTTTGAGGAATTATCAGAATAATATTATCAGTAACCTTTGTCAGATAAGGGATGCTTGGCTTAATTGTAGGGGATACAGTATTGAAGAGCGGCTCCGTGTTTTGAATATTATGAAAAGTGAGAAGAGTTTGATGTATGAGAAGATGGAAGATTTTGAGTCTGACTCATCAGAAAGAGTGTCAGATGAACGTCTGTGGAGCAGAAACATCAAGGAAAGGAAAGTTGCAGATAAAGTGGGCCGTCATTCTGCTTCTGGAGTGGGCCCAAATCTGGACATACCTTCACGAGGACGGTTGATGACTTTGGAGCGAGAAAAATATGGAAAGCCAAATGCAAAAGGTAAATTGAAGTTGGCTGGGTCGAAGCCACCATCAGCTAAGGATTTGGCAGGCCGCAATTCTTCTGTTTACCATGGTTTAGATACAAATTCTGGGCCATACGGTTCAATAACTGCTCTTCCTCGGCATAATAAGGCTGCGGTATATGATTCGGCAACGGCATTCCGGACAAGGGATCAGATGAGAATCAGTGATGATTCTGAAGAAATGACATATGGAATGGGTCTCCGACAGGATCAAAATGTCCCACGTGGCACTGTGATGGAGAAATCTGGGATTTTGAAAGTGGGAAAGAAACGTGGCCTTTTAAGAGGCGATGATTTAGCCACTGAGAGTTTTATAGGTCTGCCTTTGTCTTCAAAAGGTGATTCAGTTGCCTATGGTAGGAACAGGAATTCAAGTCAGTTGTCAGAGGTGAAGGCATTCACTTCAAAGCCACCTAATATGAAAACCTCCCATGACTTTGTTAAAAATTCTAAGTATCCCGAGAATGTTCAGCAATTCTCAGTTGGGGTTTCATCTAAAGGCCGGGAAGTGAAAGCAAATAGAGTTGACTCATCAGATTGTGCCGAACCATTTTGGCATAAGAAGGCTCCGGGGGAGGCTTTTGCTGTTGATTCCTCATTTAGACCAGATGATTGGGATGCTAAAAGTAAAAAGTGGAAGACGGGGAGGGAGTCTCCTGATCTGCATTACAGATCACTTAGGACTTCATCACCGCAGATGAATGAAAGATATTCACTGTCTGAGTTGAGAGCAGAAACATCGCAAGAGAAGATTAAAGGTAATTTTGTGCAGAATGGAATGAAAGGTAATAGAATGTTGATGAAAAGTGAAGACACAGAATCAGACTCATCAGAACAATTTGATGATGATGAGGATACCAATCCTTTGTTGAGAAGCAGGTTGGCTTTCCCAATTGGTGTTATGGAAGGTTCTCGATCTAAGTCGTTGCAGTCTGGCCTAGAGGCTAAAAGGCCCAAATTTGGGAAGAAAAATATGAAGGAGATTGCACGGGATCTTGATGGGACCATGCACCCTTCCAAGAAAATTGGTGGCTTTAGCAATCACGGGCATGTGCCAGAAGTAGAAAACTACTCTTTGATGCAGAAGGGCAAGATGCTGGATACAAGTCCCTTGCACGATTCTGCCTCTAGGGCTTTGGGAGACAGCTATATGTCAGGCGTGGGTAAATTTAATGATGATAGTTATACGAAACAAGTACACAAAATGGGGAGGAATGGTAAGTTACATATGTCCTCATCAAAGACCCGCCCTGCTGAGAGGAAGCAGAAAAGAGGCGTTAGCCGTGATTATTTGCATGATGATGTTGCTGTTGTGGAGGATGATCCACTTGATAAACAATCGATTGCCAATGATAAAGGGAGGAGTAGATTTGTGAAGAAAGGTCAGGGTAAAGAAGCACGTTTAAGTGATCGAAATGGAAGATCTGAGGCTCCATTATTAGTTTGCAATTCAGGGATAAAGAAGCGGAAAGGAAAGGAGGATATAACAGATATGGATGATATAGATGAAGATGGTGATCTACAGCCTGATGGTCCATGGCAGGTTGATGATTCTACTCCTTTGAAGAAGAAAGCAAAAAGGAAACTGGACCAAGACCCTGGTAGTTCAGACATGGAAAACTCTGAGCCACGTGTTACAGAAATGGGAGCAGTGGAGATGGAGCTGGAAACCAAACCACAGAAAAAACAATTTACCCTCATTACACCTACGGTTCATACGGGCTTCTCTTTTTCTATTATACATCTTCTTTCTGCAGTTCGCTTGGCAATGATTACTCCACTTCCAGAAGATATAGAGGTTGGCAAACCCCTAGAGGAGCAGAACAAAAATCATGACAGTGTTGATGGGATTCCTTCTCTTGAGAAGGTGGGTGTCAATGTCTCAGAGAATGGTGGGCAAGGGAATGTACCTTCTCTTACTGTTCAGGAGATTGTTAACCGTGTCAGGTCGAACCCTGGAGATCCTTGTATACTTGAGACTCAAGAGCCCCTTCAGGATTTAGTGAGAGGAGTTCTGAAGATATTTTCATCGAAAACAGCACCTTTGGGAGCAAAAGGTTGGAAGGCACTTGCATCCTATGAAAAGTCAACAAAAAGTTGGTCCTGGATTGGTCCAGTTTCTCATAGTTCATCAGATCATGACACTATTGAGGAGGTGACATCTCCTGAGGCTTGGAGTCTTCCTCACAAAATGCTGGTGAAGTTAGTTGATTCTTTTGCTAACTGGCTGAAAAGTGGTCAGGAGACACTTCGACAAATAGGGAGTCTCCCTGAACCACCTCTGGCACTGATGCAGATCAACCTGGATGAGAAAGAAAGGTTCAGGGACCTGAGAGCTCAAAAGAGTCTTAACACCATTAGCCCAAGCTCTGAAGAAGTCCGTTCCTATTTTCGCATGGAGGAAGTTCTTAGGTATTCAGTTCCTGACAGGGCCTTCTCTTACACGGCAGCTGATGGTAGAAAATCCATTGTTGCTCCCTTGAGAAGGTGTGGTGGGAAGCCTACTTCGAAAGCTCGAGACCATTTTATGCTGAAACGTAATCGGCCACCGCATGTTACCATTCTTTGTCTTGTGAGAGATGCTGCTGCTAGATTGCCTGGAAGCATTGGTACCAGAGCAGATGTTTGTACGTTGATAAGAGATTCTCAATATATTGTGGAAGACGTGTCTGATGCACAAGTTAATCAAGTTGTTAGTGGGGCACTGGACCGTTTGCATTATGAACGTGACCCTTGCGTGCAGTTTGACGGGGAAAGGAAATTATGGGTTTATTTACATCGGGAAAGAGAAGAAGAAGATTTTGAAGATGATGGTACTTCATCTACGAAGAAATGGAAGAGGCAGAAGAAAGATGCTGCCGAGCAATCTGACCAGGGTACTGTGACGGTTGCATATCATGGGACTGGGGATCAGACTGGATATGATTTGTGCTCTGATCTCAATGTAGAGCCATCTCGTATTGATGACGAGAAGGGAATGGAACTTGTGGAAAATGATGAGAGACAAAATCTGGAGGATAATGTTGATATGAATCATGGATCTGAGCACAGTGAGACTCATCAGGGTCATCCGATTTGGGATGATATTGGCTTAAATTCTATGCGAGAAGACAAATTGATCTGTCAAGAAAATTCCACAAATGATGATTTTGATGACGAAACATTTGGGAGAGAGGCCGGTTGAACTCTTAAGTGCCATCTTATTGAGAGGAATTCTTCAGGTAGTTTAATTGTTCTATTCTTCCTGAATGCTGTTGCACTCTTGTTTGTGTCATTACTTGAAAAGTGTGTACATGTTTTAGATCAAATGATTTGTTTCTCAAAGACTGTATTTACTTCTGTTTTGTGCTATCTTTTAAAGCTGTCATTTAGTACTGTATGGAATGAAATTGTTGCTTGATAATGGGTCACGGGGCTTGGGACTCAGTATGTGACATAGTGGATAGTAATTTGGGTCTCAACACCCTCACAATGTCAACTCTACATGTGGCGCTTTGTTAAGATATTGCATTGTCCTCATGCATAAGTGACCATATGTTGTTAAGCCAAAAAGAGATTCACTACCCAGTCTAGGATTTAGTGTCTTTTGACTCCATTGTCGGGCTGGCTGGCATACGGGCAACCCATTACTTGCTTTCACTTTGTAGTTTAAGTTAATGGGCATCCTTCATGTGGAAATAAATCTTATGGTTGGAGCTGTTGTTAGTTTATGTGCCAAAGTTAATTATTCTGTTGCTGGTGTTATTGGTTGTATGCATGTGTTACACAGACGTGATAAATGAGGTGTGTGTGGCCTTTCATCTTCTCTGTAAGGAGCAATGGAGTCCTATATACTTACATATATACAATTTATCCCAAGTGTAGCATATAATTTTCTGTCCTTGCTTGTATGTAGAGTGAAATAGAATCGGGAAACCCCAGTTGGACTGTTTAAATAGGTATCTCCCAACCGTGACTACAACACAACTTCCCCTGATGTGTTTAAAATGATACCATCCTCCTACTTTGGGTGACCAAAATTAGCTGTTGGCTTGCTTTTAGTTGGAAGGTGAAGACAATATCAAGTGGAAGACTGAAATCCATCTATCGATATTTTGATTAAGCATCGGGCAATTTGGAAAAGAGTTATTCTATTTGTAAGTCAGTGTATACAGCACACCATCCACATAACTTAAATAGTAAAATTTGATTCATAAGATTTAAATTTTAAAATTTATCTTTTGAATCAAATTATGCATGCAAACACTTTAGATGGTGTGCTCTACACACAAGCTTGAGAATATCATTTTTCTTTGAAAAGAGAGGGGGTTTTTTGTTAGAAAATATTTTTTAAATAACCATAACTATTTATATATTGTGCATGTTTGCCTATTATGACATGAAAGATGATTTAGAATCAGAGTTTGCAGTTCACCCGACTCTTAATGTGTTCTTGGTGTACTTGCTATCCGATTTAATTGTTGTAATTTTTCTTTTTTTGCAGGCTGGTCGTCAGTTTACATTAGATTGCATGGCCATTCGCATCCAAGGTGCGTGTTATACATTGAAGGTTGTTAGATGTACATTTATGTCAGCGGGAAATATAGAATAGAAACTTGATGTTGTTCGAGGCCATTGAAATATGTCCAGTACCGATGGATATCTATATATGCTTCTGCATCCTATAAATAATGCATTTTTGTCTGAATATCTAGATCATTTAAGGTACATAGGTTCATTTTGTATATCAATTTGAGCAAGCTGGTGATTTCAGTATTTGAGTGGTGACATCCCAATATTTTGTCCTGTCTGTCAATATGGTTTAGATGAGATGAGTAATACTACTCTTAATCCCAATTCTTATCATCTCATCATCCCATAATATGGCATTAGATGATTGAAGATTATTTATTATAAACCTATCATCTAATACCACATCATGGGATGATAAGAAAATTGATAATGAATAGATTTCTTTTCTTTAAAAAAGGCAGCATGTGTCACGATCAATCAGCACTTATTGAATTTATAGACCGGGCTGGTGTCATGTTGAATCTGTTAAAACTGAGGAGACTATTAATTTGAGACCAAAACATATTGTTGTACAGGAATTTATGGAATTATGCCTTCTAATCAGTATGAAAATAGATGTTAGGTAAAAATTTAAATAAATAAATAAATAAGAGAGAGAGAGAGAAGAAAAAAAAAACGGTGACATTTGTGACATTTGGATCTCGGTTTGTGAATCAGTATGAAAACATTTGAATCTCGGTTTGTGACATTTGAATCAAAGGGTGCAGCAGAAGCTGTAGTTTATTAAGCTTTGTATATCTTTGACTTTGTTAATTCATTTGTAATGGACTACAAAGGTTTACAGCTACCATACGTTGTTGGAAAAATAGCGTTTTATTTTTCGAAGTAAGATTCCAAAGGTTGAATGAAAACTAGCTCCTCAATGGTGCTTGTGCATGGTACAAAATGAAGAATCCAAAACAGGCAGTTGTATAGTTTGGTTTCACAAACCATTCAAATAATCTTTTTTTATCTCATTTCAACATTCAAATACTATTTAAATATGATTATTTTGCAATTTCAAATTTTCAAATATTCAATTATTTATTTAATCATATTACATATTTTCCAAACTTCTAAACAAAATGTAAAAAATAATTTAATTTTTTCAAATCTTAAAAACATAAAATAATATTAAAAAATTATATTATAACCTTCTATTAATTTTATAATTAATTTATTTAACTTTTCTCTCTCATTTTCTAGAACTTTACTTTATAAAAACATTAACTCAAATAATTTTATTACTATTAATAAATTATTTTATCATTATTTACAAATTTCTATCTCATCTGTAGTATAACAAACGAGGCCGAAAGCTCCATATCTTTCCTCCGAGTTAACTATCTCTTATACGAGGGTTCTCACATCTGCATAGAGACGAAAATTATTGAACAATAGAACGTTTAATACAAGCATCCTGAAAAATCTTTACTCCATACTCCAGTCGCAGTAGTAGCAGTTATATAAGCAGGGAGCTTCAATGAACTGAATCTCCCAAATACCACCATCCCTCCCCTAAAAACAAGAAGAATGAGAACAAAAGATAATAATAAAAATAAAAAATAAAAAGATCTACCATATATATTCTCCTGCCTAGAGTGATTTTCCTTTTCTGGGCAACAAATAACGAATATAGAGAGAGAGAGGTGAGAGTCGGACAATATTGGCACCACATGGGTTGTTTATGTACACAATTTGTTGTTACCACTACACTCACCCTTCTTTCTGTTCCACTCTCCTTAATTAATAGCAGTGAGAGGAACTCTGGAGTCTCTTACGGACTGAGCAGACTCGTACACCACACCAATTTGTTTTACATCTCCATTTGCTTGCTTCGCAGATCTCGCATCCCAAAATGTCTTCAATAGTTCCTCAAAAGCAGGGGTTCTGAGTTCTTCAATGGATGCCACGCTTGGTAGATTAAACGACCTCTTTCTCGGTGTTGAACAAGATGGTTCGTCCACCTGTTTGTGATTTGAGTGGTTATAGAAGAAACTACAAAGTATATATTAATACATGGGGGCACCCCTAGTGGAGAAAATGGGATTCCAGATGAACGTTCTCTGTTCACATGCATCACATTTCCGGGAGAAGAAAAATGGAAAATAAAAGAAAAGAAAGAAAAATATTCTCTCACTATAGATGTGGTGTTTTTTTATGCATTTGGGCTGCCATGGGAACATCCGTTCTTTTTTCTCCACTAATAACTGTCAGATGGTGTCTTAGTAGTGTTTTCTACCATATTTCTCTCGTGGACATGTGGTGTGAAGAACTACTAAATAGCCCCCAAAGTGTGCTAAAAAGATTTCCAACTCTTACCGTGTATTCATATAGAAGACATTTCCCTGCATTTTCAGTTATCTCCACGATCTTGTGGTAATGGCCACCCTTTAATTCTCTCAAATCTCCGCAACAAGGAACTATCATTGAATTGAGATTCCCACATGCATCGTGGTCAAGTTGCAGTGAATCTGCATGGTTTTTATTCATAGTTTGAGCAGGATTTTTCAAGAGACAAAATGAACGAGCAATAATGTGCATGTATAATTAGATACTGACGGTCAATGGATGAAAACAGATCCTTGTTAGCAGTGTCTACATCTTCCAGAGCAGTTGACAAAGCAGAAGAAAACTGAGCACGCAGGACTTGATTGGCTTCCATTCCCGTCCTGATTGAGGAAGCAAAACTTAATGAGCATTGAACAATCTTGAATAAAAGTCAGCGACCTTTGTATTGGGAAATACAAACCTAACAATGGAGTCAACAGAAGCAACATTGCTATTTTCTAGGATGAGCAAGGATTCTTGAGCATTCTTCCATTGTTGTGCACCCAAATTTGCCTTCTTTAAACTGCACAATTTTAAGTTCAGTTTATATACACTAGAAAAGAACTAAGACCATTCCACCAGACCAACTATCATCTAATACTAAAAGTAGCAATACCAATTCTGAAGAGCCTCTTCTAGGTCTTTCTTTCCACACTCTACGGCAGAAATATCCTCATCATGGTGGCATTCTGTTTTTTCCATGTGAACTGTCCACTCAGCTTTAACAGTGGAAGTGGAATCTTGCATGGTTGACATTTCCTGCTGCAGTTTGCTTGTTCTACTGGTTGCACTCTCCCGAAGATCATTTACTGCTACTTGGACCTAAAAAGAATGAAAATATAAAGCCACTAATCAAAGCTCCATTTTGTCATCATCAATTGATATACACCTTTATGTTCCAGGGTACAGATGAACACCTAGATTAATGTGCATAAAGGAGAAAATGCAGATGAGAGGTACCAGTTTTTTCTTCCTAGCATTTGAACTTGCAAGCAGCTCCGCAACTTTTTCTAATAATTGCCTTTCTTCATTAGCAGCGCACTCCTACATGATTAAAAAGAAAATTAATGCAATAGAATAAGACCCTATATCCTGATCCATGCAGTTTAAATAGAGTACTCCAACCACCTCAAACTTCTTTTCAAGTTCCGACAATTTCTGATCATTGACAGTTTGTGCCTCTTCCACAATATGGCTCAGCTTGGATGCATGCGCATCTAGAGTCTCAAAGAAGTTGACTGTTATTTTGGAAACTGACCTTGCAGTTTCGACTGCCCTTGCATGTGCCTGTATCATGCATGTATCAGAGAAAAGCAGTTCAAGAAGTTAAATAATAATACGAACCCTGGTTAAGATACACGACCAGTTACAAACCTCACGCTGTTGTTGTGCATAAGCAGATAGCTTCTCCTCTTGCTTGTGAAGACTGCTTTGAAGATCATTCAGCAGGGCATCAGCTTCTGAAGCAATTCCTTTGAATAGCTGAATTGCATAAATTAAGTCAGAGACAGCTAGAAAGGAGAAGGAAGGTTAGGAAAGAGTAGTAAATAAAGTAACTTACGTCCTCAAGGGCTGATGAATGCTTAGAAACTTCAGAATTCAGGTCACTAAAAGTTGACTCAGAATTTACTTCAAGCTCCTTGGTTATGTCATCCAAAGCTTTAACACCAGAACCATACATGGTTTTCAACTTTCCCAGCCTTCCTCGAAGTTCCTCAGTAGCCTTCAAGGATAACAAGAGATAAAATTGACTGGATTGACATCGAATCTGAAGAATTCAAAGAATTATCAAGTGTAGATTCTACCTCTGCTTTCATTGATACAAAGGACTGCATATCTTCCTCCATGTCTTTCAGTTGCTGCTCTTGTTGAGTGACAGAAGCAGCCACAGTCTTATGCAAGATTTCTAGCTGTTGAGTTAATTGGGACTGGAACTTCTGGATAAGTATTCTATTTCCATCTTCAATTTTATCTTTGCGCTCTGAAAGATCAACCATGGTCAGCAATAAATCATCCACTCTGGTATTGATGGACAACACCCAAAATAAGTTTAACTTCCCAGACTATATAATACAAACCGATTTTGGCAAATAAACTAGACACATCTGAAGCAGCATTCTCTAGCTCTGCTCGAACCTCGAATGCTCGCTCGATAAGTGCCTTCTCTGTTCAATTAACAGTGGAAGTTTAAATTGCTATCTTCAATCATTGAAAATAAAATTTTAAGAACTAGAATTTCAAGCTATTTAAAGCAAACAGTTGTAAGAAGGAAGACCCTAATAAAGCCATCTGATTCATAAATTCTTGTTGAGATATAGTCTACTGGATTACAAAGGATGAGACTTTAAAATGCCAAACCCAGAAATAGAAAATCAAAATGTAGGACATTCTGTCAAATGCCTTCTCAAATATGTTTGAATCCATAAACTGCATAAAACAAAACCAACTTGACCAGAACAGCACGAGGGAAGTATAAAATCTAATTTGGATTGATAACTCAAAATTTTTTGCCCCATTCAATTTCCAACAAAATAACTAAAAGCAGGTGTAAAGGGGAGACTGTTCTATGCAGACTGCGATTTTTTATTTTTTATTTTTTTGTCTAGAGCACAAGAACGGCACTTCACTGACCAGATTTGAGGAGATTGGATATGAGAAATTCCTTTTCTTTGATTGTTGCATTTGCCTGTCTGTGTTTTCCCTCGAGATCAAATAATGCATGTTCAGTTTCTTCAAGCTTTTTCTGAAGTTGCAAACAACAGAAACAAATGAGTTCTTGCGCAAGATGAGAGTGAGAAGCAGGACAGAAAGTTGCACTGAAAATTGTAGGGAGACTGTACTTGACCACCGAAGCATACTATACCTCAGTTTTCTCAAGTCTATCGCTTAGTTCTGCAGTCAAAAGTTGCTGGGAATTGTAGAGTTCTTGAAGTTCCATAAGTTGCTGTTAATAAGTCACAATGTGATTATTTTTTTGATAAGTAGTCGCAACATAATTATTTTCAATTACGTTTACCGGACTGAACAGAATTTTGGATAAAATGATCTCAACTAAACATACCTTGTCCTTAGATTCTGAATCCAGTTCCATGCGTTCTATCTTTTCAGCCATGGCCTAGGATAAATAGAGAGATCAATAAAAGCTAGCAATACCACAAATGTACAGTAAAATAAGAAAATTATGGCATAATCCAACTTTATGCAGATAACTGAACCTTCTTCTCAGATTCTTCGTGTAGATAACGGTCTCGTGGTATGTAGATCCCATTCTTTTCTCTTGCAGCATAAACCTCTATTTGAACATATACAAAACATGCATAGAATTTACTCATCAGCACCCAAACATCCAAGAGTTACTTAAAATAAAAATATATATTTCACCAATGTCAAAAGTTACTTCCTCAGTCTTATAATATATGAAAGATCCCCAAAATATATCCAAACAAAAACAACAATTTTCCATAACAAAGCACGTAATCTTGAGAGTTGACATTTGGGCATAAACAACTCTCACATTTACAGCAAACTCTTACTGCAACCCAAAAAGGAAAAGGACATTATCTACTATGGGATAGGGGGAGTAGAGAGAGAGAGAGAGAGAGAGAGAGAGAGAGAGAGAGATCTAAGAGCAGTGAACCTTGCTTAAGCCGGTCAATTTCAGAGTATAAATCCTTGATCATTGCAGATTTCATCATCTTCTGATTGATCTGAAATGGTGATCAAATGCAACAGTTACAAAGAAATGAAAAATTAACTCAAAAAAAAAGTGCACTAAAAGAGGATTGATGACACACAATGTACCACTTACTAACCTCAGGTTTATTCTTGATATTTTTGGCACGGTGTGCATAATCAAGGGTGCTGAGTGTTTCTTCCAAACAATGAATGGAGGGTGAAACTGTAGCAATAATGCACGTCTTTGTTTTTCCCCCCAACGAATCCCTCAATAACCTTGTTAGTTTACTATCCCTGATATTTCAAGCATCTTAACAATTAGCTTATTTTCCAGGCTTACAAAAACAGCCAAGAGACCAGAGAGAATCTGTTAACTATTTATATTGCATAATTTGTACCTATATGGAATATGACCAGAGTGTTCAACTAGTGCATTAATAACACGACCCAGGGTAAGCAAGCTTTTATTAATCTCCCCAGCTTCCCTTGCTCTGCCCTGCAAGTTACAATTTCTTTGCTGTCATATAGTGGAAGTCAAGAGATATAATTAAGAAAAAAAGGGAAGGAAAAAATGAAAACAAAGCTGAAAACACAATTTCTCTACTAGGAAAAAATGTATGCCACTTCAGTCAGCATAAACACAAGAAATACACACAATATGATGCATGCAGTTACATTATTTTATGTACTAAAGTTGAAAATGGTATAGTTCTATTCATGCCATACCTCTCGGGCACCGGAGCGTGAAATATTCTCGGAACCTGCAAGGTCAACAAGGTTCAGCTTCCCACATTTAATCATCTCTTCCCCTTCTGGTGTGCACTCTTTTATGTGAATTGTGATAGAGAATATTGAGTGAGAGCGACTGCTTTGTTTGTTAAGAAGAGTTTCGGCTGTACGCCTTTTTGCAGAACCTTTCTCTAATATTTTGTAAATTTCATTAGCAGTACATACTATCTCTTCTTCCAAGCCTCTGACAAATACACCCCCTCTTCCATCCTCCATGAGAGCTATGGGTTTCTTTGATTTGTCATCTATGAATTTAGAACACTCCTCTGGGGCCAAAAGATCTGAAATCTCCTCATTGTACAACTCCAAAAACGTAACTTTCATGCTATATTCAGCATTCTGAGCTTCTAATATATCAAAAATCTCCTTAACAGCTCTTGGGATAACACCCGCATCATTAGGAAATTCCCCATTCTACAAAAAGCAGCAAATGGTAACTGATCAGCACGTAGATGAGAATGAAACATATAAAGTTGATCTGTTTAAGAGAAAAGCAGACCTTTTTTCTTGCTCCTCCTTCCATTGTATATGTTTTCCCTGTTCCCGTTTGACCATAAGCAAAGATGGTACAGTTATAGCCCTCAAGCACTTCATTTACAATAGGAGACACAGCCTGATCATACAATTCCTTTTGTTGGGAGGTTGGACCAAAGACCTAAACCAAATTTCCAAAATTACAAACATTTCCAGGGACTAAAAGCAAAGATAAAAAAAAATCACCCTATCAACTCCAATTGTCAGTTTCCAAACAAGCCCAGGAAGTGACATAATAGAGAATACGATCAACTTTCATACAGACATAATATAGGACAACAAAAGAAACAAAACCCACAAGGTCCTTTTTTATAAAAGTTTAGTTAAACCATTCTCTCATTTGAGATCAGTTGTAGCCCTCAAGTACTTCATTCACAATAGGAGACACAGCCTGATCATACAATTCCTTTTGTTTGGAGGTTGGACCAAAGACCTAAATCGAATTTGCCAATATTACAAACATTTCAACCGGGTAAGGCAAAGTCATATAACACAAAATCACCCTATCAACCCCGATTGTCAGTTTCCAAACAAGTCCAGGAAGTGAAAATAAAAAGAGAATGTGGTCAACTTTCATATTTACATCATCTGCGACGCCTAAAAAAGCAAAAGCCGCAAGATCCTATTGTGTAACAGGCCTAGTTCAACCATTCTCCTCATTTGAGATCAGTTCCTAGGATTCGAGCAGCAAGAACACATGCAGCTCAGAGAACTTAAATCTCACAATCTTGCGTTCGCCTAACATTTCCTCGAGAACCCAAAAAAAAAAAAAAAACAAAGGATTTATGAACAGCAAAAAGAAATTACAAATAATTGGGCTCAGCAAACCTTGTCGAAGGCAAATGTTCTATCAATCTGCTTGTTGGCTATACTCTGAACTGCCGAAACTTCTCTTCTACTCTCATTACAAGAAATCACCACCGGCGTATGGATTTTCAACTCTTCCTCACTCAATGGCCTACAAATGAAATCCAACCACTGGATCATGAATCCGAAAGAAGCCACATCAACTAAACGACATGCTGAGTTCAGATTGGAACTGACCTGCAACGCACAAGAACCTGCACATTGACACCTTTGTCTCTGTCATTCTTGGTGCTGGAATTCGAATCCCCAGATCGCAGTTCCCGCACCAACTTGTCGCTCGAACGTGGTGTCTGCGATGGCGATAGCGATACGAGTCCACCTCTTCTCTGCGTGGAATCCATTGCTTTTTATTTTATTGTGTGAGTCTGAAACCTTTCCCGAATCGGAAAAACTCAGAGTCGATCCGAATCAATGAGAGTCCTTCTGAATTCTCCCTAAATTAGTACGAATAAGAACCTTTCACCCAACAATCAGAGGAGAACGAAGGTAACAAAATGAGGTGACAGTAAAATAAAATTGCAAAAGATAGGAAAATTGTTGGTAAGAAAAAAAAAAGAAAAAGGTGCTCGAGAGCTACACTGTTCTTGAATCTAAGATTGAAATCGACTCGGCACCAAGAAGTGATAACTCGACGAGTGAACTCAGCTCCGGTAACCCAACCCTCCCCCCCGGTCTTCTAGGAACTCTATTCCGATGATCAAACACTCTCACAACCCACTCGATCACACATTGATTTCCCAACGAAGATTTTAAAAAAAAAAAGAGTGAAAAAGTACAGCGTAAATTTTTCTTTAAATTTTAACGAAATTTCAAAAAGTAGAAAACAAGGAATTAAATCCCGGAGATGCACACATTGATGAATCCGAGTCGGATCGAAAATGACCGATCGAATCTGAAAGAGAACAAAAAATTAAAAAAAAAAATACTCACAGAAAGTTCTCAACGTAATGGCCGGCCGTAGAAGAACTTGAAGTCAGCTCCCCAAGTACGGCAAAGATTCTCGGAGAGAGAGAGAGAGAGAGAGAGCGTTTCTCTGTGCTTGAGCAGATAGAGTGAGAGAGTGAGAGAGAGAGAGAGAGAGAGAGAGAGAATATATAATAAGATCAAAAATTTTCAAAGAAGTTACGAGGCGTTTGAACGTTAAGAGGACGGCAGGGTGATAACGTCGTCAAGCGAGCGAGATCCGTCTTATGAGAATTTTCCGACCGTTATAAAAGGACAAAAGGATAATTAAAACGCTCTTTGAAAACAATTCTTTTTTTTTTTTTTTTTTTTGTGAAACGAATACGCGTCGAAAATTAGCCCCTTTCTTTCTTAGATATTACGAGATTAGCCCATTGCTTGGAAGGCGATGAATTATTCATTAGCTATTTAATAATTTAATTTGATAGATCAAAAGAGTTGAGATAAGGGTTTTTTTTTTTTTTTTTTTTTTCGAATTTTGAGTTTAATTTATTTTAAACTTGGGACATTTAAGCTCCATTGAGAGAGTGCCAAGTGCAGCTTTCCTGTTAATGAGGAAAAGTGGGCCCCACTTGGTTGCAACCCAATGGACCCCATCACAAAGATTTCAATTCATATATATATATATAAAAGAAAAATAAAATTCAAGGATTTTTTTTTTTTAAATGATGAGATATTTGAAATTGGGAAACAGCTAATCTTCTATTTCAAATTTAAAAATAGGTAAAGAAGATAGCTTGCAAGAACACCCATGGAGAGAGAGAGAGAGAGAGAGAGAGTGAGTGAGTGATTATTATCTATTAATAATTAACAGCTTAAACATGATGAATTGAAAATTGATTAATATCCAACCATCCAATCTAAGTTTTTTTTTTTAATTTTTTTTATTAGGGTTAGTTGCAATGTATTTCAATTCGTCTTTCATAATACTAAATAGTAAGAAAAATATAAAGTTGGTGTGGATAACAATAAAATGTAATTCGATTCACATGAGAGATTTTAAAATTTAAATTTTATAAATTAAATTTTATTATTTAAATGATACATATGGCAAACTTTATTTATAGTCATAATAACAATTGCTAATATGAAGGTTGAAAAAAGAGAGTGCAATAAATATTTCATAAGAGATCAATCGAGAAATTGATCCAAATAGGTTGGACTAGTTCCAGTTTTTTGGCATGACGGTAAGAAAATGTTACCACATTGGTGTTACATAGGACGGCTCGATATAAATTGAAGCTTAAGACGAAATTTAATATAATAAAATAATAAATTATTATATAGAATATTTTTAAAATTTTTAATAAAAAATATTTTATTTAAAATCTTTAAATAAAGTTTTTTTAAATTTATATTAAATACTACAACTTAAAATAAGGTCTCAATGCAAATTTAGTTACTCAATTTAGTAAGATCTTAAAAAATTATTTAAAATATAAATAATTTATTGTATTAAATATTTAATTTAGTATTATGGGGCCTTACACATATTGAAAAATATAAAAGTTACTTAAAATTTTATACAATGAAATGGTTTTTATTTTTATTTTTTTTAAAATTAAAAAAAATATTTTATTTTTAATTTTAGAAGCCTTACATAAAGTGAGAGCCTTAGGCAATGGCCTAACTGGCCTTACCATTAAGCCGGCCTTAGGTGTTACACGCATCGATAAAAATAAATGTTGGCTAAGGGGAATGGCAGATTGGGACATTAGTAGCCCTCTAGAGGGGGCTTGTGGGAGGCAAACGATGATGGATTGTCATAATAGAAATTTAATTTATCATTTTTATGCTATATATTAATATGTGATTTATTTTTTTTATTTAAATATACAGATTAATATAAGGAATGATAAGTATAATTTTTCATTGTCTCAAATCTAAAACTTCAAAATTCTTAAAAATCATAAAATCAAGCAAAAAAATGCATTAAGGCAAATAAACATAGGAAAAAGGATCGAGGAAAAATGACAGGGACAGAGGAAGATAATAGAATGTTTCTCGAAAATGTTAGGTTGCTGTTTTGCTCCCCGTTCATGTATTTTAATTTTTTTAATATTTAAAAAAGTAACTACTAATAAATTTGTATTTTTTTAATGTTTAAAGATGTTTAAAAAATATTTAAAAAAAAAATGTAATTGCACTAAGAGCACCCTAAGTGTCCTTTCTCGGAAGAGATTGCAGCAGTCTTGAAAAATGAGATATTTCGTAAAGTTTTAAAAAATGAAAAAATAAAAGTTGAATAAAAATATTTTAAAATTAAAATATTATTAGAATATATTTTTTAAATTATTTTTTATTTAAAATTTAAGAAAATTGAATTATCTTTTTTATTTGCTTGACAGTTTGAAAAAATTATAATGTTAAGGTAATAATTAAATAAAAAAGTTATGATTTGAAATTAAAAAATATTTATATTTAAATGTTGAAATGATATAAGATAAGATTATCTTAACATCCAAACGGTTCCTAAAGATTTGTCTTTTTCGGTTTTGGGTTACAGTACTAGTTGAGCAACTTGTATACTTATTTGCTTATATACAATAACAATAAAAAGAGAGAAATTACTCGTTTTGTATTCTCATTCTAATACAAAAGGCAAAATCCCGATTAATCAAGCACTTATCCTTTCATTTTAGGCCAAAAGATGAAAGATAAAAGCTCTAACATCATATGAACATTGGCACTCATCAGAACATGTAAGGATTGGTGCACAAACTAATTTTCAGTGACAAAACAAGCTCTTTAATTACTTCTTTTTTTAAATTCATTTTCGGGTTGCGATTAATCCCAATCTATAAGTATTTATACCATTTTAAATTTTGAACTCAAATATCATTTCTAATTGTTTGACTAAATTTAATTATCTAATTATTGAGAGAGATAGACACATCATGTGGACAATACAGTATTTAACGCTAACTTATAAAATTTGTGAACGATATGATCTGATATTATATCTATCTCTCGACCCTGTATTGATCATCCAATTCGGTCAAATACCTTATTTATTTAGGGGGGGAAGAAATTAAAATACTCGATTATTTCAAATGAAAAATCGGACTAGTTAAGTGCAAAGGGTAATAAAAATGGGAGAGGATTCTTGAAGAAAACGTGAAAAGATTAGGACATAGAAGGGAAAAGAAGGTTGACGATAATTAAAAAGCAAGACAAAGTGGGGTTTGTATGTGGTGGCAAAGGTACCCCACGTGATAAAGAGTGATGTGTGCAGGCACATGCTGCTGGTGCCTGACTTAGGCTGATTTATTATAAAAAAAAATCGGAAAAAAAAAATTAAAAAAAATAAAAAATAAAAAATAAAAAATAAAAAACCTTTCGTTGCCTTACTCACCTAAAGAACTATTCCTGCCCTCACCTACCTTCTACCCATATATAGCTTACCTTCTTGTACGTAGTGCTCTTTCTCAAGCTTTCATGGGAAACAAACATCCACTTAAGGGCTATGTACGAACCCATGTCATTCTCTACGTGATGGATATATAGCTTTAATGTCACTCTAAAGAATTAATATTCCATTGATTTTTCATCAACCTGGCGATTCTGCCACGTGTACATTTTACACCAATATTGCTTCAAGTACCTTTCTCATTTAAAAATTCTAGTTATTTAAACTGTTTTCGATGTATCAAAATTGTTCAAATGAAAGGACGAAAATGATGTACGTTGTGAACAAGGAAAGTGAAGTTTTAGAAAGATTGTAAGAAACCCCATTTATGTCAGGCTAGGCACATCCATGATTGCTATTAAAGATGAAGGTAAGAAACATTTTACTTGTGTAATTTCCTTTAAAAATATTTACGAATCAAATTTTAGTATTTAAGTGACGTAGATGGTGGATTCTATACAATGACTTTAGAATAAAATAACCCATATGTAATACTTAAGTGTCAGCATAGACACGACGCAATGCAACTTAAATTCTTGATGTAATTTTCTAACAAATTTATTTTCCTAAGCCAGCTGCTTCCTTCACGTGTGATACTTCCTTCCTTCACAATTTGTTCACCTAATCAACCAGAATTAATTAATATTGATTGCTCCCTTGCTTCTCACAAGTAGAAAATGGAGATATCATTGACTCCTACTTCGAGCAATAATCCAATTTCAACATACTCGAGCACACGTGACTTTCATGGTAGTCGGATTGGCAATTCTTGGTCAACAATACATAATTAATGAAAAATGTTTGGTATACATAGAGATTAATAAATTTTGATGTGGTATGTTAAATTATAAAATTCATCATTTTGTAAATTTATATTTGTAGGATCAATGTGCATATCTAGATCTTCTCTTTGATTAATATACAGGATTTTATCTAGTTTTTTTTTTTTTTTTTCATTCAGTGAGGTGGAAGTGAGACTGTTTCTTGGAACATACTCTATTTAAATGCTGCGTATGGTTTACTACACTACTTGCTTTTCACTGACATTTACACTGAAAGTGAAAGAGGTCTCTCCATTCTGAAACTATGCTCTTAGGCTTTAGCTCCAATTCCCAACATGTCCCTCTAGCTAAAGTTCTTTAAAACGTACAGTATTCTGTTAGGGAGTGTTGCTGATACTCATACCCGTAACGTTTAGTCCCACTGTCTGCTAGTTTGGTTGGTGGGGGGCATTCTGAAGTCGACACACCTTAGTGAACTTAATTGTCACCATTAAAATTTTCATATCAAATAGCATAAAAAGATATTAAATTGACGTTATGTTTGGAAGATGGAACAATTGACGTTTACGAGGTTGCCGAGATCAAACAAATAACGCGATAAAAGGAGAGATAAAGCATCGAAGATATTGTAAATGGGGGTGGCAATGTGTCAGCTCTTGGCCTACTCGAGGTCAAGATGGGGCATTAAAATGTCACCCTGCATATATAAACCATTTTTCAACCAAGAGCCCGAGACATGCCTCCTCAAGAATGCCAAGCGGTCACTTCCATCAAGATTGAGATGCATATGGAGCAAAGTTAGAAGATTGTGGTCCTTTCTTTATTGTCAAAAGCGAAATTGATGCAGAGGTTGTGTGCATGCAAAAAGTTCCAGTTTTATGCGTCTGAAACAGAGAGACAAGTGAGAAAGCAATCAAAATTAGCTGAAGTAGGGTAGCTCTAGTTTTGCTTTAGGAGAAGATTAATGCACTGAGAAGTTTGCTTTGTAATTGCTTGGAAGGAAAATAAAAAGAATAGAGATAAAAGTCGCAATATGGTTCAAGAAATTAATCATCTCATCCCCAAGCTTTTGGACAGCGCACAGCAGGCAATCATGGTATCCCATGTTACTTGGTTAAATTGTCTAACATCCTGGCGGGTCCTCAAACTAAAGAAAGCATGACAACCCAACATGAAATATCAGTGAATGTGAAGGACAGTCTACATAGGAAAGAAACAAGTAGAAAATTGTCCTATTGATACGTAGTTTTTTAACCTATTTTGCCCCGACCCTTACAATCATAACTTGCAATAGAGATATAGCTCAGGCCAACATTATTTTTCTAAGATATGCTTTTAGTAGTACCACAAAGGTGGCAAATAGGGGGCAATAAAAGTGTCCTTGAAAAGGACAGCATTTTTGTTGGAAAAGAAACAGCCAAAATTAAACGCCTCGTTTTATTCTTTGCATTTCTCGTTTAGATATCTAAACAAAAGAAAGCCCAAGATGCTTTTTCTTTTTTCCAACGAATTGAAGTATAAAATGTGAACCCAAAAAAGAAGTTTATAAAAAAAAAAATTCCAAATCCTTCGAGTAGTACTTTGGTCGATCTTAATATATAATAAGCTGCTGTCTCCGGCAATCAAGTTCTTGGGATATTCCCTGGGATGAGGGGGCACCCCACCATGTTTATTTGTAGTGGAGAATGGTACAAGAACTTGTCTTTTGGAGTTCTTTAGTTTCTTTTCTTTCTTTTTTTTCTTATTTTTTTTTTTTTAAATAACGGGTTCTTTAGTTTCTAATGATGTTTGTAAGTAGATTTTTTCCCTTGGGCCAAAGGCCCAGAATGTGGGCCCAAATGCAAGGAGCCTAGACTGGCTGGATGGTCCATCAGCTCATTCAGGCTCTTGGCCACAAAGCTGAGGCGGCCTATGGCTGAAATCGCACAAGAAGTTCCAAAATGCAATGAGAGAAAGGACACGTTGGCCTCGGCCTCCCTCTACGATGCCTAATCTAGGAGAATCTATGCAGGCAGACAGGCAAGAAACGCGAGGAGCACTTGATCTTCTGACGACAAATGAAAATTAAGAAGTATGATCGAGTGCATCTGCAGTACAGCCAAAGCGACATGATGCCACGCCACATTAATTGCACCACCCCAGAAGTTTTGTCGTATTAAAGGAATCTAACTAAAGGAAATGTTGAGAGGACATATCCCTCTGACACAAGGTATGAGCAATTGACTCCCAAAAACTTAGTATAAAAACCGATCTATAGGTATGAAGAATTCTCTCTAAACTCTCTACTCACTTGCACAATTTACTAAAGTGACATTAACTTAGACATCAGAAACTCCCCAACCTTCACAAGGCCCTTGATTCTTGGTGTTTTCTTTGAGTGTACATGCCCAAGATCGAATATTAGAGTCACTAGAGCCTGACCCAAAAATGTGTGAAACTATTGGGGTCCTAGGCAATCCTCCTAAGGGTTGTGACAAAAACACGACGTTAACAATGACCATATTTCTATAATTTGCTTAGCTCCTAGAATTAAATTAAAATCAACCTGAATTTATTGAAATTTCTTCAGCTTTAAATGTGTGCTGGATGTATGCGAGACGATGGATGTACTAGCCGTTAGGAAAATATTAATGAAGAGCTCAATACTTCACATGAATTTTCTTTTTCCAATTTAAAATTTGGCTTTTAGCTAGCTAGGGTGTTCGATCTTCTTGGTTTCCAGACGTTGTTTCATTCAGTGGACATCAAAGGTCCTTCATTTATTGTCATAAATTAGACTTGTCTCCATCGCTATAATATGTTATACATGAACACCATTTTATTAAAAATAAATGTCTGGTACTGCACGAAGATCGAGAATTAGAAAAATATTCTAATGTTAGACGATCATAGGTTTAGAATATTTTGTTACCTTGTTTTTCATAAAACAGTATGGTATGTTACAATAATATGGCAGTATTGGCCGTATCATTTGTTATGCCATGTTACAAGTAAATTGCTCATGTTTTATTTTTTTAGTAACATTTGTTTGTCATGTGACCACAAATTAATCACTCTACTCCTGTTTTACGTAATCGATTACAAACCAGAGTCGAAAAAGAGCTCCAGGTTTTGTTCGGTTTATTAGGACTTGCCACAGCCATGTAAGAATGCATTTACCCAAAGTTAGCATTTGTAAAGTTATGCACCACAAAACCATTCCAATTTCCTAAGTGTACGTTTGGATGTTAAGAATATCTCATATCGATCATTTATTAATAAACTAATAAAATAGTTTATAAATAATAATTAATAATTTATAAATAATAATAAAATAATATAAAATAATTTTCGCAACTAAAATTTGTTGCTTTTCAAGAATGTAACTTGCACCGTAAACTTCTGCAGAGTAGATTCAATTAACTAAATTGTTTACTTTTTCTAAAGAATATTATTTAAAAAAAAAAAGTTGATGCACAATAAAAAATAAAATAAAAACGAGGTATAAGATCTCTTAAACAATCCTGCCCCATTCTTACCAAGGGGAAGCCACCATTTACGATATTTTTGTAGTCAATCTTGTAGACAGGCAATGCCACGGACAAAAGCTATGAGGGGACTGGGTGTAATTGTAATTTTAAGGATATGATCACCAAACGATACACTTCTTGGAATGACACATTCTCCGGAGTAATGGTTTACATGGAGAGTGATGGTTGAGGAAGTCTCAAAAGACATAATCTTTTGATTTAGTCAAAAGGTTAAGTAACTTTTTAATAATTGTGTTATTTGCTAACTATTGTATTACCAATAGTTGTGGCCCTTGCCAACCAATATCTCATGACCTATAAATAAGGGTTATTGGTACACAATGAAAGTATTTAATTCCCTTTATCCATAACCAACTTGTGAGACAAATACCCTTACAGGAGTGTCACCGTATTGTCAATTTTCCTTTCGATTTTTGTCTATTTTTGTTCTCTATTTTTCTACAGTGATATCAAGAGTATGGTCATGACAGAGAGGTTAATTTCATGCATTGAGAAAACGATCAATAGGCAAGTGCTTGGTTTGGCAACCACACTTGCATATTACAATCATCTTCAGAGACTTTTGAATTTGAGAGAAGTTTTTTCCAACTACAGTGGAAGGCCTAGAGTATACTTGGAACTTTCAAAATCTTATAAGTTATTATTATTTTGAAGAAAGTTATTGGTTGTTGCCCAGATGACTAACACAAGAGGGGGAATGAATTGAGTTGTATTAAAAAAATAACAATTATAAAGCAAATATATAATATAAAATATAAACAAAATATGAAATAACAATAAATATAAAGAGTAAGGGTAAGAGAGAAGCAAACTCAGTATGTTAACGAGGTTCGGCCCACTGCCTACGTCCTCGCCTCAAGCTACCCCTTGAGGATTTCCAAATTCATTATTCAACCTCTTTCATGTGGAGATAGAAACCTATTACACCTTTGAACAACACCGCTACAAAGGATCCGTGTAAAACACCCTCTACACTTGCAATCACCTTACACGTGGTGATTCAACTATTCCCCGTGTAGAATACTTTCTATACGCACAAGGGTTATACACACTCTTTTTCTGATACAAGAGCTGATAGTGGGTAAGTTATTAGAAAACACTCCTCAATGAGTGAAATAAGAACAATACAGCACAAGCTATATCTCTCAAAATGAACAAGGATTAAGGCTCAATGTTTAGAGAAGAGAGAATGAAAGATTTGAATGAATGTTGTATACTTTTGGTGTTGTGAATGTGAAGCTCTCAAATGATCTATTTATAGGCATATGAGACTTCATATTCAAATTAAAAAAGATTCACATGTCAAAAACAACATCATTCACTTTTTCAAAACAATTCAAATAAAATGTTCTTCTTTTTCAATTGTCAAAGACAACATTATTCACTTTTTCAAAAAAATCAAACCTAATATTTTACTTTTGACATATGACAAAAGGAGCACACTTTCCTTTTCAAAAAATTCAAACCTAATCTTTTACTTTTTGCATATGACAAAAGGAGCACACTTTCCTTTTCAAAAAATTCAAACCTAATCTTTTACTTTTTGTATATGACAAAAGGAGCACACTTTACTTTTTAAATTTTTCAAACAAAATCATCTACCTTTTGTATAAGTCTAAAAAAGCATAAATCACTTTTGAAAATATTCAAATAAAACATACACATGTGAAAGACGACAATCAATCATTTTTAATATTTTCAAAGCTTAACCCTTTAATCAAGGCATGCACATGTAAAAGATGACAATCAATCATCTTTAATATTTTCAAAATTCAACCCTTTAATCAAGGCATGCACATGTAAAAGATAACAATCAATCATCTTTCAAAATTTTCAAATTTAATTTTCAAAAATATTCATGGACATGTGGAAAATGTATTTTAATGCTTTATGATAAAATATTAATTTTGAGCATTAATCCTAATTTCGAATTTTAAGAGATTTATAACATTACTCTATGACTTTAATGTGAACTTGTTTCCTTCTTACTCATGCTTGGTTCTTTGATGTGCTTGACTCCATTGTGTGGACAACTTGAGCTTGAAACTCCTTTATTCTTTGAATTCATTTGTTATCATCAAAATCCATGTGTAGATTTATAATCACATGAAACTTGAAACCTTGGGTTCAACATTGGTACTTTTTATACAAAGAAACAATGTAGTGTCCAACAAATTTACACACATTGTCATTGTTTCAACCTTTCACCGAAGTCCCTCATCGCCGCCGGGATTCGAGAGTGTTGGGGACATGTCGAAACCTTGGTCACTATCATCAATCTCGTCGAAGGGTAGCATTAATCAGTCATTTATAGAAACAGGTTTCAATTTGCTCAAGGAAGAAGAAGGCAACCTTTTTGGACTCGCCCAATGGTTTTCTATGTTGTTCAGCCAAGTGAGGAGGCAAACGACATTGTTGTTTTGGACACTGCTGAGAAACCGGTTTCCATAGTGAACGATGTCGTTTTGGAGCAAAGAGTGAAACGACGCCATTCCAAGAACATTGGAAGTAGCTCGTAAGAAACAACATGACGTCGTTTCGGCCAAATTGAATGATGTCGTTTCATCTAGAACGAGCTCGCTCAAAATGGCTCAAATACGGGCCAAGCCTCCAACCCATTTTGTAGAAGCCCGTGGGCTCATAAAAAACTAGACCCAAGCCCAAGCCCAAGCTCAAGCCCAAGTCACCAGCCCACAAGCCAACCCACCTTCTGCAGACTCAAGCCAAGCTGCAAGCTAATCTCTGAGCCGAGCTGCGTCCAGAGAGAAGGAACAGGCTGTTGACCATGTTGCTAACCACCGGTTTTCTTCTCCTTAACTTGATTGAACTAGCTAAACAAGTTAACTCGATTTTCTAGATTGGTTCAAACCAGATTTGATATTTTGGGTCATTCGGGGTCATTTCAAACTTGATTTGGTCCGTTCGAAAGCCATTGTGCTTCAAATTTCATGTCAAATCATTACGAGTACCTCTTGGTCGAGATTATCAACAAAAACTTTTTGATAAAGGAGAAACATTAAGGAAAGTTCGTGAGAATATTCGATTGGGACATCACTTCCCGTATTCTCCTTATTTAAAATATAATAAGGAATTTTGAAGCTGCCACCTTGGATTAAATCTAAGAATTATTATTACTAATGAGTTTGTAATAATTTTAACTTTTTTTATAGTTAAACTATTGTATTTGATTTTTTTACAATATAAAATATTTATTATTTCTACAGTTTTTTTGTTAATTTTGAAGATTTAATATTTATGGCACTAAAGAAAAATATTGATCCCTTGAGGATAGAAAATTTGAGTAGAAGAAATTTTCGGGCCTGGAAAAGGAAAATAACTTTTCTTCTAACCCATGAAAGGATCTTATATATATATATATATATATTGATAGTACCAAAGCCATCAGAAAGTGTAGAAAATTGGAATGAAAGTAACATACAGAACAAAGATAAGTGGGAAGAGAATAATGCATGAACAAAAGTTTTAACTTTGTATTGTATGAATGATCACATTATTCCTCCTCTATTTGAAGTTGTTGCCCAAATGACTAACACAAGAGGGGGGGTGAATTGAGTTGTATTAAAAAAATAACAATTATAAATCAAATATATAACATAAAATATAAATAAAATATGAAATAACAATAAATATAAAGAGTAAGGGTAAAAGAGAAAAAAACTCAGTATGTTAACGAGGTTCGGCCCCACTGCCTACGTCCTCGCCTCAAGCTACCCCTTGAGGATTCCCAAATTCACTATTCAACCTCCTTCAGGTGGAGATAGAAACCTATTATACCTTTAAACAACACCGCTACAAAGGATCCGTGTAGAACACCCTCTACACTTGTAATCACCTTACACGTGGTGATTCAACTATTCCCCGTGTAGAATACTTTCTACACACACAAGGGTCATACACACCATTTTTCTGATACAAAAGTTGATAGTTGGTAGGTTATCAGAAAACACTCCTCAATGAGTGAAATAAGAACAATACAGCGCAAACTATATTTCTCAAAATGAACAAGGATTAAGGCTCAATGTTTAGAGAAGAGAGAATGAAAGTTTTGAATGAATGTTGTGTGCTCTGGATGTTGTAAATGTGAATCTCTCAAATGATCTATTTATAGGCATATGAGACTTCATATTCAAATTTAAAAAGATTCACATGTCAAAGACAACATCATTCACTTTTTCAAAAAAATCAAACCTAATCTTTTACTTTTGGCATATGACAAAATGAGCACACTTTCCTTTTCAAAAAATTCAAACCTAATCTTTTACTTTTTGTATATGACAAAATGATCACACTTTACTTTTCAAATTTTTCAAACAAAATCATCTACCTTTTGTATAAGTCTAAAAAAAGCATCAATCACTTTTGAAAATATTCAAATAAAACATGCACAAGTGAAAGATGACAATCAATCATCTTTAATATTTTCAAAATTCAACCCTTTAATCAAGGCATGCACATGCAAAAGATGACAATCAATCATCTTTCAAAATTTTCAAATTTAATTTTCAAAAATATTCATGCACATGTGGAAAATGTATTTTAATGCTTTATGATAAAATATTAATTTTGAGCATTAATCCTAATTTTAAATTTTAAGAGATTTACAACATTACTCTATGACTTTAATGTGAACTTGTTTCCTTCTTGCTCATGCTTGGTTCTTTGATGTGCTTGATTCCATTGTGTGGACAACTTGAGCTTGAAACTCCTTTATTCTTTGAATTCATTTGTTATCATCAAAATTCATGTGTAGATTTATAATCACATGAAACTTGAAACCTTGGGTTCAACAATCTCCTCCTTTTTGATGATGACGAATACTTGATAGAACTTGAAACCTGTATTAATATTTAAGCTCCCCCTGAAAATATGCATTAGTTTTTCAAGCAAAAGTATAAATATAATTCCAAACATATATAACAAGTTTAGTAATTTAAACAATGTTAATGTTCTAGTCTAAAACTTCTCCCCCTTTTGGCATCATTAAAAAGGATCGGCAACAAGTAAATAGACTGAAGAAAACAATGCGTTTAATAGTCACTGTAGATAGTTGAAAAAAGGAGCCATCCGTGACCCGACAAATGCTGCAAAGTCTCGAGGCCTAACTCTATGAATTTAGTGCGGTTGGAGATTTAAACAATCGCCTGATGTTGTTGACAAACGTGATTGAAGGCTCTGAGTTGCTATAAAAAAATGATCATTTTCATCTATCGGATGCCAAAAAAATAATCGCTTCTTGACCTGAGTTCTGTTTTTCCACAACGATAGAATGGCTGAGCAATTCTCTTCCACTAATGTTCCAGACTTGAATCAGGAACCCTTGACGCATGAATCATCAATCTTCTCTCCTGAGGCCGTCAATACCATGATAGGAGCAGTGAACCGTTTTTCTAGTAAGGCTGATTCTGATATTATTGCAGAATCAATAATGCTCAGTAATCAATATGCTGCCTCTGTTACGATCATGTCTCAGAGGTTAATGGTGAGGGTGAGTGTGATTGATCATCTTAACATGCAAATATTTGAGTTACGACAGAAGCTTGCTAATAACGATAGTGAGAATAAAAGGCTAAAGCAAGAAAACCAAGAGTTGAAAAAATTTACAGATTGGTATGCTCATGATCTGCAACCACAAATAGAGGAGCTGGAACGAGAAAGGGTTCAGATACAATGTCAACATCGGCAGATAACAGCAGAGGTTCATCGTTTACTAGAAAAATGGAGACAATCTACTGTTAATGTCACTAGCTTAGTAAGAGAACTTTTGACAATGTGTGTCCAGCATATCTTGTATTTTTTTTGACTAAATAAGATTTGAAGAGACAATAGTTTGTCTTATTCTTTATACTATCTCTATAAAATCAATCCTGAAGTTCATCCAATCTGCATCAAGTTTTCATCTCATCTCTATAACTCATCTGCATTCTTTCAACATTTTCGTTTTAAGTCTTCTATTCTTTTCTCAATGGCTCATTCTTCTAACATTTCTCTAGATCCATCCATGAGGCATTCTGCATCTGAGCCTCCTGTCCTTTCTGCAGCTGCCATTGGTGCCATGTTACAGCAAGAAAATAATAATCTGACTAATAAGTCAGATTCTGATGCTATTTATGACTTGGTGAGTCTTGGGACTCGCTACTCTTCCTCTATTGTTGCTTTTTCTCAGCGGCTACAAGCCAAAAATCACGAAGTTGAAAAGTTCAAAGAACAAATTGTTGTATTTCAATGAATTGTTCAACAGTCTCACACAAGGGAAGGAATCATTCGGCAGAAGAATAAACAGTTGAAATCTTTATTAAATTCTTCATTCCGCTTGCCGGTTCCTATGGATAAGAATGACATGATATTATATGAAGAGAATGAGCGTCTCAAACATGAGGTTAAGAATCTCAAGTTTATGTAAAAGTATTTAAAAAATCTATCTCTATTTTTATTGATTCTGGTCTATCTTTTAAAAGATATTCATAGCATGCATCATACCTATTTCTCTTCTGATCATACATAATGTATCTTCTGGTAAAGGTTTTGTGAAAATATCTGCTAACTGATCGTGTGTGTTTGTGAACTCTAATATTATATCGCCTTTCTGCACATGATTTCGAAAAAAATGATACCTTATTTCAATATGCTTAGTTTTAGAATGTTGTATTGGGTTCTTTGAAATATTTATAGCACTTGTATTATCACATTTGATTGGAATGTGATTATACATGAGTTTAAAATTTTCAAGTTGTTGCTTCATGTAGAGAACTTGAGCACAACAATTACCCGCAACAATATATTCTGCCTTAGTAGTAGATAGTGCAACAGAATTTTATTTTTTACTAAACTAGGAAACTAGTGCATGACCTAAGAAATGACTCGCTCCACTAGTGCTTTTTCAATCTATTTTACAACCAGCATAATCTGCATCTGTGTAGCTGATTAGATCGAAAGATGTGTGCTTAGGGTACCATAACTCTAGGTTAATTGTACCACTAAGATATCTAAGAATGCGCTTAACTGCAATTAAATGTGATTCTTTTGGAGATGATTGAAAGCGTGCACATAAACACACACTAAACATAATATCTGGTCTACTGGCTGTTAAATATAATAAGCTACCAATCATACCTCGATATATCTTCGAGTCAACTGGCTTACCGGATTCATCTTTATCAAGTTTAGTTGATGGGCTCATTGGTGTTCCAATTTCCTTAGCATTTTCCATCCCAAACTTCTTCAGTAATTCCTTAATATATTTTGATTGATTGATGAATGTCCCACTTTTTGCTTGCTTAATTTGCAATCCGAGAAAGAATGTAAGTTCTCCCATCATGCTCATCTCAAATTCTTCCTGCATAGTCTTAGCAAACTTTTGACACATATTTTCATTAGTAGCACCGAATATTATATCATCAACATAAATCTGAATTAAAAGAATATCATCATTTTCATATTTAATGAAAAGAGTTGTGTCGATTTTTCCTCTTGAAAAATATTTTTCAATCAAGAAACTACTGAGTCTCTCGTACCAAGCTCTAGGAGCTTGTTTAAGTCCATATAGTGCTTTTGTGAGTTTGAAAACATGATTTGGGGAAATATGATTTTCAAAACCTAGAGGTTGCTCAACATATACCTCTTCATTTATAAAACCATTTAAGAAAGCACTTTTAACATCCATTTGAAAAAGTTTAAAATCTTTATAACAAGCATATGCAAGTAGCATTCGAATAGCTTCTAATCTTACGACAGGTGCATATGTCTCATCATAATTGATTCCTTCTTCTTGATTAAAACCTTGGGCTATAAGTCGAGCCTTATTTTTAGTAATGACTCCGGACTTATCTTTCTTATTTCTAAAATCCCATTTTGTTCCAATAATAGTATGATTTTTGGGTCTAGGAACAAATGTCCAAATATCATTTCTTTCAAATTGATTCAACTCTTCTTGTATAGCTAGAATCCAAGATTCATCAAAAAGTGCGTCATCAATATTTTTGGGTTCAATTTGAGATAGAAAAGCAGTATGATTGCAAATATTTCTAACAGATGATCGAATACTTACACCTTGTGAAGGTTCTCCCAAAATTTGTTCTACTGGATGATCTTTCACAAATTTCCACTGTTTGGTTGCATCTTGTATCAAATTTTGAAGATCTTTCCTGATGGCTCCATGTTGAACTTCCTCTATTGTTTTCTTTTTGTTGAGATTGAGACTTTCCGTGTTATTTATACCTCATGTTTCTTCATCAATAGATTTCTTGGAGAGTGGAGAATTAGATTCATCCAATACTACATGTATAGATTCTTGTACAGTCAAAGTCCTTTTATTGAATACTTTATAAGCTTTACTATTAGTAGAATACCCAAGAAAGATACCTTCATCAGATTTTGCATCAAACTTGCCTAAATTATCCCTGTCATTCAAAATAAAACATTTGCATCCAAATAAATGAAAGTAACCAATGTTGGGCTTTTTCTCATTCCAAAGCTCATAGGGGGTTTTATCTAACTTAGACCTTAGCATAACTCTATTTATAACATAACATGCAGTACTTACCGCTTCGGCCCAAAAATAACTAGGCAAGTTGTTCTCATTGAGCATTGTTCTTGCCATCTCTTGAAGAGATCTATTTTTCCTCTCTACTACCCCATTTTGTTGTGGAGTTCGAGGAGTAGAGAAATTATGCACAAAACCATTTTCATCACAAAATGTTTCAATATTTTTATTAACAAACTCTTTTCCCCTGTCACTTCGGATACTTGAAATAGTATAGTCCTTTTCATTTTGAATTCTCTTGCATAACTTGGTAAAAGCATTATGTGCCTCATCTTTATGAGCAAGAAAGATGACCCTAGTATATCTAGAGAAATCATTAACAATAACAAATGCATAATATTTTCCTCCTAGACTTGCAACTCTATTTGGTCCAAAAAGATCCATGTGTATCAGTTGCAATGGTCTAGTAGTGGAAATATGTTTCTTAGTTTTAAAAGAAGTTTTTGTTTGTTTACCAAATTGACATGCATCACAAATTTTGTCTTTAAGAAAATTTGTTTTTGGTAAACCTCTCACAAGATCATTTTTTGAAAGTTTGGAAATAAGTTCCATAGTGGCATGACCTAATCTTCTATGCCATAGCCAACTAGTTTCATTTTGAACTGAAAAGCAAATAGTATCTTGTGAGGTAATTTCTTCAAAATCGATTGTATAAACATTATTGTTTCTAAAAGTAATAAAATAAATATTACAATCATAATCATTCAAAATAATGCATTTATCTATTTTGAAAGTAAGTGTAAATCCTTTATCACATAATTGACTTATGCTCAAAAGATTATGTTTTAAATCTTCAACAAGTAGAACATCTTCAATTATAAGAGAAGATTCATTACCAATTTTACTTATTCCCATGATCTTCCCTTTCGAGTTGTCTCCAAATGTCACGTGTCCTTCTTCTTTAGATCTAAGATCAAAGAACTTAGTCTTATCTCCCGTCATGCGTCTTGAACATTCACTATCTAAAAACCATTTGTTTTTGCTTGTGAAAGACTTCATGCATACCTATAAAAACAATTAAAATGATTTTTCTTGGTATCCAAGTTTTTTGGGTCCTTTATTTATTAGTATTAGAAGAAACAAGATTTTTAGGTACCCATATAGCCCTAATAGTCATTGTATGATTTCTTCTAATAGGACAAGTATGATAATTATGACCATTTCTATTACAAAAATTACAAATAGCATGTGACATATATGAAAAACTTGAATGATTATAATAATATCCTTTTTTTGACAAAATTATTTTTATGAAAAAAAATTTTGAATATTAGTCTTTGATGTAGAATGATTATCAAAGAAATTTTTATAAGATTTGTATTTTTGTTTTGGCATATATCCCAAACCTGCATTGTCAAAAACACATCTTTGACTACCAAGAAGTTTTTCAAAATTTTTTTTCCATTCGTAAAGTTTTCAACAATATTTTCTAAATCAGTTTTCTTCTTATTCAATTCAAGATTTTCATCTTTCAAAATGATACTTTCTTTTCTTAAAATTTAAATTTCGTTTGTTAAAGAAGAATTTTTCTTTTTCAAAGCAGTATACTTGATACCCAATTTTTCAAATTCCTCATATACCTCTTCTAAAATATTTTGCAATTCTTCATATGAAGAATCTTCAATATTATCAAGATTTGTTACCTCAATGTCATCTTTAGCCATAAGACAAAGATTTGTTGATTCTCCATTGCTTGCTTCACTATCTGAACTACTTGAATTATCATCCCATATAACTTTCATTGCTTTCTTGCCCTTATTTCGATCTTTTTTTAGCAGAGGACAATCTGGTTTGATATGACCAGGTTTATTGCATTTATAACAAATTAAAGTGTCATTTTTACCTGAATCTTTCTTGGAAAACTTTTTGAAAGATTTCCTTGGAGGAGTTCTATTTTTCTTCAAGAACCTCTGAATTCTTCTTGTTATCATCGCAATTTCTTCATCTTTATCTTCATTTTCCTCATCTTTATCACTTTCACTTCCATGAGGAACAGTTTTAAGTGCTAAGCTCTTCTTTGGCTTTCCTTCTTCTTCTCCTCTTTTCAATGTGTACTCATGGGTGATAAGTGACCCGATGAGTTCATTGATTTCGAGCTTCTTGAGGTCTCTAGCTTCAAGAATCGCTGTAACTTTTGATTCCCAACATTTTGGTAAAGAGTTGAGAATTTTTCTTACTATCTCTACCTTAGAATAAACTTTGCTAAGAGCTGTTAAGCTGTTTATGATGTTAGTAAAACGAGTGTGCATACTAGAAATAGATTCATCATCATTCATCTTAAACATTTCATATTCATATGTAAGAATATAAATTTTTGATTCCTTGACTTGCGAAGTTTCTTCGTAAGTTACTTCCAAGTTATCTCAAATTTCATTTGCTGTAGCGCAATTCATTATTCTATTAAACTCATTTCCATTAAGAGCATTATATAATAAATTCATAGAAGTTAAATTTAAAGTATAAAGTCTATCGTCTTCGTGATCAAACTCTTCTTCTTCCTTTTTGACCTTTACTCCATCAACCACTTTTGTTGGAATATAAGGTCCATGTACAATACATTTCCAGATTTCTCTACCTTGAGCCTGAAGAAAGATTCTCATTCTAACTTTCCAAAATGAGTAATTATCTCCACAAAAGAGTGGAGGCCGACTGCTAGATTGACTTTCACCAAATGAAACTGCAATGTTAGCCATACGATCTAAACTCAAAAGATAGTTAATCTTATAATAGAGCTCTTAGTTCTGATACCAATTGTTGCCCAGATAACTAACACAAGAGGGGGAGTGAATTGAGTTGTATTAAAAAAATAACAATTATAAATCAAATATATAATATAAAATATAAACAAAATATGAAATAACAATAAATATAAAGAGTAAGGGTAAGAGAGAAGCAAACTCAGTATGTTAACGAGGTTCGGCCCCACTGCCTACGTCCTCGCCTCAAGCTACCCTTTGAGGATTCCCAAATTCACTATTCAACCTCCTTCAGGTGGAGATAGAAACCTATTATACCTTTGAACAACACCGCTGTGATGACCCGCTTTGGAGTGTATTTTCGCTGAAATAATTGTTTTTATTTTAATAAATATATTAGTTTATTATTTTATTTTATTTGCGTTTTAAAATTGTTTTTAATTTATCTGATGTTGTGTTTATTTCTTTTAGTTGTTTTGTGGGTTTTAATCTCTTTTGGCGGTTTAGTTTTGTTTCTCGGAATGAGGATTAGACCACATCTTTTCCCTACATCTCTTTTCCTTTTTCTCTTCTTTTTCCTTTTTCTTTTTTCTTTTTCCTTCTTTCTTTTTTCCTTTCTTTT
This sequence comes from Carya illinoinensis, assembly GCF_018687715.1. Classification (NCBI taxonomy): domain Eukaryota; kingdom Viridiplantae; phylum Streptophyta; class Magnoliopsida; order Fagales; family Juglandaceae; genus Carya; species Carya illinoinensis. The sequence continues at coordinate 12,035,299 of NC_056764.1, read as the reverse complement.
CTTTTTTTTCTTTCTTTTCTTCTCCCCCGCGTCGACCCTTCCCCCCCCGATCTCTCTCTCTCTTCTCTCTCCTCACCCACGGCCGGAGCTGTCTTCAGCCCAGACCGCTGCCGCCGACCGGCGTGGCCGACACAGCCACCGGCGTTCGGTTCGTCCACCTCCGGCGCACCACCCCACTGAAGCCCACCCCCATTCGGCTGGCCGTTTGGCCGGAAAACCCTCTTAAAGCCTCCACGGTTTTTCCTCCGATCCGCCGCCGTCGCTCCACCTCCGGCCACCATTTCTTCACCACTTCATCACCGGTCCCTTGCCGTCCTAACCCACCTATTTCCGGCCTCCAACGACCACCAGAACAGCTCCTACGAGCTAGCTTTCCTTTTTGGGAAATTCGGCCTATTTCCGGCGATTCCGCCGCCACCCACGGCCAACCACCACTTCCAATAGCTTCACAACCATCCCTAGACCATTCCCTATCAATCCCAAGCCCTAGTTTGTCCCCGTTCAAAAGTGGGTTTTTCACAACCCACGGCCACAGTGAATTTCCACTGTGACGTTGCTTTTTCGCCGCCGTTTGCAACGCCTCGTGTTTTCTAAAATTGTCATATAGCGCTGTAAGTATTTTCCAAACCCTATTTTCAGATTTAAATATATATTGCTCTTTCAATTAATTAATCTGCTGGTTGGTTGATTCCGGACTGAGTCCGAGGAGTTCGGAGGTCGGACGGATGGAGGACGGAGTTGCTTGTTTTATTGTTTTATGTTGTTGGATTATTTTATTATGCATTGTTATGGCATTACATGGTGCATGCACGTGTGTTTTTGTTTATGTGTGAAAAGCCTGTATATTGGCGTAAGTGGTCTTACGGGTGCGTATGTATCACGACCCCAAGCCGGGATGGGGTATTATCCCGGTGGAGCTCCTCTGGTCACTCGGGAGCGGAATAAACTGAGTGATGTCCCCTGAGTTGTCGCTAGACGACGGGAGCGGGGGCTAGGGGTTGCTTGGCTACGAACGCGCCGGGCGCGGAACCGAGCATCGCTCTACGCACCGACTCCGTGGCCCTTCGCTGGTGAGGGCTAGAGGATGCTTGGCTACGAACGTGCGGGGCACGGAACTGGGCATCGCTCGTTAGGTGTCACATGCGTGGTGGTACTCTGCGGTGTGACACTGGAGCCAGGGTGTGCGGATGACCCTTAGGGGAGGTCATGGTGCATACGGATAAAATGTGACTTTGGCGTGTTTTTCGGAAAGGATGTGTTTTTGGGCCAAATGGGTTTTTAGCGTGTGTGGAAAACTGTGTCTTTGGGTTTTGTGCATTGGGCATGTCTTATGCATATTGTTTGAGTTCTATGTGTTTTTATCTGGTAGTGTTTGGGTTTTACTTACCTACGGTACCATTTTTGGTTCCGTAGCTTTTGGTGCAGAGTTAGAGGACGAGGAGGAGGAGGCTGAGCCCGAGGATGCGGCTCCGCCGGGTTGCTGATGCTTTGATTCATATTTGTTTAAAACTGTATTTGTGTTTTTGTAATATTTTATCTATGTACGTTTTAAACAGCTTGTATTACGTTAAGAAAAATTCTGGTACTTAGTTATGACTTTCGTTATCCGCTACGTGTTTCTTCGTGTACATATGTTGCTTTTGCACACACTTGGCACCCGTCGATAGGATGGTGACCCGGGTTGTCACCATCCGGACGTCTCGATTTTCCCGTGTTCGGGCGTGGGGATTTGGGGGCGTCACAACCGCTACAAAGGATCCGTGTAGAACACCCTCTACACTTGCAATCACCTTACACGTGGTGATTCAACTATTCTCCGTGTAGAATACTTTCTACACAGACAAGGGTTATACACACCATTTTTCTGATACAAGAGCTGATAGTGGGTAGGTTATCAGAAAACACTCCTCAATGAAGAAATAAGAACAATACAGCGCAAACTATATCTCTCAAAATGAACAAGGATTAAGGCTCAATGTTTAGAGAAGAGAGAATAAAAGTTTTGAATGAATGTTGCGTGCTCTGGATGTTGTAAATGTGAAGCTCTCAAATGATCTATTTATAGGCATATAAGACTTCATATTCAAATTTAAAAAGATTCACATGTCAAAGACAACATCATTCACTTTTTTAAAAAATTTAAATAAAAGGTTTTTTTTTTTCAATTGTCAAAGACAATATCATTCACTTTTTCAAAAAAATCAAACCTAATCTTTTACTTTTGGCATATGACAAAATGAGCACACTTTCCTTTTCAAAAAATTAAAACGTAATCTTTTACTTTTTGTATATGACAAAATGAGCACACTTTACTTTTCAAATTTTTCAAACAAAATCATCTACCTTTTGTATAAGTCTAAAAAAAACATCAATCACTTTTGAAAATATTCAAATAAAACATGCACATGTGAAAGATGACAATCAATCATCTTTAATATTTTCAAAGTTCAACCCTTTAATCAAGGCATGCACATGCAAAAGATGACAATCAATCATCTTTCAAAATTTTCAAATTTAATTTTCAAAACTATTCATGCACATGTGGAAAATGTATTTTAATGCTTTATGATAAAATATTAATTTTGAGTATTAATCCTAATTTCGAATTTTAAGAGATTTACAACATTACTCTATGACTTTAATGTGAACTTGTTTCCTTCTTGCTCATGCTTGGTTCTTTGATGTGCTTGATTCCATTGTGTGGACAACTTGAGCTTGAAACTCCTTTATTCTTTGAATTCATTTGTTATCATCAAAATCCATGTATAGATTTATAATCACATGAAACTTGAAACCTTGGGTTCAACAGAAGTGTATAAAACTGCTAAAAAAATTATGGATGTAGTTGATGCAAAATATAGTTTAAGATCAAATACTTATGTACAGTTATTATTGGATAAGTATAACCAAACTTGTATGAAAGAAAATGATGACTTTGGCGATCATGTACTTCAAATGGCGTTGATTGCAAAAGAATTATATGATGCTAGTCATCCTCTCACTAATAAAATGCAAGTTACAACCATACTAAATAGTCTTCCTTCTTCTTGGAATCACATTATTACTTCTTTAACATATGTTAAAAATGAAATAATAATAACATCGCTTCCAATACTTTTTGTACTTGAAGGAGAAATGATCAAGATAAGAAATAGAGATGGAGAATCATCCAATTTATTAACGGCTCAGGATAAGCGTTCTACATAGAACAAGATGAAGCCAAAACAGTTAAGGAAAAGAAATTGTTGAAAAAGAAACAAAATAAACCATTTACTAAAAACTATTTCAGGTGTGAGAAGAATGGGCATTACAAATTACAATGTCCTAATAAGTGAAAAACACAAGAAAGTAAGGAAATTATAATGACGGTCTCAGTAGTAATGCTCATGGAACCAGAGTTAGATTTATGATGGGTTGACTTTGTAACAACAAGACATATATGCAGGAACAAAGATATGATTGTCAAACTTGAAGATAAACAAACAGGAGAGGACAGAGTGTATATGGGAAACAACACATATTGCGATGTCTTCGAGTAAAGTGCATGTAAATTTAAAATGAATGGTTCCGTTATTTTACTTAGTGATGCATTATATATACCTAGTATTTGTAAGAATTTAGTATTAGTGCCTGTATTAGATCAGAAAAACTACATAGTTGAGTTTAAGTCTAGAACTATTGTAATAAATAAGGGTAATATATCAGTGAAAGGCGTGAAAGATCATGATATGTATGTACTGAATGTTGATATAAATAAAGTATTTATTTCTAATATTTGAATGTGTTTACTGATTGTAAATATTTATAGCATTTAAAATTAGGTCATATAAATAAAAATAAGATGATCAGAATGTGTAAGAGTAGATTAATACCATAAATAAACTTAAATAATTTTGATATATGTGAACCATGTATCAAAGAAAAAGTAAGTAGTAAATCTTTTGCAAAAAGTTGGAAATCCACATATTTACTTGAAATTATATATTATGATGTTTGTGGATCTTTTAAAACTAAAACTCATAGAGGAATGGACTACTTTATTACTTCATTGATGATTATTCAAGATATGGGCATATCTTTTTACTCAAGCATAAATATGAGGCAATTGAGAAATTTAAAAAATATAAATTAGAAATAGAAACCTCTCAATTGGGTAAGCCCATTAAATGTTTGAATAGTGATAAAGAATGTGAATTTAAAGTTTTGGATGATTTCTACAAACTAAATGGTATAAGACACATTTATACTATGTCATATACACCTCAATAAAATGGCAAAAATGGCATTGCAAAAAGAAAAAATAAAACTCTATTGGATATGACGAGATCAATGATGGCATATGCTAATCTACCAACACATTTTTGGGGTGAAACATTATCGACTGCAACATATATATTAAATAGAGTTGAAACCAAAGCAAAACCTCTTACAACTTACGAGATATGAACGAAACATAAGCCAAACGTAAGTAAACTCAAAGCGTGGGGTTGTAAGGCACAAGTGCTTATCCCAAAACCACTAGGGGATAAATTGAAAAGTAAAACCTGGGAATGCAAGTTTATTGGGTACATAGAAAACGGAAGTGACTACAGATTTTATCATTCTTAAAAATGATTGATAGAAAATATAGATGCCCTTTTTTTAAAAAAAAATACAAATTACTCCGGTTGATCATATAGATTTATTAAATGATTTAGAGAATCAACAGATTTTCACAGAGTCTAACAATGATAATTCTGATTTTATTCAGATATAGAATAATAAGAATAAAAAAAAAGTCAGATGAAAATAAATCTTCAGGTATTGATGTTGGAGACATTGAGAGTAAGAGAACCAAACAACCATTGATATTATTTTAAGATTATTATGCACTAAATACCAATTTGGAAAATTTAGAAAATAATTCTAACAATTTTTCTAAGGCAATCAATAGTATGGATTCAAATAAATGGCTTGAGGGCATGAAAGATGAAATAGAATCGATAAACCAAAATAATGTTAACAGATCTTCCAAAAGATAGAAAAGCTATTAGTTGTAAATGAGTTCTTAAAAGAAAATTTAAAGTTGATGGTAATTTGGAAAGATAGAAAGTAAGGTTAGTGGCCAAGGGATATACCTAACAACCAAGTGTAGATTTTGTAAATACATATTTGCTTGTGTTGAAGTTCACATATGTAAGAATTATCACATCTATTGTTGCCAAAATGAATTTGAAATTACATCAGTTAGATGTAAAGACAACTTTTCTTAATAGTGAATTAAAAGAGGATATCTTTATAATTTAGCTAAAAGAATTCCAAATTAAAGGATATGAAGAAAAAGTATACAAGTTGAAGAAGTCACTGTATAGACTTAAGTAATCTTCAAGACAGTGTTACTTGAAATTTCACCAAGCTATTTTAGAAATGGGATATGAAATGAGTTCATTACATCATTGTGTATAAATATGAAAAAATGATAATAATTAACATTAGTGTCATTGTATGTTGATGATATATTAATTGCAAGTAATTGTCTAGATATGATGAATGAAACAAAAGAACTCTTGAAATCTAAATTTCAAATGAAAGACATGGGTGAAGCTACCTATGTTCTTGGTATAAGAATTTCTAGAAATTGAAATTCAAAGATGTTCTATTTAAATAAAAAAAAATATCTAAAAAAATTACTTAAAAGATTTGGTATGAAAAATTGTAAATCCTAAAGTACATTTGATTGCAAAGGTCATGCTTTAAATAAAAGTATATACCTAAAAGATAAGAAGAAAATAAATAAAATGCTTAAAATTCTCTATGCTCAAGTTGTGGGAGACCTCACTTATGCAATGACAAGTACAAGGCCAAATATTTATCATGCAGTAGGATTGGTAAGCATATATCAATCCAATCCAGGTAAGGAACATTGGTAAGCATTGAAGCATATATTAAGTTATTTACCAAAAATTTAAAATTGTGCTTTGGGATTAGTGATCTAGAATTAGGCTATAGTGATACTGGTTTTGGAACTGATGTAGATGATAGAAAATCTACATTTGAACATATATTTCTATTTGGTGGAACAATAATTTCTTAGTTGAGTAAGAAACAAGGTTGTGTTGCTAAGTCTAATATGGAAGCAGAATATATTGCTTGTAGTATTATAGTGAGAAATGTGGTGTGGGTGAAATAGTTATTAAAAATTTAAATTTTGGTACATCCACAGAACCAATCAATGTATTTTCTGATAATCAATCTGTCATCTCATTAATAAACAGTGAAACACAGAGTTCTAAGGGAAAACACATTGATATGCATTATCACTATATTTTAGATATAGTAGAAAGAGGTGGAGTAAAGGTTAATTTTATTTCCTTGACCGAGATGATAACAGATCCAATGACCAAATGATTATCTCTAGAGAAATTCAAAGAACATATGACTAAAATGGGGTTAAGAGAAACTTAGGTAAAGCAACCTCATGGTCGAAATGCATAACTCAGAAAATTCTAGGGACACCTAGAAAATTGGAGTTATGGTGATATCCAAATGAAAATTTTAGTCATTTGTAAAGTCACCAATAAAATGATTAAGGAAAATCTCGTGAATGGCATTAGGGTGAGTACTTAATAAAATTTTAGTGCAGGTTGATTAACCAAATAATTGGTTGATCATTTGTAAAAATGTTGATAAGGTGATTAGGGAAAGCCTCGGGAATAGCCTTGAGAGGAAGTACCTAACGAAAACTCAACATTGGTCGATACATGTGTTATATATTTGGCTAAAGTCATCAATTATGACAAGGATATTGATAATTAATCCGATCTAGTGACAGAGAATTGATAACGTTTACTAAAGTTTTAGTGAAATGAAGTCACCATTTATATGTGGTGAGTGGGAGCACATATAGTGGAGGGTATGGTCATATAAGGTAATAACAAAAGCGTGCGTACGTAGAGGCTTGTCATGTTCTGATGTCAATCTGCAAGAGTATGCATATGAGAGTGAGTAGTGAAAAGCTTATATTGATACCGAGGTAAAATACTCAACTGGATCATCACCGTTTTGTATGATCAAGTGGGAGATGTAATTCTAAAAAGTGTGATCACCAACGGTATACCCCTTGGAATGACACCCTCTTCACGGTGATGGCTTCCATGGAAAGTGATGGTTGAGGAAGTGTCAAGAGATGCAACTTTTTGATTTAGTCAAAATGTTATATCACTTGTTAATAGTTATGTCATTTGCCAACCATTGTATTACCAATGATTGTGTCTCTTGCCAACCAGTGTCTCATGACTTATACATAGTGGTCATTGGTGCACAATGAAGGCACTTAATTTCCTTTATTTATCACCAACTTATGAGACAAATACCCTTACAGGAGTATCAACATATTGTCGATTTTCAAACCGATTTTCATTCATTTTTGTTCTCCATTTTTCTGCAGTGTTGAATCTTGCTATTTTAAAGTGCTAGCTAGCAATCCTCTATCTATAAGAATCTACTTCTTAATTTGATGACAAGATTAGGGGAAGCGAAAATATGAATAAATAAAATGATACGGAAGGATCGAGTTGCCGGTAACGAGGAAGCGAGAACACTCCAGGGAGGCTATTCTAGCGCATGGGGACCACGCTTAGACTTGAAAGATCCCACCCCCATTAAGTGCATATTTGGGATTACGGTGAAAAATATAACTTATAACTTATAATTTAAGTAATAAGTTTTACTATTAAAAAGTTATTTACTGTTTGGTAACCATATGTTTAAAGTATTTTCAAATATATTACGTTTGTTTAGAAACAAATTAAAAAAATACTTTTTGAGGTAGAAATAACGATTATTTGAATTTTTAAAGATTATGATCATATCCTTGAAAGTTTGAAAGTTGTAGTTATTTTAAAATTGTATAGATATTTTCATCCATTAACAACCTTTTTAAAATTCAAATTACGTTCTGCATTATCTGGAAAAGCACGTTTGAGAAAAATCATCAAAATGATATTTTTCCTTAAACGTACTTTTTAGCTTATTTAAAATTAAAAATGTTTTAATATGTAATACCCAAACGACCTAATTTTTTCATTAAAGAATTTTTAAGAATATTTAAATACTTTTTAAAACTTCTAACGCAGCCCAAACACGCCCTAAGCCTTTTGGAGCCATGTGTGTAGGAGGAAGACACGGCAAGACACTGCAACATGGTAGTGCGTAAATCTCACACACTGATTGTTTGGCTACGTGCACTTCTCCAAACCTCTGAATGATTCTCTAAAGGGGTGGCTCGTGTAGAGGTTTGAATACTGGAAGGCATTAAATTGGGCAATTTCCAAGCATTGGAAGAAAAGGCAAAAAAATACTGAAAAATAAAAAGCAACCAGCGGTATGGACTAGGAGTGGAGGTGGAGGGCCCTCCTTCCCCCTGGCCAATCGTCGATGGTGGTTTAAGATTGGGGTTTGAGGCTGATGTTTTCGTTGGGGGCCCTGAGAGTGTTTTCGTGACATATAATCATTATTGTTGAAATTAGATTAGAAATAACATTCTTGATTAATTGGATCCCCAAGCTAAATCATGGTAGGACACAGGTTTTGGTTAAAACGTCATTGGAGCTACCTCCTTAATTTATGCTTCATCTTCTTGAATCTTGACGTTGTTAGATGGGTTGGTTACTCTATACAAAGAAGTACAATTCCCTGCATCCTAACAGGAAAATATCTAACAGAGATAATTGTATTGAATAGTTTGTGAATAGTAATGAATAATTTGTAAATATTAATAAAATAATTTTAGAATATTTAAGAACAATTTTATTTTCAAACGTACCATAAATCTTTAATAGCAGGTTGTATAGGCAGCAGGTTCTTAGATTAATTAATTAGGCGTAACCATACACACACACACACAAAGCCATACTAAAAAACTCATCTTGTACTTGGATTTTGCAAATTGTACAAAAACACAAGCAATCAACTGATTAGGCAGTGTCTTATTTTATCTGTATTTTTTGGTTAATGATGCTTGGAAATATATATTGTTGCTTATTGAACAATTTATGGGATTCATTTGGAAATAGGCCGAGTAATAAATATATATATATATATATATATATATATATATAAGTGCTACAATTATAAAGATATTTTATAAAAATAAACTAATAAATTGATGTGACTTCACATAATATATTAAATTTACTTTATAATAAAAATAATTTTAAAATTTAACATATCACATCAAGTCACACTATTTTATAACTAAAATATTTCTAGGAAATGGTTATTCTGATTCCTAGCATTTATGTGTATTACAGCATTTCAATGGGCTTCAAATATCTATCATTGTGGAGAATCTTAGCATGCTTTTTGTAAACGAGGACATTAGGCCCAATGCAAATCCTACAGAATTGTTAGGCCCTGATATTTGAATATTTCTATCAAGTTTTGGAGCTCCTTACGGGGAATAATGCCTTAGAGCATCCTCATCCGATTTTTCATTTTCATTTCTATAATTTAATTCAAAATTATATTTCTTTAAATTTATCCCTAAATTTTATTCATCTTCTAAAAACTTCCTACATCTCATTCCCCATCCCTATCTCTATTCTATTAAATAATATTTCTCTATTTTTTTATTACTTTTTTCTCTCTCTTTCATTTACAATCCTAACTACTAACTCTTTTATCTTATTATCTTTTTTTCAAATATCACTTTCTACTAAATATTATTTTTTCAAATAATATGATTCTGTGAAGAGATTACTGGAAAAAAGCCAACAGAAAGCACCGAACTTCACGTCCCCCTTCCATTGAGGTTAAGCCATGGAAGAAAGCCAACATAATCACAGAGTCTCGGTAACACAGAGAGAGAGAGCAATGGACAAAATCATTGACGCAAATCATCAAATGGTTTGCCCCCAACACCATCATCATACGAATGAGAAGAGATGCAAGAAATAAAAACCCCAGCATTACGGTAAATGTCATCAATAAAAACAAGTCGTGCTTCAATTACCCAGATTCTTTCATCATCAACTCATGGCAAACAAAAATTGTCCCACATACCTTCCCGAATTTGGAGGTCTCACAGAGAGATCATGGCGTCGGGGGGAAGAAAACCGGGAAGAGAGAAACAAAGAAGGAGAGAGAGGGGGGAAGAGGAAAATAGAAACTCAAATCGGGGAAGCCAAACAACCAGAGAAGATAAAAAATTATCTATAATCACTTACCGAAATCGTATTGGCAATCGATCTGAAAATGTGGGAGGGAGGAAGCAAACGGGTTACCTAGCGAGAGAGAAGAACACGCGGGACGGAGGGCATCGAAACAGGAGCCAAATACACGATGCGGATGTACAGTGAATCAACAAAGATGGAAATTTACTGTACAGGCCGGATACTCAAGCCGCAAAATGGGGATCGGGATGGGGGGTTTTTTTTGCAAAACCCTAATTTCATCCCTAAATTATAGGGAAAATGACAATATGTAGACCCGGTTGGGGATGCTCTTACAAAGCCTTTTAAGCACCTTTGGACGGATTATGGGGCCATTGTTATATTTCTTGAACATCCTTCTGCTATATTCTTTCCATCTCTGTGTTCTCTCTCTAATTAGTCATTACTGACTCTGCTTTGAGCAGATTCTCTTTTATTCCAATACTCAATTTCGAAACTTCAGTATAAATTGCTGCGTGCTTGTTTCTAGTTCCCTCTTCTGGTTGTGGTTTTTCAACCCTGGCTCAAAGGACAAAATACAAATGAATACAGCAGTTAAAGAGAAGCCATGTTTCTCGAAACATCAGAAGTCAATGTTGTCGTGTAATTAGGAACTTCTTCCCAATCACCTGCAGATCTCACGTTTGTTTTTTTGTTAGAAAAACTCGTATCGGCCATTATCTCACCGTCATCATCCTAGTATGTGGCATTCATTGATTTGATGATAATTAATGAACGATAAATAGTTTTCCAATCCTTTAATCCTACAATTAGCTGAGGTGGACTGATGTACGGACATTAAAAAAACACATAAAAAAAAGAATATGACCGTCGACACTAGAAAGTAGAAAACCAAGATTGCCATGCCATCTTGTGAATATCTTGTTTATCCTCTGAAAAATCTATGGTTGACATACTGTCGTATACATGAATTGGTTTGTTCACTTTCACGGTTAATGGCCGCCTAAGTTGTTGAGATTGATTTGCCGGCATATGGGACAATATGATCTTTTGTACAACCACAGAATCTCCCGTCGTATAGGATCTGCATTTGGTGTGGCTTGATTCTTCAAAGCGATTATAGCAAGATCAGCCGAATGCCACTATAAATTCGTAGCTAGGAGGAGTGAAGCAGTACTACTTGATATATTATTCAGCTAACTCAAGACTACTTGATGATCTTATTTAACAAAGTAGACATGAAGTTCTACGATGGCGGCCTCCTTGTGATCATCATCTTCCTGTTCGTCCTCTTTTTGACCACATGCAATGGTAAGTACTGCAAGAATATTGAAACGCAACATTATTTCATTAATTCACTTGTTAAAAGCACTGCTTGTTTGGTTCTTTTTATTCATATCACAATTATCATGAAAAGATTTATCTCAAATTCGAAAAATTATTAGCTACTCCTTAAGTAGGATGATGTAGTACTTTCATTATATCGTTAAGGCTTTGAATTTTTATTTTTATTTTTATGATAACCATTTTTTCTTTTATTATTTTATTTTAAAAAATTAAATTAAAATAAAATATTTATACTATTTTTTTTTTCTTTTAAAGCTTGTAATTATTTGGGTGAAACATATTATTGATCACTAGATTGTTAGCTACTGTTATATATTATTCAGTTAAATACAAAACTTGGTCTATAGTTTACACATTTTTTATATAATTCTCGTATAGATCGCTTCCGTAGTTCAACCTCACCTTTTAATTATAATATATGAAAAGTTTAGATGTAAAATTAATAGTATTCATGGAAAAAAAAAAATTTAAAATTTGCTTGTTTCTTTCTTATGTTTTACACATTTTTTAACACTTCATTAAAATATTTCTAAAACCTTTTAACTCAACTATCTATTCCAAACCTAAAAGTACTCAAACCCCGGCCCTCCGAACCTATAATCCTGGTGTCGTCCCCATGCGTTATGTGTCGTGTAATTAAAATTACTTATCTAAATACCAATGGTAATTGAAATGGTATCCTATGATAGAACGAGAGATCTAGATCTTTTAAGATTCTTGAGATTTAAATGCATGAATTCGATCCTACAACGTTTATCGAACATCTATTGCTACCTAAGCAACATTCACTTGGCCGGGTAACCATAAATGTTATAACATCTACTTTGATATTAATCTCTCATATTTGAGCTAGAGAATAATACAAGAAATGGTAATTGCGTTATAATTAACTTCGTTGACTTGGTTGTTTCGAGTAGCTGCCAACTCCAAACTCTTTCGGGAGTACATTGGTGCGGTGTCTGATTCAATCAAGTTATCAGACGTACCCGTTAATCCAGATGTTGAATTCCACTTCATCCTTGCCTTTGCAATCGACTATACAGACCTCAAAATTAACCCATCACCCACCAATGGAAAATTCAACCCTTTCTGGGCAACCAAACATATCAATCCTACTGAGATTTCCCGAATGAAAGCCACGCATTCAAATCTCAAAATCGCAGTCAGCTTGGGTGGTGCCACCGTAGGCAAGTACATTTTGCCCCACATTCCATAGATTCATGGGTTCAGAAAGCCATTTCTTCACTAACCAGCATGATTAAAGAATACAACTTAGATGGAATTGATATTGACTATGAGCAGTTCAGCACGGATCCCAACACATTCGCAGAATGCATCGGACGGCTGGTAATGAATCTAAAAAAAAGTGGGACAATCTCGTTTGCTTCGATTTCTCCCTATGATGATGAAGGGTCGGTCCAAAAGCACTACACGGCACTGTGGCGGAAATATGGGTGTTTCATTGACTACGCGAATTTCCAGTTCCATGCGTAGTACAAAATCAGCGTGTCTCAGTTTCTAAGGCATTATGACAGACAGCAAATCAGCAATCTCGCTATGGAGGGGCACAGATTTTGGCTAGTTTTATCAGCGATGGTGGGCAAGGTTTGGGCCCTGAAGATGGGTTTTTTGAGGCTTGTGAAGAACTCATTCGGAGACAGAAGCTTGGGGGCATTTTTGTGCGGTCCGCTGATGATTCCTTTAAACATGGATTTCGATATGAAAAGATATCTCAGACCTTGTTGGCGTCCGCTTGATATTTCCTCTCTCTCTCTAAACATATATATATGTATATATATATATCGGTCAGCTACTGTATATATAGTTTTACATGTCAATAACTATAGAGAATTCAATACTTTATGATTATATAAAAATAATCTCACAAATTGATGTGGCTTGACGTAATTTGTCAGATTGTGAAGTTATTTTTATTATAAAGTAAATCTGACAAATTACATAAAATCACGTCAATTTATAAAATTACTTTTCCATAACTATATACAAATTGACATGGTATATCTCTACATCTTTCGTATTATTAGCCTGCCTTGACGTGGCAAAATATATAATCTTTTATATTTCATTGTTCTTTATTGCAAATTCAATCGATTTTGCTTAATTTTATTGTTAATCCTCTTACTTGATCACTAGTTTGGATGTGTATTTACTCCTAATTAGTCCTTAATTTTCAAGAATTACCAAAGCAACGGAAGAGTTGACACTAATCATGATCATCGTACCCATAGAAGAAAAAGCATATATACAGACAAGAAAATATATGGCACCCACCACCAAAACTGTTAGCTAGCTAGCACACGCTAATCATTTCAAAACGCGAGCATTTTCCTCTCTCTCTCTCTCAAAATAATTTATATATACAGTAAGAATCGTGATGTAAATTACACTATGCACCGACCCTGAAGATGCTTGTCCGCCCTGAAACGATGGTACTTCATGAGTGGATCAGGATAATGACTGCTAACTACCTGCATTCAGAGTTAACAAGAAATTATTACCACTAGCATTTTCCAATAGAAATGGAGAGAGACTTTGAGATTATAACATGGGCAATGCCAGACACTTCAGTACTTCCAATATTGGCAGCGCTCGACACTCTTGGGTTAGATCAACATGCACTAGTTTCTATTTTTTTTTTAATCGATTTAATTGAAGTAATAAAAGTCCAAATACACTTTATTCATAAAGAAAAATATTTTAACTACAAAAAAAATTAATCTCACAAATAATAAATATTACTTATTTTTCTCATGAGGGACTGGGGGCAAAAAGCCTCAATTATATATAAATTAACTTTTTATATTATATAAAATATTATATATATAATTTATATATATAATTATATATAAAATAATTTTATATTACAATTTATAACATAAAATTTTAATTATAAATATGAACATTTGTTTAATCATATGTTATTAATATAAAATATATATTAATTATATTTTATAGCCTAATAAATTCTCAACATATTCCTTTTGATAAATACATAATATATTAGTAATACTAATATTTATTAGTATATTAATTAAATTTTACTTTAATTAATTAGTATACATTATAAAATTACATTTTTTTAATAATATTAGCACTTGATTAAAACCAAAAAATCTGATTGAACTAGACTAGAATCGGTAGAACTGGAAGTATCAATTTATGAGGGTGGCCAATCTAGAATATTGATTCTTGAAAATGTAAAACCGGTGTATACCGATTCAGTCCCAAAGTTTGTACAAAATCAGACCAATTATACCACTAATAATCTGTGCCAAAAAGACCCTACATTGGGTTAGGCATATCTAAAATAATTTAGACTTCAGTTACAATGCTTGACCAAAGATAGAAAACTACAGTTGGTTAATTAAATATTAAAATACTAATTTCTCACACAAGTAAATATTAAAATACTAATTTCTAACTCAAAGCAAAAATACTATTTAGTTAGTAATTAAGAAATTTAGATAGATTTTTAGATGAGTTTAATCATATATTTTTTGTTATTATATGACATTTGAAAATATGATTTTTTAATATTAATTTTATTAGAATATAATTATTTTTAATATTTAATTGGTTGAACTATAAAATGTGATAAAATTAAATTAAATAAAAAAATTATTAAATTAATAATATTTTATTATATATAGAAAGTAAATGGATAATTCAATATTGTGATTGAATTTATATGGAATATGTAAATATAAAGAAGTGTGATGTTGACTAAATTTTGAAGATATATTTGATCAAATCAATGAAAATGTTCTTAAACAGAAAATAATGGAAAAAATATTTCTGATAAAATAATTTGGTGGCAAATAATATTTTTAACAAACTGTTTCGTCGAAAATATTTATTTACGAAGAACTCTTGCTGCGGGAAATAATCACTTCCAGCAAAAAATATTGTCAGGACCCAGGGGACCCAACTCTCGATGAGTTTAGCCTTTTCCTTTTCTCCAATTAACCGTGCATGTAGCTGAAATATATATATATTTATATATGGGATCTGCTTTCAATTACCGCAACTAATGAAAAATGCACAAAAACAAATCCATATCAATCAAAACTTAAAAATTTTACTTCAATGAAATTATTATTTTTTAAAGTAAAACACTTCAACGGAAAAATACTGAGAGGCCAAGTGCTGAAATCACTTGATATAAATAAATTATAATTACATGTGAAACCTAAAGAGATCGAGATCAACTGCGGCTAGGTCGCCCTAACACTTATTTGAAAACAACTGCAGCTATATCATTAATCTGAAAAGAAAAATCATTTCATCAGAAAATAAATGTTAGTAGTCTGTGAAATCAAGAAAAAGATGCAGGACACATATAAACATGTCATGAACGGCCTTAAGGCTAGCTATCAAGTTGATTTTTTTTTCCACGAATGTGGTTTGTAACATCAAGTATTTTCCACTAGCATATGTCTTGGAAAAAAAAAACTTGTGGGAAATGGATCGACAAATTTGTTATAGCGAAATAATGTGATTTGATATGATTTGTCAAATTGTAAAATTATTTTTATTATAAAATAAATCTAACAAATTATATAAAATCACGTTATTTAATTTGTAAGATTATTTTCGTATAATATTTCCTTTGTAGTAGTTGTAGCAGTTTTCATTCCTAAATTGCCACCGCTCCAAAATTTTCTGGTACTGTAAATTACCTCAACGGGCCCCTTAGCATCCAAATCTTCATTGTAAGTAGCATTTCAGAGTAGCTGATCATGACTTTCTAAACCATAATTTTACCCTTAACATCCGGGGCTAGTTTGGATTTAAAAATAAGATGAGATGGTTTTAGATAAAAGATGAAAGTTGAATAAAATATTATTATTATTGTTTTGAGATTTGAAAAAGTTAAATTGTTTATTATATTTTGTGTAGAAATTTGAAAAAATTATAATGATAAAATGAAACGTTTTCCAAATCCAAACGAGAATTAGTTGCGTTTGGATAGTAAGAAGTGTTATGAATAGTAGTGAAAAAATACATAAAAAGTAATAATAGAATATTGAATGGTAGTAAAAAATAAGTAAAAAATAATAATAGAATAATAAATAGTAGTGGAGTATGCTGAGAATACCTGAGTTACTTTTAATACCCAATCACAGTTGCACTGCTATATATATAAGCTAGCACTAAATATTATATGGTTCCTTCACAACAAAATGGATCATAGAAAATATATATAATATTGATCGAGACCTCAATTGACAGGTTAAAGCACATGTAGTAGTAGTTCTGATCACATGATGGACAATATATATAATTCTTGGAAGGAAACTCTGCCGGAAGTACTCATCGGTGATATTCACTATTCAGTACAAGTACATGATCACAACTAGTTGGGCCGCAGCTTCTCGTGACGTACATTTCCGAAGGTATTCCCATAATTACAAGAGTTCCTCATGATAATTATGTACTCTCCCCCTACCATTTGACCCTCCCTAAACTACTGCAGCTTTCTTGTTATGATCCATTGCTAATTTAAAAGAAAGAAGAAAAACCAATACTAGATGAGTGGTTTGATCAGTCACATATGTAGGCAGTAGGCATATATAGATCAGATGTACAGAGACGTGTAACTACTGCAATTGTGCTTGTAATCCAAGCAAAACCTGCCTGCCAATGCCCATGCAGCTGGTCTTTTTCATGGACATATTGAAAAAGCATAATAATATTCTTCTTCAACATTCTACAGTGGCTCTCCATGAGCAGAAAGTATATAGAAACCTAACCAACTCTTAGATAACTTATAATTTAACTGGAGATTGAAGTTGACCTCTATGCAGCTCTTCTTAGGCCAGACAGACCTTGAGTTTCCATCCCAAAAGTTGACTACTCGGAGAGAAACATAATTCCTTCTTTTTATCTTTTTACGTGAAACGTCTCCACACACGAAAAGACTTAAAGCTTGTGTGCTTTATTATCCTAAAGCGAGCTAGGGCTTTTCCCACTTCTTTCTCTGTCATTATTTTGTCAACTTCCCACCAAACTATGAAGTCCGCGGTGATCATCTGAATTTTGTTAATTGGAAATGACCATTCATGATGTCGAGGTTCTATGGGAGACTTAGACATTACAGTCCCAGTTGGAGACTCAGATACATTGCAATTATAATAACATTGCGCTTTAAACTTTATGTCGGAATTAAGAGATTTAAGAGATAAACACATGAAGAATCATATATTATTTATTGTACATTTAATATTATCCAAAAAATCAAGAAGATCGGACATGCAACTTACGGGCCACCATTGGCTAACTATAAAGTAAGGGAAATATTAGCAAGGCCATTCAACACAACTGAAATTTACCGGTAATAGTGTTAATGTCAAATATCGCACAACTGGAAGAAGAGAAAGAGTCAATTCCAACCCACTATAATGATATGGGCCCTAATCGGTGTGGTTTGGAGCTCCCCGTATGGTCCAATGCGGTTGTACGTATGTCCATGACAATGAATGGAAAATAAATACTAAAAATATAAAAGATAAAAAGACACACATGTACACGGTTCGATATAAAGCCTACATCTACAGGGGTTTTGAAGAGGGAATATCCACCACTATAATAAGCTTATTTATAATCTCTTATCGCCTCTCATTTCTCACTATACAATAGAGATCCTGAATATATTTACTGGAGAACATGTTCTCACTAACCCTCAATTTCGAGAGGTTGAAAAAGTTGAAGAAGTCGAAGTCCCTTGGAATCATTTCACCATTTTCTTTTATCTATCTTTTTTTTTCGCGTATCTCTTAGGAGTGGTGAGCATTGGCCGCATTTCCCTTGCTTGTCTAACGTCTTCCTTTCCTTTCTGCCTTTTTCATTTCCCTCTTATCCTTTCCTTGACATCCTCCCTCTCATTAATGTACCCTTCTTGACCCCATTCTCTCTCTCTCTCTCTCTCTCTCTCTCTCTCTCTCTCTCTCTCTCTCTCTCTCTCTCTCTCTCTCTCTCTCTCTCTCTCTCTCTGTGTGTGTGGCCTAATGGTGGCCTTTAGGTGGACTGGGCTGGTTTTGGACTTGAATATTTTATCCCCTTCAAAGAGAAAGACAGTACTAAGCACATTCTTTCTGTTGAGCAACACGTATATTTATTAAACATTTGATCTTATCTGAAAAATCAATGGGACAACATACTGGCCACCATTAGCTAACTATAAAGTAAGGGAAATATAGAGCACTCCTAATGGCTCTTCTAAAATATATTTTTCTTTGAAATATAAATAATGATGGCCAAAAGTCCATTTCAATATATCATCTATTCTATTTCTATTTTACATTTAGCTACAGCAAATCCTCTACATGTAGAGATTACTGTTCATTCCTCTAAACAATTTATTATTATTTCTCTCTCCTTTGTCTCCCACAATAGTTTCTCTCTCCTTGTATTTTTTTTCTCCAACAAACTATTAAATAATATAACATTTAAATGATATAGAGAAAAAATATATAAGCTGATAGATGACATATTGTAAAAGTCAGTATACAAAATAGAAAAAGTGAGTTTTGATGATGTATTTTAAAGAATATGATACATAAACTACTGGAAGTGCTCTAAGCACTAGCATTGGTTTCTCTATATGCATATTTAAAATCACATCTTTTAAAAATTGATTTTTCATATTAAAAAAAAAAAAAACTCTCACATTGAATTATGCATCTTTGAATCAAATAATAATAAAATATTTTTATTTTTTATTTTTTTTCTTAAAATTATTATTTTTATATATCTGACAATTAGCACAATGTGCTTAAAAATACCAATTTTCTGTAAACTATTGAAAAGAGAAAAGGAAATTCAAAGAGAGAAAATGAGAGAGAGAGGTTTTCTCATTATTGATACTCACGAACCTAAAAATATCCACATATATATATATGGGTACAAAAGTCTTAATTGACAACTAATACTTAGTCAATTATGACGGTTAAATGTGGTCATACAATACAAGTTGGTTTATAACACTTCTCATTTGGATAACCATATTTAAAAAATATGCATTGCTAAAACATTACCAAGAAAAAACCCTATGGAAAAAAATCAATAACAAAAGAAAAAGAGTACAGTATTCATGTGTACCGTCTAGTACTTTAGGATTGCCTCATTAAAACCTTGCAAAAGAAAATCTAATAGGATAAAACCTTAGCGAAGAAAAAAGAGTACAATCAACACAAATCTTCAAAACATTACTTCCCCTGAAAAGTGCATGATAATAGGTCTTCAAGTTTCTGCATTCCAATGTTATGCACAATCTTTTTAAATGTTGCAGTTGGTAATGCTTTAGTGAAGAAATCTGCCAAATTATTACTTAACCGTATCTTCTTGACATCAATTTCACATTTCTTCTCATGAATTGCAATAATCTTCTTGTGTGGATCTGAAAGATAACCCGCATCCGTATATCCAACTAATTGTAAACTTGATCTATGTTGATAAAATAATCACATATTCAGGGTTTCAATTGAATTGGAGATAAAGTACTTCAGAATCAAGAATTTCTTCATCTTCTTCAAAAGGGTGAAATAGATCTTTCTACTCATCAAATGATCAATCAACCATTGGAGCACTCAGGGATGAGCTTTGTCCATATAAAAGTACTTCAAGACTTTATAGTGAAAGGTCTTTGCGTTGATGCATCACAATATTGTGTACCAACTCTGCAGTTGATAATGTTTTGGTAAACAAATTCACTATATTGACTCAAGATCATTAAATTCACTACTCTTCTGGAGTTGTGCTCTTCTAGAGTTCTTGTAAATAACATAGTTAGTGGAGAATTCATCAAAATTAAGCCGCTAACCTCCTTTTTCAACAAAAACGATGGCCAGCTTTTTAGACCAGACAAGTACCACAGGATTTTTCAGCTCTTCTGTAGCTGTCAGACGCTGCAGAGCTATAATGCTACATCTCTTGTCTCTTATAAAGAGATGCTTCACGAGATCTCTCGTGAAGCAATAGAGATATTTTGTCATAATTTTTTCTATAAAAGATATATTTAGCTCATCTTCTTCATTTTTCTATAATTATTCTGCATTCATACTCTGTAATCTCTTTCTGCATTCTCACTCTACAATCTCTTTCTACATTCTCACTCTACAATCTCTTTCTGCATTCTTACTTTGCAATGACTCAGCAATCTTCTCATGATTAAAATATGAGGTATTCTGCATCTCGTTCATCAGTTGTTTCTACTTCTATCGTAAGTGCTATAATGCAATACAATAATGGTCTGACTAATAAGTTAGATAATGAAGCTATCTACAAGCTTGTGAGTCTCGATACCCGATACTCATCATCCATTGTCGCATTTTCTCAGCGACTACAATCCAAAACTTGTGAGGTTGACAAACTCCACGAGAATATTTCTATCCTTCAGCGACTTCTTCTGGAGTCCAACATGAAGATAGGAGCAATAAGTCAAGAGAATAGAAATTTAAAATCCTTACTTAAATCTTCTTTTCGATTGCCTACTCTTTTAGATAAGAATGCCATACAGATTCTTTAAGAATAAGAGCGTTTAAAGAATAAGGTGAAGAGCCTTAAATTTCTGTAATTTTGTTTCGAGATAATAAAATAATATTTCTCAGATATTCATATTTGTGTTTCTATCTTCTGATGATGTTCTGTGTGCTCTATTTTATTTCTCCTTTAATAATGCACACATCTTACAAAATCGTAATATGAATCTGAAATACTAATTGCATTTAAGAGATGGTATTTCAGAACTAATAACTCATTTATCTCCCCCTTGAAGCCGCAAAGGTTTCAGATTTATATTTCAAATATGTGCAGTTTTCATGAGTTTTCTGGAGCCTCAATGACATTTAAATCATCTATATAAACTACAATAATAGCTTGTTCCACGTACGTTTGGATTGTTTTAGATCATATAAGGATTTTTGAAACTTGATAGAATAAGTACTTCAAGACTATATGCTTCATGCATTTCATATCTAGTAATCCATATAAATATGCAGTTAATCATACATATCCAAACTCTAAGTAACTTTTAAGCTAATAATAAAAAAAAATTCAATATATTTTCATCTACTTCAAAAGTATATCGATATTATTTCTACAAGAAACCGACTTGTGATTTATATATTACATTTTCAGATTAGAAACTTTAGGCATTTTATATCATTTATATAAATATCTATTGATATTCAACAAGCATCACCTCTTTAAGTGTTTGGATTACGAGTTTATATATATCATATTTTACTCGTGATATCAATTCTATAGGAATTGTCTGCAAGAAACTGACTCATGATTTATATATCGCATTTTCATTTCATTTATATAAATACCTACTGATATTCAACAAGTATCACATATTTACGTGTTTAGACTACAAGTCCCTATGCATCATATTTTACTAGTGATATCAATTATGCAGGAATTGTTTCTTTCAAATTTGGTCAATATTTTTACGTCGGTATTCTTCGATGGTTTTTTATTCACTTTTTTCATTACTTCTGGTAATGTCAATTGCCATCTTATATGAAAATATGTTGTCGACAATGGTTTTATTTCTATCCAAAATTTCTTCAATATTCATGGAATGTATCGAAATCTCATTATTTTCAGGTACCTGTCCCTATTCAAATGAAGACATTTCATAAAAAATCTCTTCAGGATGCACTTTTCAGGAGGTTTATACTCTTCAAGAGCTTATATGGAAGAATTTTATACAGAAAATTCGGATGGATCTTATTGCTTGTTTTGTGAGTACGACCTCTTTAGGAGCACCAAATTATTTGTGCTTTTCTCTTTCGAGATGCTTTATCTTTTGTATCAATATGTCTCACATGCTTTTAGACATGTCTTATGTTCATTAGACTGCTAAATTTCTTAATTGTCCTACAGGGACTTCAATTCTCGTTGGAATTTTAGCAGATAGAATATGAGATATTTTTATCTTATTGCATCTATAATTTAATTATCATCTGAACTTCTAGTTCACCTATGATAATTAAGATAACGTCAAATTATTTCATTTTATTTGCTTCTAACAAATTTTTCTTTCCACTTCTGGTGGTAAGGTTTTATAGTAAAAGAATCTTCTGGTTCTTTTATGGATGTTCATATGAAAATTTATTTGACTTATTGTAATTGATTTTGGACGATCAAGATAATCATGAAAACATACAAATATTTTGAATCATCACTTTTGATGCATCATAATATTTGATTCAATAATTATATAATATGATCTCAAAGAGAAAGCTAGTATTTTTTTTCAATACGAGCTTCTGACCCGAAATCATAAAAGTATTATAAAGATATTCATTATCACGTCTAATCTCTTAGTTTTTTTGAATAAAATGTATCATTCTCTTCACTTTAGGAAATAAAATGATATAAATCTAATATCATTCACTTCAAGGAATGATGTGGAACTATTAGGACGTGACTAATGATTTCTTATCAAAAGTTTATTATTTTGCTTAGCCACTAGAAGATCAGATATAAATTTAGAATATATTGTGAACATTTGCATTCGATATTGCTACTTTGGGAGCACACTCGATATTGCTACTTCAGGAGTACATTCGAGACATTCATTTTGGACTGTCCCAGGTAATCGATGCCTTTGACTCTTTGATCCATCTCCATCATTTCTTCACGACATGAATCAACCCATAAAGAAATTCAGATCTGCAAGGCCATCTGTTCAACGAGAAGAGGAGGATGTAGTCTATGTGGTCCGAGATCCACCAGAGAATAATTCTAATCATTCTTTTGCTCGCTTCTGGTCCCCATCATTCCAAATATGTAAAGGATGTTCGTGCCCAGATCCAGAAGATTTCCCTCTTCATTTGAGAGGGTGAGACCAATCTGGATTAGATTCAAATGGTCGACGTTGGCCTTAAGGACCATGTAATGACGAGCGGGCTGATGACAAGAGAACCCATAATCCCGAGAACGGACCGTCCATTCAAGACAAGCTGCATCTGACGGAGTGCGAGCTGCATCTGTCGGATCTGGTGATTGAGTCGCCGAAGGAGATGAGGCACAGGGTTCATTTCCTCCGCCAGAGGCAATAGAGGCAGGTTTGGGAAAAAGGCCAGATGGTGCCTCTACATGACTTTCCAGGTCGAGGTGCATGGGCACATGAAGAAGGTTTCCGAGGAGGTGATCGAGTCGATCAAGAAGAACAAGATTTGCCTAAAGGGTAGGTTGGCCACGCCCATGGGAGGTGGCATGAACTCACTCAACAGTCGAAGCTTCAAGTGAGAATAATGAAAAAGAACTAGGTTTTTTTGGCCGAAGCTCCAGGATTTCGACAAGCATGTGGCCGAACTCTCTGATTCGAACTTTGTCGTACATGAAAGTTAGGCCTTTCCAACCATCTATCCCATGAGAGAGAAACTCGAGAACTATGCGGCAGAAGGAAAATTTTTCACGCATCGTGATAATAACGTGTTGTAAACTATTGAAAAGAGAGAAGGAAATTCAGAGAGAGAGAGAGAGAGAGAGAGAGAGAGAGAGAGAGGTTTTCTCATTATTAATACTCATGAACCTAGAAATATCCCTATATATATATGAGGATACAAAAGTCTTAATTGACGAAAACTAAGACCTGGTCAATTATGACGATTAAATGTGATCATACAATACAAGTTGGTTTATAACACAATTTTATATATTTAAATATTATCAATTTTATATATCAAAATGACCACTTTTATCAATAAATATTAATATATACTAAAAAAACACTTTGTATCATCAACTTAATATGAATTTAATATATCAAAATTATCTTAATACAAATTTCACAAAATTGATTTTAATGGATAAGAGAGAGAAAAAATAGTAAAATAATATTTGAAAAGTGAATTGTATTTCTTTAAACTTGAATAAGTACTATTTATAGTTATGTAAAATTTTGTAAATGTATAATCTAATGTAGATTAATTTAAAAAGATATTATGTAAATATAAAGATGAATATGGAAATATATAAGCCATTATCAATGTTCAACTAGCAAAAGCGTTCAACAGTACTGCTGAAATTTACCAATAACAGAAATACAGCAACAGGTACATTCTTTCTGCTAATTTGTTCAGAATCTAAGCAATGTATTGCCTATTTCACATCTGAGGCTTGAGTTGAGGCCGCTGAGAACACATATAATCACCCATTTTGTAGTGGGGAAACTGTTGTGGCTGTTGAACCCATATGACAAACACACAAGCCTATATAGGTTGTTGGGTCCCTACCGATCTTTTATATATTGGGACTGGTTCAACTTTTTCATCTAGAAGAAACCGCACCTTCGTTTTCCATGTTCTGCAAGAAAAGAGGGCATCATTGCTTAGTAGGATATGTAGGCAGGCATTATTTCTTCATAGCCTAGGATAAGTTGGACATTCAAGATCCCTTTCTTTTCTATTGGAAATAAAAAGGCCAAAAAAAAGAGAGAGAGACGAAAAAGGTACGTAATTAGCTGGAGCTCATTGAACCTCGTGTGGGCACTATCCGGGACTAATGAAGTGGGTCCTGATCTTATAGTTGCTTTCGGACCTCAAGTTTTATGGAGTGCATTCAGGATAGGAACTAATTGGGAGAACATTCGAAATATATGGACACAAATGAATCCAAATAGAAAAGAACCTCATCACACTCAGAGAAGACAATATATGTATGAAGAGTTTTTAAACATTACATCGAAGATTGCATGTTTCCTCCTTCCAGCTGCTTGTTCTTTTCTTAGCTTGTTCCTTCCTTATTGTCTAAATAGAGATCTATTAAAAAGCCTCATTATTGATTCAAAAGATCTAAAATTGTTAAAAATACTGATTTAGTTAAACATTTAACTTCAAAATCATAGCATTTCACCTTGCAAAAGCCATTTTCCTTTTGGTGACTCCACTCACCTATGGGTCCACTCACCCTTGTTTGGATTCGATAACTTTTTCAATTTATCTAATCTCATCTCATTATTACAATTTTTTCAATTTTTCATATAAAATATAATAAATAATTCAATTTTTTCAAATTCTAATTCAACTTTTTCTAATCCCAAAATAATAATAACAATATTTTATTCAACTTATCTCATCTCATATCATCTCATTACTAAATCCAAATCCGAAATTGTAACGTAGTTCCTGTTTTAATACTAATTGTTAAAGGCCTAGCTAAATATTGATTCATAAGTGTTATGATCATTGCACATTAATTTGGTTAAACTTTTATAAATACTTACAGTCATAACATGATTAAGGTCTCATTTGTTAACCTACCCTTAGTACCCTATCACATTTGTCTACCCCTCTCAAGTTCATTCTTTTTATCTTTCTTCCCCATCCATATATTGGTTGTCTTTCTCTCAAAGAGAGACTCAAACATGCATGATCAATAATATACACTCATTATTTAAAGTAGCACTATATACTCGCACGCATAAAGTTTGCAATCGAGAAATGCTATTTTTCATCTTAAATTTTATTATCATCATTTCATAAAGGATATATCAGGAGCACAAGCAACATCAGATGCATCCCTCAGCGACAAGACGCATCAAGTTGGTAGATCAGCACTGTAACAAATGCATGTTGATACTACGAACCCATTGAGTTGCTGCACAAAACTAAGTGCGAAATTGATTGATTGAGTTTGTGGGAATCATTGTTCCCAAAAAACAAGACGTACGTTGCATAGAATTTTCTCCCTCAAAATGTAAGTTATTGACCAACGAAGGAACGAAACGTCTAGTACGCCCAGTTAGTTACTCTGTGCACCAATATATATATATATATACATGCATTTAAAAATAAAGAAAAAAACAAAAGTCTTGATGGCAATCGATTAATCTGGTTACTGATCGATCAGTTTTCTGAACAACAGATTCCCTTTCTGAAGTGATATAGATGATTCTTCTGGGCCAACATCTAAGAAAAAGATGCCTTTGAGGAGATGAGGAGGTCCCCCACCATTCCCTCTTATCTCCCCCATGAAAATCTTTCTATCTATCAAGTTTGTCACAATTTTCAAAGCTTTTATCATCGTGAGGGATTTGAGTCAAGCACCTATGCATGATCATCTTTATATATTTATTTATTTATTAATTTACTTCGATGATCTTCGTGACGAACGATAATCTTAATTGGTTGGTACTTTTGCAGACTGATCATCAAACTCAAAGTCTGACTGATCTGGAATAAGTGATAGTACTGGTTGCCAATCCATTTGAGAGATGGAAAGATCGATGTTTTCCTCGATCATGCAGCGTGATGGGATCGATGTTTTTACAAGCAAATTGATCGATATTAATTAATATTGGCCGTCACGTACGTTTCAAAATATGTCTTTGGTTTTTGAAATATAAATGATCATCACCATTATTAATGAGAAAAGAAATATAATCAAATATATTTGTAGTTTTTATATTATTTTCTATTAATTGAGGTTACATGAATCGTCTCTTGGATTTGAAAAATATTTTATTTTATTTTTTTTTTTACGGTTATAATTTTTTAAAAATTTTATTTAAAATAAAATAAGTAATTTAATTTTTTTAAATCTTAAAATAATAATTATTAAAAATTAATATTCTAATAATATTTTATTCAACTTTCATCTTTTATCTAAAATATCTTATCTCTGAATCCAAAATAGCCTTTAATGAGTTTTTTTGTTAAAATTGGGCCTAATTTGTTTTTACAATTATTATCATCTAATTATTACAATTTTTTATATAAATTTTTATAAAAAATAAAATAAATAATTTAACTTTTTCAAATTATAAAACAAAAATAATAATAATAAATATATTTTAATAATATTTTATTTAATTTTTAACTTTTATCTTAACTCATTTCATTTGTAAAAATGTACAAGACCTTAATATATATATATATATATATATGAGATTTTATCCCAAAAAAGTAACGTTTACACACAGTAGACAATATATGTTTTCAAAACGAAGAAATTATATATTAATGCAGGTTTTGACTCTCACTAATTATATTAGGAAAATGCTAAATATATTTAAAAAATAATTTACCAAAAAATTATTTTTTTACACGTCAGTTATTGATACATATGCTGAAAATCATAAAATTTAAAATTTAAATTTCAAAAAAATATTAACAAAATAAATCTTGTAATAAAGATATCAACAATAAAATGTAAATAAATATAGCATTACTCATGATATTAATATTAAAAATTCTATGTATAGTGATTGTACGTACGTAGTAAAACTCAATTAATATATATATATGTAGTCATGAAGTAATCCATGCAACCTTATATACAGGAGTCATGATGAAGTACATACTAGAATTAATTTTGATATTATGAGAGGATTATATATTAACAGTGCTTCATCACGATGGATTATATTGAATGTAACAAAATTAAAGAAGGATCGTCTACAAAAATAAACGTTTCGCTTTTTTAAAAATAATTCCTTAAATGCTCATGTATATGGTGTAGCAAAATAGTCTTAATCAACTGATGTACATTAATTATCACTGTGGTTTCGATGAAAATGACCCTCATTAATTAATTAATTAATTAAATCAAAAGTACATCCATGGATCGATGATTAATATCCCACCTGTAATCTTCCCTAACAATTGGGATTAATTAATTATAATTATCTTAAACATGATTATGATGATAATCATGATGTCTGTTTACAAATCTAACCTATTACGTACGTACATATATCATTGGAACCAAATCCAGCTACGCACCTCTCACATGGGCTGCATGTATTTTAAACAAATTATGACTTTCACATGACTATCGATATCCCCCCCCTCCATTTCTTTCTGTCTTTCTCCAATATCATGCAACTCAGTGGTGGGTCATCATCTCTGGCCTTCTTTTATTAATATTGTCAGGACTCAGGAGCAAGTCGGTACGATTGATATCATCATGATTTTAAGCAAAATAATTTTAGCATAAACTGCGTGGGGAATTAATGCTGCATATAGGGGACCTCTTTCATGAAAAAGTGCCTGAAGCCTACTTCCGCTTCATTTTTTTGACCAGATGCGCTAGTGCACTTCCCAATGGGTTCACAAAATGATTGACACAAATTATATACATCATTTACTCTCTGATCTGATCATGAGAGGCGCAGGCAGGCAATGTCTCCAAAATTAATCATATTATTATCAGAATCCCCTACTTTTGTGTCCCTAAAAATGACAACCAATTTTGGGCGCTTAACTTCTTTTTGTAAAATTAATTACTTGTTTAATTTGCAAGTGCTGATCATGAGTAGTACGTAGAAATTGATCACATTCAATTTTTCTTATACATTTAATGAGAAATCGAATCATAAGTTAATGAATGAATTAGGAAAATAGATAATTTGTTTGAAACAAACTAATTGAACAAGTATTTGTATTAGGAGTGTTAATATGTGACATAACCCGTAACTCAACACGAACACGATACAAAATTAGCAGATCTGGGTTTGATATTAATTAATGGGTTCATGTTAAAATAGATTGATCAGTTAAGACACACCTTATAAAGGGGTTAATAACGAATTAACCTACTTAATACAAAATTAATCTGTTTAAAATTTATCTTAAAATTAAGATTTTATTATTATTAAGTTATAATATTGGTATTTCTCAATATATCTATGTTTTTATTGTGTTTATTGTTAGGATTATAATTTTAGACCTATGCTCATATTTATTATTGTATGGTTTGTAATATTGGTTTTATTATATCTTAAAATATTAAAAATATTGATATATATTTTTTAAGATATTGTTGTTATTAATAAATATAGATTTTAATTTTGATATGAAATTATGTTAATAAGATAAAATGAGTTATGCATTTTAGCTCAACCCATTTATATGAAATAAATAGATTTAAATTAATCTTGTCATGTTAACATATTTTTAATTAATTATTAAACAGATTAAAATAGATGGCACAATATGACCCGTTATCTAAATGAATTATGTTAGAATTTAAAAGTTTGATACGTTTAACTTAACAGATTAGATTTAAGTTAACCTATATAATTGAATAATAATAACTCGACACGATACAAACATGTCTAGAAAACAAAATTTGACACCCTTAATTTGCATTTTATATAATTATGGTCTTTATATTTGTCATGGTTGGCAAATCTGACGGGCAGAATGTGTACAAGTTTAGCTAATATTAGGGTTTATCTAGAGTAATAGGGTTCGGTCAAACTCGATCGATCCAATGAGATACATTTAAGAAATGGTCCAACTTCTCGTTAATTTGCTTAACTCGTATAACCTATATATATATATATATATATATAATCAAATTAGTTTTTTCCAAAAAAAAAATAACTAATGTTGAAATATGCACATTTTTCATTAATCTAGTTAGTAACCATCATTGACGTTAATGAAAAGGGTTTATCGTATTTTTTTTTTGGGATAAGATTTTTTTCATGAATCGTATACTTAGTTCAATTAAATCCGCTTATATTAACATGTTGAAACTCATTTTATTTTAACTTACCATATTATGAGAGTCATATCATATCATATAACTCTCAAGCCTCTAAAATATAGGTCTTGAGTTTGAACCCCCTCTTCCCCTCTTCCAATATATCAAAAAAGTAAAATAAAAAATTTATTTAAACGAGTCTTGCCAAAATTGAGAGGCTGGTTTAACCCATTTGTTCAATTGAATTGTATTGTACAATTGAACCACCACTATACGACATATATAGTTGTATGTCAATAACTTTACACGACACAAATCCAGGATATTGCATCTAAATTATGCACTCATTTTAATTCTAGAATGAATATTCGTATAACAATATTCTCATACTTATGAATTTCTTTACACTTCTTTTTCAATTCCTGCAAAGAGGTTTGACCAATGAAAATTAGCCTAAAGACAATGAGATTGTAATCACAATGATCCTTTTTTTCTCTAGACAATCCCATAATACATATGGCTTTAATAAAAAAATAAAAAATAAAAGGAAATGAGTTATAGAGGATGGACTTGGTCCTAGATAAAATTAATTTATAATCAAACTACTAGAAAATGATCCAAATTACCCAATAAAGGACTTCCCAATATGGACGATGTCCAAACAAGTAGTTCTCACAAGAATGAGAGTGGATGGTAAACGAAGTAATCTTGATAAGAGAACAAGAACCACTAGATAGAAAAGAGAGTTTGAACAACTTGTAATTAAGGACAAAGATCAAACTATATATATGCATATTCACTCATAAAAAGAACATATATTTTTGCATAAAACACATCCTGAATAAAGTAGAACGGCATGTATATGAATAGGAGAACCGAGTTGGGTGAGGTCAAATCTTAACTACTATCAAGTAAACTAGACATCATGCCAAGAATATCATGTGGTCTATGTAGGGCGGGTTGTGTGAATGCTCATAGCTCTCTTTTTTTCCCCTCCCAAACACATTTATAGATTAATTATATGAATGCAATACCGTCAAATATAATTCTTTTTTTTTTTTTTTGTAAAATATTGAAGATAAAAAAAAAGGACAAAGAATGAAAATAAAAATACATATAATCTTGAGAGTAAAATCTCAATTGGCGGGTGGGGGGGAAGGAAAGCAACTAGCCCCAATTGAACTTGTGGCTGGTGGGTAGGCCAATGTCTCTTCAGATGGAGATGAGAGAGAGAGAGAGAGAGAGAGAGAGAGAGAGAGAGAGAAGAGAGAGAAAGGAGGGGGGCAAACATCAGGTCAACGCCTTCTCCAGATATGACGTCATCTTCCACGTCAGACTCCAGCTCCTCTCTCTGGCATAAGTACTCCCACTCTTCGACTTCAGTCTCTTCACTTTCCCCCTTCCAACACTTCCCATATCCCCCACCCCCCGCCCCCCTCCCAAAAGACTCACGCGCCATGTACACTCCCCCCAACACCGTATTCTCACGCGCCGCCGATTTTTCCGGCCTTTCCACATCCCAGGAGCTCACACTCCCATTAGCTCTCCCTTCGGCGCCGTTTCTGCCACCCAACTTGCTCCTTCCCGACCACCTCTCCGCCTCCGAGCTCGACTGTGTCCCCGACGCTCTGCGAACGTTGAACTCGGAGGTGGGGAACAGTAGTAGCTGTAGCGGGTGCAGCAGCTACGGCTCTCCGAATTCCCTCGCGAGTCAGGGGCCGAGTTTCATCCAGAGAAGCGTGAGCAGCCACTCACTCCTAAAGAACGGGTTTCGGCAACTCGTTTCGCCGACCCGCGAGTTTTTGGACTCCGACGAGAGTCCTGTCCGGAGGGTATTCAGCACCGGGGATTTGCAGGTGAGTTTCTGTATACTAAATCACTCGAATGCCCACCTTGTTTTGAGGTAATGACCAACCTTTCGCTCAGTACTGAACTCTACCAAAGCTACTAGCCACATGCAAAACTCTGCTGGTCTAATTTTTCTGTTCTTTTTCCTTCTTACTATAAACCATCTCTCCATGTTTTTTCCCATTTTGTGGGTATTTTTATTTGATATTATTAGCTAATTGAGATTAAGCATGCACAGTTTGCTTTCCCTTTTATTATATTTCAATTAATGTGGTTGCAGAGAATTAAAATGGTGCAGCGCTGTCATCGATCAGAGAGCCCCTTGTCCAATGAAAATAGTATCATCATCGAGAGTATGAGCAAAGCGTCCAAATACAGCCCTGAGGAGAAAAAGGAGAGGATCGAGAGATACAGGAGCAAGAGGAACCAAAGAAATTTCAACAAAAAGATTAAGGTTTGTTTTTTTCTTAATATTAATAATAATTAAACAGTTGCTTGGCATATCATTGAATAATCTTCAAAAACGAGAAAGATCTATGTAAAGTGGGATGTTGAGATAGAGCAGTCGTACGTGTTTTTTCTGGTTTTACAAGTTTTTGTTTTTGTATTTTCTCAATGCCAAGTACTTGTCTATAGAGGAAGCATCAACTGCAAATCATATAAACTTGAAAATTGTCGCTGCTGCCGACTTTTTTAACTTTCAGTCGTGCTCTTATCCTGTAGGCTGTGATGCTACGTCTTGTCACGTCCAGCTTTTGAAACATGCTCCCAACTTTCTTTCTCATCACTAAGCCCCCAAAAAAACAATACTTTGTATATATATAGGATTAGTGGCTACTTCTGATCGAGATCGATATTTATATGTTCTCTGAGGAGAAGATGTTCATTTGACATAAGTTGGGAATATGTCTATTGAGAATACTTTGGGCAGATTAGACACAGTTAATTTTAGTACTGTTTCATACATGGTCTTCGGTATGTCACAAGATCGTGGTGGCCGGGCTCGGAACACTCATAGGCAGTCTTGATGATTGCTTTTAAGGTTAAGGAATCAATAAAAGAATGTAGTATATAGCATTATGATAAACGAATTGTTTAGCCTATTTGTATGAACAGAGCAATATTGCCAAATTTTTCCCTTGTGCTATGCATAGCTTTGTCCATGCAATAATTCTACTTAACATGGAACTCGAACATGGTATTTTTATTATTCAAATGATCAAACCTATAATGGCTGGTTTAAATCTACTAGCATTGCTATGTAACAGTGACCCAGTGAGGCCTTTTTATATGCAGTATGCTTGTAGGAAGACATTGGCGGACAGCCGGCCGCGCATCAGAGGTCGGTTTGCAAGGAACGATGAAATCGAGAAGAGTTCTCAAGTTCAATGGAGCCATATGGGCGGGGAAGAAGAGGAGGAAGACGACGAGGATTGGATCAACTTCATTTCAACATTCTCAGCAAATATGGGAACTTAATATATATATATATTTGCATATGTGGCTCCTTAAGTGATTAAGAGAGTTCTTATAAGTTGGACCTAATTATAGTGTCCTAGTGTGGCTATCTATGTTCTCTTGATTTAGTGCTTTCAAGTGTGCTAGCTTCAGGTCAAAAATTGATGTAAATATGGTAGTTTGATTAGATTATTGTTGTTTATGTTGTTATCATCGTCATCGTCGTCATCTAATGTGGATCTTCGGCTGCCCTGAAATATTTAGAAATCGGGCAGTTCTGAAACTTCTGAAAATTGTAGCCACTGATCATCTAAATGGAATCAAGTTTGTAAAGGTCCTTATGTGCAATTTGTATGTGATTCGTTTTAGTGCTTGAAGATGAAACTAACTGATAACTTAAAAAGGGGGTCAAGATAAAGACATTACCGTTGACAAAGTTACAGGAAAAAGCACAATGGCAATGATCATGGCTTCCAGTGGCGGCGCCAACAATTCATATCTCTCTTATATATTCTTACACATTAAATTTGGATTATTGCTCGAGAAGACTTTATCGAAGAGATGCATTGGTAATTATAAGTCATTACAATTTACGTGATATAAATGAGAAAATACAAAAAAATTTGGTATATTTATATATCTACCGTATTCCTGTAGAGTGTTTATATAACATAAATTGATTCGAAAGATAAATTTTAAAATTTGAATCCTACTAATTAAATTTTACAATTTAAGTGATATAAATGACTGTACATGTGTTCTAAGTATCAGTTTGAAAATATAATAACTCTTACATAAATTAAGAGTTTAGCCATTGGATCAGCATCGTAAATATCTCCTCTTTTTGAAGTTTTTCTAAAGCGTTTCTTTGGCTGTGCAAATCCTTAATCCACAAGTTACTAAATCTATGATCTCTCCTTTTCAAGGCTGATGATCGTTTTCATCGTTCAGGTTAGTGACTAGTATATTAATATACGTAGAAACTTATAATAATGTGAGATCGATATATTATAAATATTGGAGTTGGAATCGGAATCTAAATTCCCGTTTAATTAATGATAATGATTCCTAATTAAAACTGTGCGTTTCTAATAAATTCATTTAGGGTGGGCCAAATAAATGATAGGTGAAGGCAATAATTATAAAAAGTTCCTGAGAATTCAGTGATAGTGATGAATGAATTAGTGATTCTCGATGATGGTAAAGACTACAACAACCAATAAATATAAAATAACTACAGTAAATGTTGGTGGCACATTTAAGTATGATCATAGAAAATATATAGATGATCAATAATGATAAGACATATTAACAAAAAAATTGAGATATTAAGTAGCCAAATAGTAATATATATTAATATTACATCTCAACAACAAGAAAAAGGCATATAAAACTAGGTTTTTACACAATTTGAAAATAAAATTTATTCATATTCTACGAGTTGATTACGGTAGATTGACTCATAATTGACCTATTTATTAATCTTATTTAATTGATTCAATCCGTTTTGACCTAAATCTATTTTATTATACCCGCTTATTGCACCCGTATCCAGAGGGTACCTAATAATTTTTTCAATTTAAAAACTCTCATCCCACTTCTTTAAGCTCTTTTACCTAAAGCATTTATATGGGAACGCAAAATCATTAAACCCATACTCTCTCCCTTGCAAAGTTCGTTTCATCACTCAAGTTAATTAGTATCTGAATGAGTACGTAGAAACTTATAATAGAATTGAAATCTAGTTTTCGATCTTCAACTAATTTATAAAGACAGTAACTATTGAGACTAGGGTTAGGATCAGCATCAAATGATTTTACTAGCTGGCATCAATAAAAATAGGAAAGATTTATCCCCACAACGCATGGTAATTATGAATAAAATGATTCTCGACGATGGTAAAAGGCAGTGAGGCAAAATATATATAGATATAATATATACATATATATATATATAAAGTAGTAATAAACCTCATTTGGTTACACAGTTTAAATAAGATGAGATGACATATTTTATTAAAAGTTAATAAAATATTGTTATAATATAATTTTTTAATATTAGTTTTGTTTTGAAATTTGAAAAAATTAAATTGTTTATTATGTTTTGTGTGTGTAATGACCCGCTTTTACGTGTATTTTTACTGAATGGTTATTTTTAATTTAATTAATATATTGGTTTATTTATTTTAAATTATTTTATTTTAAATTGGTTTTAATTTATTTGATATGGTGTTTAATTTATTTTAGTCGTTTTACTGTTTTTAATATCGTTTTCGGCGGATCGGTTTTTAGTTTCCGAAATGAGGATTGGATCTCATTTCTTTTCTTTTCTCTTTTTTCCTTTTTCCTGTTTCCTTTTTTTCTTTTTCTTTTCTTCTTCTTCTTTTCCTCTCTTCTCTCCCGCGCACGCCTAGCTCCTTTTCCCCTTCCCGTCGCCTCCTGTTGACCAGCCCAGACCGCCGCCGTCCGGCCGCCGTGTAGTACACCACCCCCACCAAAATCTTCCCCTCCCACCAGTGATCATCCCCACCAATTTTCAGGACCATCCGACCAGCCGTTAGCCTCCACACACTGCTGGAAGTCACGGCACCAGCTCTATTTTCTCTCTCTATTGCCGGTTGCTTTCTCAGCCCAGAACCGCTGCTCGCCGGCGGCGTGGCCTACACCACCCACCCAATTTTCTTCCTCTTCCACCGGTGAACATCCCCACCAAGTTTTACCTCTATCCGAGCCACCGTTAGCCGCCACGAGCTCCTCCAAGCCACACGATTTTTAAGCTTTTCTGGCGCCGTCGCTCCACCTCCGGCCACCACCTCTTCATAGCTTCTTCCCCTACCTCTTGCCGACCTAACCCACCCATTTCCAGCCTCAATCCATTGCCGGAGTAGCTCCCACGAGCTCAACTCCGATTTGGCCTTTTTCCGTTTCCTCCGCCATTTCCACCACCACCCACGGCCAAAACTTGTTTCATTTAGCTTCATAAACATCTCAAGACCTTTCCCTATCAAGTTCGTGCCTTGGTTTGTCCTCGTTCGAAAGTGGGTAATTTATTACCCACGGCCACAGTATAAAATACACTGTTACGTTGCTTTTCCTCCACCGTATAGCGCTATAAGTATTTTGCAAACTCTACTTTTAGATTTAAATATATTTTTGCTCTTACAATAAATATTTGTTGTTGGCTAGTTGATTCTGGACTGAGTCCGAGGAGTTCGGAGGTCGGATGGATTGAGGACGGAGTTGCTTTATTTGTTAAGTTATAGTTGGTTGGTTGTTTTGTGCATTGAGATTGCATTTACATGGTGCATACACATGCATTTTCCTCCGCCGTTTGCAACGCCGCGAGCTTTCAAAAAATACCGTATAGCGCTGTAAGTATTTTCCAAACTCTACTTTTAGATTTAAATATATTTTTGCTCTTACAATAAATATTTGTTGTTGGTTGGTTGATTCCGGACTGACTCCGAGGAGTTCGGGGGTCGGATGGATTGATGACGGAGTTGCTTTATTCGTTGAGTTATGGTTGGTTGGTTGTTTTGTGTATTGAGATTGCATTTACATGGTGCATGCACGTGCATTTTATTTTAATTGAGAAAAATCCTATTTTATTGGCGTAAATGAATTTTCGGATGTGTGTGTTTCACGAGCCCAAGTCGGGATGAGTTATTATCTCGGTGGAGCTCATCTGGTCACTCGGGAATGGATAATACTGAGTGACATCCCCTGAGTTGTCACAGGGCGACGACCGGATCGCACGATACGGTAATGCTATCGTGTCGACTTCGTAGTCCCTAGAGTGGCCGGGACTAGAGGATGGCCTGGCCAGGGACGCGCTTGGCGCGAGTCTGGGCATCGCTTGTTTAAGTATCACACGCGTAGTCGTTACTTGCGGTGTGGCACAGAACCAGAGTGTGCGGATGATCCCTAGGGGAGATCATGGTGCATGCATAATTAGATTGGTTTTATGGTTTTCGGATACGGGCCATTTTCTGGGAAAATGGCGAGGATGTGTTGAGGCTTTGTGATCTATTTTCTGGAAAAATAGTGGTTTGGGCCATTATCTGGGATAATGGCGAGGCTTAGTTTTAAAGATATGTATTTGCGCTAGATGGGTTTTTGGCGTGCGTGGAAAAAAATATGGTTTTACGGGACATGTGCATTGGCTTTTCTTTCATGCATATTGTTTGAGTTTTATATGTTTTCATCTACTGGTGTTTGGATTTTACTTACCTGCGGCACCATTTTTGATTCCGTAGATTTTGATGCAGAGTTCGAGGAGGAGGAGGCTGAGCCCGAGGATGCGGCTCCGCTGGAGTTCTGAGTTGGAGTTATGCTTTATAGTTGGCTTTGAATCTATATTTGTGTTTTGTAATATTTTATTATATATGTTTTGAACAGTTTTGTATTAAACTAAGAAAAATTCTAGTACTTAGTTATATGACTTTGCTATCCGCTGCGTGTTTCTTCGTACACATTTATTGCTTATATACACATTTGGCACTCGTCGATAGGGTGGTGACTCGTGATGTCACCATCCGGACGTCTCGATTTTTCCGTATCTATGCGTGGGGATTTGAGGGCGTCACAGTGTGGTAATTTGAAAAAATTATACTGATTATATGATATAAAATAAGATAAGATAGTTTGATTTTGTAACCTAAATGCTGCTCGTGAAAATAAACATATATAGGCATGGAAAACTCTAAATGCAGTCGACTCGTGCAGACGTCTTGCAGTCGTCCAAGTGGTTTACAGTGAAACGATTCGTTTTATTAAATTTGGGATGCTTAAACCGAGCGGTAAAGAGAAGAAACAGGAAAAAAAATTGAAGGAGATCCCATTTGAAGGAAAACTATAAATCCCCTGCTATGGAAATCTTATCTGAAGGAAAAAAAAAAAAAAAATGAAACTTGAAGAATACTACATTTACAGTTTTCTAAAAATCAAAGAAATCTACTACCATGAAAATCCTATCTGAAGGAAATAAAATATAGGAAAAAATCCACTACCATGGAAATCCCGTTTGACAAAATCTACATAAAAAAAAAAAGGAGAAAACTTAATAAAATGGGAAAACCCACAAAGCATGACCTCTGTTTTTATACCACCAAAACTAAACATTCCTAAAACTGTGTCTTCCTGTCTTAGTAGAGAGACACCGTGGTCCTACCAAGCACAGCTTCTTCAAACCCACCAGACTTGAATACTCTCTCTCTCCCCCCACATCAAACGACCAAACCGGTGCACGTGAAACCTTTCAAGCACGGCAACGCTGTGAAGACTCTCTCTTCCCCTACGTTCTCTCTCTTTCCACCTTATTTTTCTTATTTTTCTACCATCATACTTGCCGCTGTCGATCTTGACCTGGCCACCCAGATCCGCCGTTGCAATTTGCTATCTTGGTGAGTAAAACCCTTGTAGCACGACTTCATACTCCAGGGTCTTCTTTCTCTACTCCAAGATTAGTTTTTTTTATTTTATATATTGTTTTTAATTTGACTTGACAACCTGCCACGTCAGCCGACCGCATCCCGATTTCAACAAACAACAGTACGTAGAAGAACCGTATAGGCATATATGACAAAATTAGGTTGATACATGACATGAATCAAGATGTATGACACTTCCAAAAACTTAGTCAAAGGTTGTTGGTGTCCTGTAAGAGGTCTCGTAGTTCTTAAAAAATGGCCTACCCTGCAATCAGGCTTTGCTGTTTTTAAGAGTTTCAGAATAGAAGTGCTAAATATGAAAGTTTTTTTCTGGGTGTCGAACACGTGAGCAAGTAGACAGGAAATTCATGGGAACCAAGTGTGTGTGTGTGTATATAGTTGCTGCTTTATGTTGAAGAGGACAAGGCATGAGGTAGGGAATCTAAAATCTTAGGGGAATTGGGCCCAGCATTGGGGCACCGTCCATGCGTGAAGTTGACTATAAATCCCTAGAGGTGGGGAAGATGGCCATGTTAGTTCTTCCCTGTCTGCGGTGTGTTACCCACTGAGTTTGAGATAGCTCGCTAGGGAAAGGCTATAAAGCCTACATATAAATCTCAGCATGCTTCAAGCTGCTCTGATTACAATTAAGGGACCTTTTCTTCTTCTTCTTTTAATTTACTATTCTCTGATCACTTTAGTTTAGTTTTCCATATAAAAAAAAAAAATGCTACAGATATTTAATGGGGTCTCATGATGAGTTTTTTTTGTCTTTCTGATGAATAGTCTGCATAACTGGAATTTGGAGCTACCATACAAAATCTTCTACCGAGCCTAAAAAGAAAAAGGAGCCTCAGATTACCAGTGCAGGCAGCCGGCAGGAGCAATATGGCTTCAAGTCTTCAGGAGCGTCTAACTGCATGGTTGCCATGATTACAGGGTTTGCGAGACAAGTGATGGGACCTGATTTAGATTACAGAGAGCTTTTTACCAAATTTTTGAATTTAGAGAGATATATATAAAGTGTACCTCGTAATATTTATAATTATCTGGATGAATTTTTCATAAAACACTAAATATATGATTAATAAATATTATAAAATTCACTTTATGTATCTATCTTTCTCCTCCACTTTAAGTCCGACCTACTTAGATCTCAATCCAAGCTTTTATTTTGTATTCGATGCTGTCAAAATGATCAAAGATTCAAAATTCAAATATTTTCGGTTGGCTTTTCACTTACGTGCACATGCAGGGCTTGAGAATATCGAAGACTTAAAGACATGCATGCTAATTAAACTGATTAGGGCAAGGATAGACTTGAAATCACCACCAACACCAACACATGCATGCACGAGAACCTGATTAATTAATAGAGTTTGATATTGATTGTTTCGGACTTTTAGCTCCAAAAATTTCCTGTCATATTTCCTAGAAAACTAACCTTCACGGTTTTCAATAAATAGGCAAAGCAAAGCCAATTCAATGTTCCAAATTATTAGGTAGAATTGCATCCATCCAACTCAATTTAAACAAGTAGGGACCCGCCCGGAACATCCCAAATTGGAGTAAGGCATGCTTAATGATGACGCAGGTAGTTGATCAAGCAAAAGAGACAAGCCAAGCCGCATGTTACCCTCAGAAAAATACCATTAACACAAAAGTATTCACTTTTTAAGAAGAACAAAAGTTAAAAATTAGCACATGTGAAGCAGTATCTTCCTGGGCTATTGATTGCATACTTCTTATAAAAATTGGGAACAAAAGTGAATCCTAGATGCCTCTACAGCATCTCCCTTTACACTGATTTTTAGCCTCTGATAAAAAGGAGGAAACAAAAGAAAGCTTGTGAGGTGTATTCTTATTAAAAATAATTAAGTAAAAGACATTTTATACTTGAAATAAAGCTAATTGCACTATGATTTGTTTTATCAGATCTTTCTCGATATCACCAAATAATTAATTTAACAGTCTTGCCTAAGACCAATATATATATAGCTCTCTATTCTGAGTCTCTGACAAAGATGTATGGCAGTATGATATACCTTGAATTCTAAAAATTGACCAGTCATGTGCTTTTTAAGTTCAGGAACTGGGATTCCCAAATCAGCAACACTATTTAGAGAAATACTTCGCATCAGCCACTATTTAGCTTCAGCCGAAGCACACCTTGCGTGGTAAAGGTGAATTTCCCCTTTTCTCCCTGTTACGCATTCCGGTTCCCTCTCTCTGATTTTCACTTCATTTGAAATTCCCCCAATCCTCTCCCCCACCCCCACCCTCGCCTTCGCCCATCTTCTAAGCCACCCCCGCATCGCCCATTCTCTCCCTCATCCCCTGCCCTATTTTTCCCGTCGCCATTGAACCTCCCTCTACCCATCACCCCTGTTACCTAGATCTGAAGCTCTGCCCCCTCTGCCCATCCTCCAATTGCGCTGTTTGAAAATGCTTGTTTCTGCTGAAGAGATTTGTGGCCCTAAGGTTTTTATTCATCTTCATCTTCATGAAATTGCTTTAAGCTGACCAGCTTTGCTTCACTCTATGCTAATCCCTTGTGCATGCCTGAAAATGCAGCTCTAAATTCAAACACTCAATGCCTTGATCCATGCGGTGTCCTTTCGCTGCTTGTTATTCTTTGTTCTTTGACCTCTACCTCTCACTGGTTTTTCCTTTCCTTGCATTTCTGTCTCTTAACAATGATTTGATTCGATTCAAAAATGTTTTTTATCTATTTAAAGCTGGGTTTGGCTGTTGTGAAAATGTTTTTTATTTATTTACAGCTGGGTTTGCTTGTTATCCTGCATGATTATTCAGAATAATAAAAAATATGTTTATTACCTCTACAGGATTTTCCAATTGATCCGACCGGTGAACTTGAGACTTGAGAGCCTTCTGAAGACATTATTGACATCTGTAAATGGGTTGGTATTGCTGTGGTTGTCATTCAGATATGGTATTATTCTCATTATAAGGATGAAATTAATCAACATGTCTTTAATTGCTTGAAACAGATTGAAAAGTCCCAGATGAACTAGGAAGTTGTTAACTTATCAACATAATTTGATGGCCATAAGGAGAATCTTGTATAGTTTTTATTTTTTATTTTTTTAATAAGTATCTTGTATAGTTTGATGGTATACGTATCAGAATGCTGGAGTTCTTCCTCAACATGTTTATGTTTTGTGAAACTTTCCATTGAACTATGAAATTATTACTTGTCAATAAAATTTGATGGTCCAATGGACGTAGAGCCCTCGTATAAAATTTAAGGAGTTCCATGGCCATCATTTTACTCTTCATGTAGATATTTTAATGGATCAAATTTATAGTTGAAGTTTCAAATGAATTCGCACTTCATACATTAATTTAGAGGAATGAGAGAGTTTTCTATTTCTTAAAGAGCATGAGAATCATAGGGTGTGTTTGGTTAAGAGAAATATTGAGATGCTTGGCCATTTTTTAGAATGTTTTTATCTGTATTAGTATTGTACCCACCAGCCCTATAGATATGGCAGTTGCTCTGGAATGCATTGTTGGGGAGCACCACCTTTTTCTTTCCATCATCATTGTTCTCTAAAGCAATCCATTAATCCAACAAAACATTGAGCACTTGATTTTCAAGACAGAGAAAAAAAAATGCAATAAAATGTCTGTGTAATAGGTGAAAATGCAGAGGATGTTGGGGAAGATCATAGCACATTTTTTCTTACATTTAATGGGGATTTGAACTACTTCAAAAACTCTTTTATTTCTAGCTTTGTACGTTTCTTATAGAATAGTCAACATGTATCTTTCTTTTCTTTTTCTTTTTTCATCTTTCCCTTTTATCCCACTTTGTCTGTGCAGGATCTTATCATTTACCTCTTGGGAATGTAAGTAATCTGTCGTTCACATTTGGTTGACTAATGTCATCAAACTTTCTGGTTCATTGAAAATAAATAAATAAACAAAGAACTGAGAAATCTCAATTTGATGACTTTATATATGCAGGAGTACGAATATATTTAATCAAAGAGAATCGCTTACTTATTCGTCTGACTCTCAGCCTCATCAATTTACAATACTAGTATGCAGTATCCCATTCCCATCTGGAGGCACCTGCAGTGAAACTGTCGAGTTATTCAAATTAATGTATTTCCTTCCATTCATTTATGTAGAGTTATTTAGACTAATGTCTTTGTGAAGTAAGAAGTCTGTTATGTGCTCCTACCATTGTATTTTGGAATTTAATGAAATGAGGTGCTGCTTGGAACAGTACATCTCCTTTTTATCATTATATGCAGCTTCTTTTGTTTTCAGTTGTGGAAATGTACTTGGTATTACTTATGTAGATTGTAGACTCGGAATTTTGTGTGCAAACACTTGTGCTGTGGAGATGCTGTAGTGGGGTTGTGTTGTGTTGCAAACACTTGTGGGATTTTGTGTGCAAACAATGGTTTATGCACAGCTCTAAAAC
The DNA here is from genome assembly GCF_018687715.1 of Carya illinoinensis. Lineage (NCBI taxonomy): Eukaryota > Viridiplantae > Streptophyta > Magnoliopsida > Fagales > Juglandaceae > Carya > Carya illinoinensis. Next base: position 11,992,143 of record NC_056764.1, on the reverse strand, counting down.
TTGTGTTTCTACAAGAATGTTGATTTAACTCAATTCAATTCAAGTCTTAATTCAATAAGTAAATTGCAATCTCAAGACCAACATTTCGTATACAGGTTAATCTCCAAATCATACTAACAGCATAATTTCACAAACCAACATTTTCATATACAGGTTTATGGATACTCCCTTTTGTACATCATAACTAGAACATCATAACTACATCACAACCCAATACAAATACAATAATATTTTCTTTTCCTTGTGAACATCTCTCTCTCTCTCTCTCTCTCTCTCTCTCTCTCTCTCTCTCTCTCACACGCACAGAGTTTATCTTCCTTTTCCGAACTTTATACTCGTGCAGCAATACATGTCATCCCACGTCTTTCGAATTGCGTTCTCTCTTCTACAAATAATTTCCTCTATCAAATGAAGTGTATCCGCCCATATGAAAAATTCACATCTCGCTCCTCCCTGCATATAGTACGAATATTTAATTAAAACAGTGATCCATATATAAAGTGAATGATGAATTCTCTAATTTAACTAGGTCCTAATAACAACCACAGCAATACCAACGCATTTACAAATGTTGCTATTATCTTCAATGAAAGATAGAAGGCTCTCAAGTTCACCGGTTGGATCAATTGGAAGATCTTGTAGAGGTAGTAAACATATTTTTTATTATTTAGAATAATCATGCAGGATGAAGCCAATGCACCCATCTATTACTGAAAGGCATATATCATTATCATATTTTATAATTACCTTTTCCCAATTACGATCAATTGCAATGAATGCCACCAAAGTCGCCTCTTTTAGTATGAGTATTTTTATGAGGAAAGTATACTAAGATTTTCTCGAGTTAAAGAAAAAGTCGAAAGAAATAGAATTAGAAGCAAAAACCAAAAAAGTTATAGAGTTTAAATGCATTCCATGGGACCAACACAAGTTCAAAACTTAGAAAGAGTTAAGTTCAGAACATGGAGACAAGGAGATTGATTCCTTAATCAACATATGCTGGAAAACATAATAAAGATAGAACTTCATATGTGATTCTGCAAACGATACAAAAAATAGGCAGCAACCGTGAATTACTTCGGCAAAAATGCAACCTATGAGAGTAATGCAACACAAGATAATGCCCACTCCCATGAAAGAGTAGATGAACCTACAATCGAAAAGAAGCACCAAATTAATAGTCTTGGGAGTTCCAAACTCTCAATGCAAGAGAAGCATGGGTACACCATCGATCTCAAGTAGATTGCAAGCTCTGATTCCAATTGAAAGAAAAAGAAAGAGAGAAAAACAAGAGGGAGGGAGGGAGGGAGAGAAAAGGGGAAGGGGGGGGGGGGGGGGGGGGGGGACACCATTGAATCACAAACTCGTAGTCGATACTAATTGGGTTGCATTTGCAATAATTCAAGTCCACTCATTATATGCAAATTTCTAATCATTAGATTGCACTTTTAGTACCTCAAATAATAAATAATCGTAGATCATCATAGAGAAGAAATGACAAAGTCGACGGAAGGAATTACTTGTGGAAAAGCTTCAGTGCGAAATCGAAGTGTGTGCACGTCGATGGTGAGAATCTGAGTGTGTTGGTGAAACCATAACAGAGAAGAAGAATGAGGGCTTACTGGCGTCGAAATAGCAGAGAAGTGAAAATGTACGGTGTAACTCTAGAATCACAGAGAAAAAATGAGGTATCCAAAGAAAAATTTGAAGAACATTAATGGGTTTGTCGATACATTACCTATTTCACCGCAGATTATTGGTTTTTTTTTTTTTTTTAAATCATGGCGTGGAGTCCAGTCGTCGCAGATCTGGGAACAAAGGATCGGGGGGTGATTCGAAATGAGGGAAATCATGGGGATGAGCCAATGAGGATGAAGGGAGGGGGGAGATGAAGCATGGTGCGTTCGATTTCTGGAGATGAAGCACGGGTCTGAGGGCCCTGGGAGGTAACGAGCGAGGGCTTTCAAAATCTTTGAGGTGCAAACTTCATGAGGATGAAGGGAGTGAATGAACGAGAAACAATGGAAATGCTATATAACAAATCTCCAACAACTCAAGTATATAAACATACAAAGGCATATTGAAGCCCAGAAAAATCAAATCAAATAAAAAAAAAAACCATTGACGATAAGGGGGAGGGGGGAGAATCTCACATCTACAAAGGCATTAATTTGAAATCAACCCAAGCATACAAAAATAAGTATTACAGAGAGTGAATGAACGAGAAAATGCAACAAAAACAGATGGTGGGAGAGAGAGAGAGAGGGAGAGAGAGAGCGAGAGTTATTACAGAGGGAAGGAGGAGCTGCGAAGAGGGAGGAGCGACTCTGGGCAGAGGAAGTCGCGGCGCTGGGCAGAGGGAGGAGCGACGAGGCACGGTGCTGGGCAGAGGAAGGGGCTACGGCAACGCGGGGTGCTGGGCAGAGAAGTGGCTACGCGGGCTTCAAATCAGTGGAAATTTGAAATCATAAAGGTAGGTCTTCAAAACGTGCGAAAAGAGAAAAAAGGAATATCCACGTAAAGTGTGCAACGGCTGTTGCGCTACAGGGGCTGATCTGTAGCAACTCTCTTTTAAGGGTCATGATGATAATGCCCAGCTCTGTAGCAGCAGCAGTGCAGCACACACCTTTGGACTCGTTAACCACCACGAAATATAAAGGGTTATAGTGCTGCTTTTGATTTTGAGAGAGAGAGAGAGAGAGAGAGAATTTCTTGCAAGAAGATGAATTTTGCGGTGAAATTTTGGATACCAATAAAAAAGAATTGCTCAGGCAAAATTTTACCACCATTTAACATGAACGGCAGCAAATGATACTACCAGGAAAATGGGGTATTAAACAATACTCAACTAGCCTAAATATAAGCCCACCAAAATAAATAATTAGGGCAAAAGATAATTGCAAAGTTATCGCAACTTAACCCTCTTTTTCATCTTCTTGGTTTCCTCTTGAAAGCTGTAGTAATCAACAAACGATTCAAAGGAAATAACATTGCTCCATGAGAAGTCCTCGACCTTGGTCTTGATCTGCCTGCATTCAGCAATGACCATTAGTGATTTAGTATATAATTTAACTGCCAACAAATATTTGGTTATTTTCATAAAGGATCTAGAAATTGATTCAACTGAACCTTCTTAAACTGTTTCTTTTTAACAACCAAAAAGTATTTATGCCAATGTAACAGATGCTTAAAAGAACTTGGACGCATAATGGATCTTTAATACAATACAAGAAAATAAAAAATAAAAACTGTACGTACACAGTACAAGAAAAATTGATTAAAAGACCCAACTGAACACAAAAGACCAACAAAGTACAATCGCAATCTCAGGCGAAAAAATTGTAGCTGAGTTAATAGATCAATAATTCTCAATAGAGAATTGCTACTCTTCCAAATGGAGGATCCCAACAGTGGTCCTGATAGGTGTTCTTTTTTTTACGTAATGATTAAATAAGTGTTTTTTAATGATATTGTGAATTTTATAAAAAAAATATTTTTTTGATGAATATGAACAAAAAGTGTTAGAAAAATATATGAACAAAAAGAAAAAAAAAGCACTGACGGGATCTCCCATGTGTGGCTGTAGAGCCACTCTTCTCAATAGATTAGATCTACATTTAACTTCTGCTCTCTCTCTCTGTGTCTGAGTGTGAGCGGATCTGCTTGTGACTTAGAAAGCTTAACCTAGCTTCAAAGTTGGTAGAATAATAAGCTATATCATACAAATCATAATGCAGGCCAAAATCAATCTAAGAACAGCTACCTAGGATCATGAAAGTCTTCGATAGAATTCATATCATAATTTGTCATGCCAAAATTCACAGCTGTTGCAATAGACCAATTTTAAAAATAAGAGAGATTAAAACGACAATGGAGTAGGAGAGTCACACAAATTCATTGAAGCTCACACCTATGCTAGTAGTTTAGTAGATATCCAGAAACCAAACGCAATTGTGACTAAACAACCTACATCCAAGCTTTGAAATCGTAATAATAATTAAAATTAAAAAGAGTAAAAATATAAATCAAAACAGTCAAACTTAAGAGTAGCAACGTCTGGACATGTTTGGCACTCAAGAATTCTCACATTGCAAAATTAAGTGTTTAAATGGTTGGTATGCAACCAGTGCCCGATAACTTGAAAGTGATACCTGATATGGATTGAACCAAGGTTTGATTAGCTTCAGTATCAGATTCTCCATGCCCTTTCTCTTCCATTGTCACCTCTGTTGACTCATGCTTTGCAATAGAAGAATCACCTATAATTGTCATCTCCGGATAAGAATCTGAAATTGGAAGGCAATCAGTGAGTGCACCCGCACCATTCATGGGTTCTCTAAATTGTTCTGTCTCCAGAAAAGACCCAGATAAAGATCCATCATTTGTGTCCAAAGGTGTTATTTCTTTATTTTTCATGTCCACCTCCATTCTCTCTCCATCCATTACAAAATCCAAGACTCCATCAGAGTTTTTTGGACTCTGAGACTCTTCATTTTTAGAAGCAGGAAGAACAATATCCTCAAACACTGTCGCAAGCTCTACTTTAGCATCTGCATCACAAGGAGCAGCTAACTCCAAGTCCCTACTCAATGCATGAAATATTACATTTTCATTTGGTGGAACAATATGCGATTCACAGCTAGAGAGAGATTTTTGTAGTTGAAAATCATATTTTTCTGCTGCATTCAAAGAAAGATTCACATCTGAACCATTTAGATTCTCTTTTTCTTCTTTGGAGGCGGTTGTAGGAATTCTGATTTCCTCAGAGTTAGAGAGACCCGTTGAAGTATCATTGGGTGAAAATAAATTTTGAGAATCTTCACAGACAGAGGTTTGACGTATTAATGGAGAATCATATGATGAAGTTGGATCTGGTTCTGTTAAAAGATCAAGTCTATCAAGCTGTTCAATCTGTCCACTGGCTGCACCAGCTACCTCAACTACTGCAGCAGCAGGCAAAAAGTTCTTTCCATTATCTGGTGGTTGGGGCAAACCCTCAGTTTGAGATGTCAAAGCATTGACTTGAAAACCATGAGATGTCATGCCGTTAACAACAGAAGCAAAATCAATGGCTTTCACAGTTTTTGATATTTTATTGGAGGCAGGAAAAGACTTTGCCATGTTCTCTAATAGCAAATCACCTTCACCACTAGAGATGGGATCCCATTTAAACCAATCACCAGACAAAGGTTTGTTGCAGTCTAATTGTCCATCTGATGATAGTACTTCAACTCTGATTGCGTCCTTGTAAAAATGTTTTTTCCTTAAAGCATTAGCTATGAGAGTCCTGCAAAACATTGGGGAAAAGTTTTCAGACATACATCAACATCAATTACGTGCCTCTGACTGATTACGGTTTTGAAAATTTCTCATACCTACAATTTTTGGAAATTGCTGCTTTAGCTCGTTCCATAGAGAGCCCAAGCAATGACGATAAGTTTGCAACATCATATGGCCCTCTTAGTTCATTCACAGAGGGGGCAGCACTTGAGAAAATGAGATTTTTTCCTCGAGTCCAGTCCACCAGTAACTGAAAAATCATGAAGAGTATGCCCATATAATTAATTCATATATTATTAATTTGAGATTTAGGTTCGGATCTAGATCATTGAAATGCAAATTGCAAGACTTGTCACCAATGAAATTACAAAGATTTAACATGATTGTTTTCATAACATTGATTTAAGGATTCCGAAACTATTGCCTGTTTTTTTACTGAATTCAAAAGTCTATTTCAACATACAACATGTATCTGCACTACATCTATCAGGAAATGTGAAGCCTATTCATTTATTTCAACCTATCCACAGCCATGTGCTTAGTTGATATATGAGGGCAAAATTTGGCATTCCTATTCTAGCCACCAGTTCTAGTTTCTTCAAGCCTACAGCCATACACCAGTCTTAAGATCTTTTTACCAGAACAAGGTGGTCTATTTTTTAAGAAACCAAAGTACCAAAAACAACACCCATCGTATAACAGACCATGCCTAGCTGTAGATTCATCTGGATGGGTTAATTCTTAAAATTTTCTTCAGAGCTTTTTCTTTTTATGATTGAGAAATATTTTCTTCAGAGCTTTTCTCTACTACATCCTCATATAAATAAACAAAAATTTATAAAGCAAAACCAATCAACCAAGAATAACACATACCAGTGCACCTCATCAGAAGAATGCCAAGACCAATTTAATAACCAAGGCTTTCAGCCTTATTTATTTTTCTTGAGACACGTTATCTTTCTTTAAGATACTCTTTTTTTATGTACACAAAAACTATTAGAAAGCGTAATAGGTGCAAGTGCAACTCAACGACACAGGGAGCATACAAGTGAGAAACCTTTCTAGATCTTACATCCTTTTTACTTTTATTTTTTATTTTTTGCCTTTCACTTGTATAGATCCTCGTGTAATTTTTTTTTTTAATAAGAATAGATCTTCATGTAAATTGAGTAGCAAAAAATATCATAAAAAGTTTGAAAATAAAAATGAACAACCATTCCAAGTGTAAGCCTTTCGTGTAAATTAGGAATGATATTTTCCTCAATAAAGACATTAGAGAAGAAAAAATTGGAAATAAAAGGTATGTATTAGACATTTATAATAACTAGAGGAGTTGAGAAGCAAAAAAGAATTAGGATGTCTAACACGAACCCAATAGAGTGTGTGACTGCCAATTCTCTCAAAGGCAATTAAATTTCGTTATGAAGAACATATGAGGAGGTCCTTTGTTAAAATGCTAAGTATTGTCGTTAGTATAGTGATATATACAAACGCGCTACAAATTATTCGTAGAGAAAATTTTCAATTCCCACCTTAGCATTGGATATCATTTGCCTCCTTGTTTGGACATCCGCAATAAGATTGGAATACGTGATCTCAAAATAAACTCCACGCTGCACATGGAAAAGCCAGATGTCAATCTACATTCCAACGTTCCTCCTGAAAAATTTCTATAAAGATCAGAAATCCAACCAAGGAGGAAGAAAGAAACGGAATTCGTTGAAGAACAAACCTCAATGGCTGCTTTAACCATAGGCAGCTTCAATCGGAAAGGAATCTTCTCTGAGAAATCAATTGCTATTATATCTACCTGCGCCATTCATAAATGGCATATACATAAATCCAACCATTATTCAATCGGCTGTAAAATAAAAAAATTCGCCGACAATGCTCTATTTTCTATTTAAATTCCTCAACTTTCTAGCAAGCAAATAAAACATACACGAGATATTCCCGACAATAATACAATGACTGCACTTCTACATCAGAGGATGTTCTCCTTTCAAAGAACACAATATAAATAAAAGGTACGAAAGCTTAGATTTTGTTAACAAGTTAAATTTCTTTCAAATTCTTTCTTAGTTCTCGATTTTCTAAGCAACCAAATCTGAAAATCCACAAAAAGTTCAAACGCACGAACCTCGGATTTCTCACAGGCCTGGTCGAAGACGACCTGGTTCAAGGGCCTCACAGCGACCAAGTCGTAAGTCTTTAAGATAGGGTTACCAGAGTTGAGGGCCTGGGCCTGAAGGAGGCTTTCTACACACACAGTGAGGCGCGTATATTGGCGAAAGGGGGACGCGCGTGGGACGCCGAGGAGATCGCGGTGGAGATTGACGGAGGAGGCGAGGGAGGGTACGAGCTTGAGAAGAGAGGAAAGAGTGAGGAGAGAGACGGCGCAACGGTCGTGATCGGACATAACGCCCTTGATCGTATTGTTGTAGGCGATGCCGGTGTAGCCTAGCTCCATGGCCTTTATCACGAGCTTCGTGCGCGCCGCTTTGAACGGCATCCTATCGGTCGACGGGGAGGATTCGAGGTACGGAACATTCAGGTCGAAGAAACCCATGGCTTTCAGAGGGGGATAAAAAAGGGTTTAGAGTTTAGACTCTTCCGAGTGTAGAGGCAGGGAGGGCAACTCTCTCGGCTGAACATAATTCCCCTTTGATTTTCTCCCCCAATTCTAATAGCCAGTGGAGACGTCGTGCATCTATTTTTATGGATATAAATTTCCTTCCCTAAAAATTCCTTGGCCTTAGCGAGAAATAATACATAAAATATATCTCATTATTGTAAATTATTGAAAAGAAAGAGAGCCTATGAGACAAAGTGAGAGAATTAGAAAGAGGTTTTTGTTATTCCATTATATGAACTTAGAAATATATCTATATATAGAGATATAAATGTCTTAATTAACGATTAAGGTCTGGCCAGTTATGATTATTAAATGTGATCATACAATACAAATTGGTTTAAAATACTCCTTCTTTAGATGATCATGTTTAAAGAATATATCTTGTTAAAATCTTGCCAAAAAAAAATAATGTGGAAAAAAAATAATAGCAAAAGAAAAAGAGTTCAATATTCATGTGTACCGCTAAGTGCTTTGGGATTGCTATATTAAAACCTTGCAAATGAAAACTCAGTGAGATAAAACCTTAGCAAAGAAAAAAGAGTATAATCAGCACAAGTTTTTAAGACATTACTCTTCCTGAAAAATACATGATAATAGGTCTTCAAGTCTCTGTATTTCAATGTTCTGCATAATTTTCTTAAATGTTACAGTTGGTAATGCTTTAGCGAATAAATTTGCCAAATTATTACTTGACCATATCTGTTTGATATCAATTTCACATTTCTCCTATGAATTGCAATGATCTTCTTGTGTGGATCTGAAAGATAACCTGCATCCGTATATCCAACTAATTGTGGACTTGATCCATATTGATAAAATAATCACATATTTAGGATTTCAATTGAACTAGAGATAAGGTACTTCAGGACCAAGAATTTCTTCATCGTCTTCATAAGGACGAAATAGATCTTTCTGCTCATCAAATGATCGAGCAACCATTTGAGTATTCAGGGGATGAGTTTTTTCCATATAAAAGTACTTCAAGACTTTATAGTGAAAGGTTTTTACGTTGATGCATCTCAATATTGTGTATCAACTCTTTAAATGATGCAGTTGATAATGTTTTGGTAAACAAATTCACTATATTGACTCAAAATCATTTTAACATTAAATTCACTACTCTTCTAGAGTTATGCTCTTCTAGAGTTCTTGTAAATAACATAGTTAGTGGAGAAGTAATCAAAATTTACTCGCTAACCTTATGCAAGCCGAGCTACTCTCTCCACCCAGCGAGTCCGTCTAACTTGACTCGTCCTTTTTTAACAAAAACGATGGCCATCTTTTTAGACTAGACAAGCACCGCAAGATTTTACAGCTCTTCCATAACTATCAGGCACTACAGAACTATGATGTTACATCTCTTATCTTTTGTAGAGAGATGCTTCACGAGAGATTTTGTGAAGCAATAGAGATGCTTTGTTATAATTTTCTCTATAAAATAAATATTCAGCTCATCTTCATTTACATATCATCTTCTTCACTTTTTTGTAATTAGTCTGCATTCTTACTCTGCAATCTCTTTTTGCATTCTTATTCTGCAATCTCTTTCTGTATTCTTACTCTGCAATGGCTCAGCAATCTTCTCATGACTAATATATGAGGCATTTTGCATCTCGTTCACTAGTTGTTTCTGCTTCTACTGTAGGTGCTATAATGCAATACAATAATGATTTGACTAATAAGTCAGATAATGAAACTATCTACGAGCTTGTGAGTCTCGATACCCGATACTCATCAACCATTGTTGCATTTTCTCAGCGACTATAATCCAAAACTTGTGGGGTTGACAAACTCAACGAGAATATTTCTATTCTTCAGTGACTTCTTCTGGAGTCCAACATGAAAATAGAAGTAATAAAATAAGATAATAGGAATTTAAAATTCTTGCTTAAATCTTCTTTTCGATTGCCTACTCATTTAGATAGGGATGCCATGCAAATTTTTAAAAATTATGATCGTTTAAAGAATGAGGCGAAGAGTCTTAAATTTCTATAATTTTGTTTCGAGATAATAAAATAATAGTTCACAAATATTCATATTGTGTTTCAATCTTCTGGTAGATGTTCTGTGTGCTTCATTTTATTTCTCCTTTAATAATCCACAATTCATTATAAAACCATAATATGAATCTGAAATACTAATTTCATTTAAGAGATTGTATTTTAGAACTAATAATTTCATTCATCTCCCCCTTGAAGCCGCAAGGATTTCAGAATTATATTTCAAATATGTGCAGTTTTCATGAGCTCTTCTCGAGCCTCAATGACATTTAAATCATCTATATAAACTGCAATAAAAATTAATACAAATCATATAAGGATTTTTTAAACTTAATATAATACATATTTCTGGATGTATTCAGATTAGAAGTTTCAGGCATTTTATCTGCTTCAGGAATTTTCATATATATGTCATGATCCAATGATCCATATAAATATGCAGTGAATCATACATATCTAAACTCTCGGTAACTTTCAAGCTAATAAAAATCTCAATATAATTTCATCCACTTCAAAAGCATATCAATATTATTTTTGCGAGAAACCGACTCATGATTTATATATCACATTTTCATTTCTTTTATATAAATATCTACTGATATTCAACAAACATCACATATTAGGTGTTTGGACTATAAGTCCATATGCATCACATTTTACTAGTGATATCAATTATGCAGAAATTGTTTCTTTTAAATTTGGTCAATATTTTACGTCGGTATTCTTCGACAGTTCTTGATTCACTTTCTTCATTACTTATGGTAATGTTAAGTGTCATCTTATATGAAAATACGTTGTCGACAACGGTTTTATTTTTATCCGGAATTTCTCCAATATTCATAAAATGTATCGAGATCTCGTTATTTTCAGGTATCTGTCCCTCTTCAAGGGAAGACATTTCATGAAAAACCTATTCAGGAAGCACTCTTCAGGAGGATTATACACTTCAAGAGTTTTTATGGGAGAATTTTGTATAGAAAGTTTGGATGGATCTTATTGCTTGTTTTGTAGGTACGTCCTCTTCAAGAGCATTAATTTCTTTTATTTGTGCTTTTCTTTTTTGGGATGTTTTATCTTTTGTATTAATAGGTCTCACATGTTTTTAGACATGTCTTATGTTCATTAGACTACTAAATTTTTTAATTGTCCTACGAGGACTTTAATCCTCGCTGGGATTTTAGCAGCTAGAATATGAGACATTTTTATCTTATTTCATCCATAAATTAATTATCATCTAAACTTCCAGTTCATTTATGATAATCAAGATAACATCGAATTATTTTATTTTATTTGTTTCTAGCAAATTTTTCTTTCCACTCATGTTGGGAAGACTTTATAGTAAAAGAATCTTCTAGTTCTCTTATGAAAGTCCATATGAAAATTTATTCGACTTATCGTAATTGATTTCAGATAATCAAGATAATCATGAAAAACATACAAATATTTTAAATCATATCACTTTTGATGCATCATAATATTTGATTCAATAGTTGTATAATATGATCTCAAAGAGAAAGCTGGTAGTTTTTCCAATGCAAGCTTCTGGCCCGAAATCATAAAAGTACTATAAAGATATTTATTATCACGCCCAATCGCTTAGTTTCTTTAAATAAAATGCATCATTCTCTTTTGAGCATAATATAAATCCAATATCATTCACTTCAGGAAATGATGTGGAACTAGTAGAACGTGACTAATGATTTTTTAACAAAAGCTTATTATTTTGCTTAGCCACTAGAAGACTAGATATAAATTTAGAATATATTATGAACATTTGTACTCGATATTATTATTTCAGGAGCACATTCGAGGCATACATTTAAACATATATTCTTTAGTGACTTTTCTCTATACAATTTCAATTATGCAACTTTAGGTGCATTAATCATAATGAGGTTTTGGTACACATATCACTCATTTAAACTATGAGATACTCAATAAAATTATTGATTTAGAGCGATCTTTCAGGGATGTTCAATTTTTATTCTAAGATGAATCTTAATATGATATACTCAATAAAATTATTGATTTAGAGAGATCCTTCAATGATGCTCAATTTCTATTCCAAGATGAAACTTAATATGAGATATCCAATAAAATTATTGGTTTAGAGCGATTCTTTCAGGGATGCTAAATTTTTATTTCAAGATAAATCATATAATCAATAATTCATAACAAGTATAATAAATAAATAAAACTTGTATATAAACTATGTGAATAAAAATTGACGATAGATATAATTGAATAGTAAATTATAAAAATTTTAATTCATCATAGATATAACTAAGATGTAAATTATGTGAATAAACATAGAATTTTATCAAGTAATAATAAGGAATATAATCTTTAATACTCACCTTGGGGATTGCAAATAGTATATTGAAAAACTTACTTGAAGTAGAAGACCACTAAGTTCAGAATCATTAGAACCTTCGTGCAACTTGGATAAACAAGTCTTTTTGTGATTGGCATGCCATGTTTGACTAAATTACTAATGGTTTCCATCAATTTTTCTAACGGGAGCCACGACACTTTTTGTGGTTGGCATGCCATGTTTGACTAATGGTTTCCATCAATTTTTCTGTGGTGGTTGGCATGCCATGTTTGACTAATAGTTTCTATCAATTTTTCTAACGGGAGTCGCGGCACTTTTTGTGGTTGGCATGCCATGTTTGAATAATATTTTGCAGTACAACTGCCGTCTTCCACTGGAGCTTCTGTTTTGAACCGATTCTTTGTCAACCGGTTTCTTCACCCAAACCAAAATCCCAATAACCAAATCACACCCCACGTCCTCGATATCTGTCTGAAGCTCCTTCCATCGCTCTTCCAAGTCCCGGATCGAACGTAAACCCTCTATCAATCGCCACTAGCTCTCCTTGTTCACAAGTATTGAACAATTGGGGGCCGTCCCTCTCTGTCCACAAGTCAAAATCGCCAAGCCTCTAGAACCTATAGGCCAAGACTTTCACTTGCTCATTTGCGTCGATGGATAACAAGTAGGGACCCTCTCGACAATCTCCCAGGGCCTCTCGAGGTCAGACACGGTTGCCTTGAGTTCAACTCGCTTGCGCATCTCGTAAATCAGGCGCTCACGACAGAGGCGGGCCTTGAGGAGCTGCTTGGATTTCTTAGCCTACATTCACTTCCACTGCCACTTGGAGACCCCGCTCGGGTAGGTCCTGGGCCGTCCACCCATCCGAATCGTCCTCATTTTGGTTGTAATGAATTGGCTTTGGAGCAAAGGGTACGAGAGTTTCGGGTGGAAGAATATAAGGGTCAGACCGGTCAAAACCTTAGAGATTGAGAGAGATTTTTGAAGATTGAAGCTCACTGTCACTTATAAATTCCCAGATGAATCGGTTCCCAATATCGAGGTCCAGAAGGTTCCCGTCGATGCCGGAGAGAGTGAGGCCCACCTTAAAAGCACTCTCGTTTGATTTGTTCAATGTAAAGCCTTCAAGTTCGTGGTCTTGCCGCTGAGAGGATAGCGACGCGTCTTGATGTCCAAGGGTGTGACCGGCACGGGAGTCGAAGTCGGTGAGTCTGGGCTGATTCAGATGCCGCTCCTGCCGTTCATGAATAGCGCTGTGAATATGAGGGTCAAATCGGAGCTATCGATTCTCCGAGATCCGAGGTTTCCTTGGCCGAAGCTCCGAGATTCCTCAAGGCCCCCAGTGGAGACCCAGGCAACATGGCCATCACCGTTTCAGACAATCCAGTGGCATTGACCGGACAACCTCCGTTAGAGAGAGGATCGAGGTGCAAATCAGGACTACATCGTTTTCCATAGAAGGTGGCCTTGTCTGATCATGGTCTTTCCCATGAGAGAGAAACTCGAGAACCATGGGGCAAAAGGAAGATTTTTCTCGCATCGTTCTGATAACGTGTTGTAAATTATTGAAAAGAGAGAGAGCATCTAAGACAAAAAGAGAGAATGAGAGAGATGTTCTTGTTATTCCATTATATAAACCTAAAAATATATTCATATATATAGGGGTACAAAAGACTTAATTGACGATTAAGACCTGATCAATTATGACGGTTAAATGTAGTCATACAATACAAGTTGGTTTATAACACTCATAACATTTATAATTATTTGAATGAATATTTTAAATAATATTTAATAAATATTATAAAACTCGTTTTATATATCTAATTCTTTCTTTTGCCCAAAAAAAAAAATGATTTTTAGTCATAATTCAATAAATTCGATATAAAAATATTCTTTCAATTTATCTATTAAATAGATTGGTCGTATATTTTTATTTTGAATATTTTACTCTCAAAATTTTCAATTAATAGTATTTTTTAACGGATTAATTGCATACAATGGTACTGGATTTGGAAATGGGAATTTGGATTTGGTTATTTAAAATCTATTTCTGGAACATAAAATATTATTTATTGTTATTATTATTAAAATATTATTTTTTAATATTATTATTATTTTGAGATTTGAAAAAATTAAATTATTTATCATATTTTGTGTTAAAAGTTAGGAAAGTTGTAATGATTATATGTAATGAGTTGAGATGGGTTCAGTAACCAAACGCAGCCTAAGTATAGGATTTAGAGAAGTGCTAAATATACAAAGAGAATACATAAAAATAAACCTACAAACTGATGTGATTTTATGAGATTTGTTAGATCTACTTTATAATAAAAATAATTTTACAATCTGACGTGCTGCATCAAATTATATTAATTTATAAATTTTCTTTTATATGATCCTTTTATAGATAAAATATTTCTCTTCTATATTGATGATATAACAAATATATATACGAATAAAATGTGAAAGTATCCTAGCAAATACACAAACTAAAGAAATTAAAAAAAGGGGCTCCAGCACCAATGAATTGTTCATCATCCTTGACTGTCGAGGGGAGTCGGCTTGAGTAGTGGTTTTTTGTTTGCCACCAATGAACGTAGTATGGGACATACATCCTTAAACAAGAGTTAAGAGTAGGGATGAAAATTGAAGGTCTCAGTGTGGTTTTGGTCCAAAACCGAAACCGCGCCAATTTGTAGAGAATACCAATATCTCAACCAAAATCGGCAAGTGAAGGGGAAGAAAACTGTCGATGCCGATCTTGGTTTTCTTCCAATTGGTTTGCCGGCGTAGTCGGTGGCTCGATGAGAGAGAGAGGAATGAGAAACACTGAAAGTTTCAGTGTCTAAAATAGAGATTCACATTTCACAAATTCACTCAAGTCTCGAACGCAATCATTAGTGCATCACATAAAAAACTAGAAAAATCTTACAACAAACATCACAAGATTGATTCACAACAAAATCAGTCAACACATAGAATCTGAGAGAGAAAGAGAGAGAAGGAGAGAGAACGGTGTAGAGAATGAGAGAAAAAGAGAATAGTGGCATTTTCCGAAACTGGGAAAGATGGAGAGGGATGGCTAGAGGGTCGCTCACTGCCGCTAGAGGCTGGGATTAGGGAAGATGTGCCGCTGTTGTCGTAGAGGAGAGAGAGAGAGATTAAAATGAAGAAGAAGAGAAGATTGAGGGGAAAGATTAAACCTAAACTAAAACGATACCGTTTGGTGTATTAAACCAAACGGCGTCGTTTTACTTATAATATATAAATAAAAAATAAATATTATATTGGTTAGTTCATCGGTTTGAACATGGTTCAAACTGAGACCTAACTGGATCAGTGTCAGCTTCCTCAAATTTCCACCGCATCCCGATCAATTCTCCATCGATTCTTGACTACAACAATAAGCTCTATTGGTTCTTGTTCACCCCTAGTTGAGGGGGGTGGAAGTTCACCTAGACCCATGACATGGCATGCCGCGTTAAACACACATATATGAAACTTGAAAGATAGCCTCAAAAGAGTTGAGGCGTTCTACTCCTCTATAGTGGAGGAAGTAGCAAAGGGAAAATGATAGATAGAGAAAATGCACTGCCTATGTTCTCAACCAACACACTTTTTCCCCTTCAAATCCATGCCTCATTAAACAAGAGGGAAAAGAAGAATAATACAAGACTATCAAAGTTTGTTAATCGTACAAGAAGTTGAATATTTTCCACAATGGAAATGCAATGTGCATGGAGAATTTGGACGAGGAAATACTTTTGTATATATTGTTTTTTGTTATGAGTCTTCCGGGAAGAAAAGCGCTTTGGTTAGGAAAAATACTTTTGTACATATTTTAGGAGGCTATTGTGTAATTTGCGTTGTGCGCGTCAATTTTGTGATCTATAGATTTTTTTCACCTTTCAATCTTCAAAGTCTTGTTGAAGGTAATTTGCATGTCAACCATGTACTTATTATAATGTTCATTTGCTTGAAGTGAATACATATTGAAAACTCATGGATGCTAAAATATTATTTTCTCCTTTTTCTTATTTGGATAAGTGAAAAGAAATTGGAAAATATAGGTATTATTGTTAGAGCACTGGCATCCGGCTCCCTATACGCTCTTCTCCTCCAAATTTTGGGATGAATTTTAGAAAAAACTTCCATTTTCTCGTCCCATCAGGTTCCCTAATTTGTCTATGAGTGCTATAATAGTTTATCGTCTATGAAGAGCCATTGTACATCCCCAAAGGCATATTTTATTATTTTCAGCTATCCCTTTCTCTTCCCCTCCCACTTTCACTGTCTCTCACGCCCTAGTTGCTATCATATTCTTACGCCCCTAATGTTTTAATTTAAATAAAATGCTTACACATTTTCAAAAGAATATTTAAACTCACCAATAGATTGTTTTATAGATCCTAAAACGAAGGACCTGGATTAAATACCTAAACTCCTACCTTTTCTCCTCTCTCTCTCTCTCTCTCTCTCTCTCTCTCTCTCTCTCTCTCTCTCTCTCTCTCTCTCTCAACCCAACGTGCCTATCTCATTCTCCACCATGAGGCTTCTCCTCCCACCCAAGCTCACCTCCACCATCGGCAGCTCCCTATATTGCTAACAAGTACATCCCCACTAGCAACCCACTCTTTCTCCTTCTCCCTTCAACTAAATGGGTATGAAAATCCATTTATCTCTTTCTAGTACAGCCGTACATGACCAGCTTGGCCTCTGACCACCACCAATGACATCCCTACTCCATGGGCTTCATTTCTATGGTCTTCTTTTCCCTACCTCTCTCTCTCTCTCTCTCTGATGAGTAACCACACACACACAGTTTCTCCACCATGCAGGGCTACCCACGCCACTTTACCACTACCACCATGATCCTCAGCCACCCATGACCTTGTCTAACTATTTTCATGTCCAACCGAGTTACCCACAACTCTCACTCTCCCTCACTCTCTCATGCACGGTTTGCACCACTCACAGTCATATCAGCTGCTGTGAGCCACCGTTCGGCCACCACCTGCCACCAAGCACTTCCATCAGCCTCCCTCTTTCTCCCATTAGCTCCTCACAAAATTCCATAGTCCCCACCTCTCATGCGCACCCTCACTCTCTCTTGGATGCACTATTCACAGCGAGATGTAGTCGTGCTCTGTCACCTAGACTACCATGAAGCTACATTGAGCCTTTCTAAGATCACGCCTAGCTATCCCCAAGCTCAAATCTCCATTTAACATGGTGGACAGCCACCGTATATGGCTAACCGCCACAATGCATGGTGTAAACCGCCACGTAGGACTCCTCTGACACTTTGATCGTGACGGGTAGCGAGCGATACACGGGTTATTCCGTTGATGGTATAACCCTCTATCTCCCGTTAGTTATATTAATGTTAGTTGGTTGGTTGGATTGCAGACTATGTTGTTAGTAATTGTTAGTTCTATTTCTATTATAGTTACTTATGCATTAGATAGATAATGACGTAAGGTTATGTGTATGCATGTAGGTTGCCATTTGACATGCACACGAATGGACTACATAGAATGAGTATGGCATGAAATCCAAGTAAGCATTGAGTTCATACTCTTCTAGAGTTTTCTTAAATAAATGAAAAATGAGACGCTTTTTCCTTAAGATGCTTTGCAAACTGACACGAAACAATGCTTTAAGAAATAAACCTAAGTATAAGTTTTCAAGTATAGGTACGTAACGGCCCTCCTTGACAACCCATTTTCATGCACCAAAAGTACGTAAGTGTATGCATGTGGATGCTATACAGAGTATGTATTGTATGTATTTTTATGAAAGGAAATGAGAGGCCTCGACCCCATGCTTTGAACGATACAAAGAAAATGTTTTAAAATGTCCCTACGAACTGATGTTTTAAATGATATCATAAAAGATATTTAAGCTCATACATTTTTAAGTGACTTTTTATGAATGAACTGAAAGAAAAGACTGTAAGAACTGTAAAGAACTGAATGAAAGAAATGTAAGAACTGTAAATGACTGAATGGACTGAAAAGGAATGAAAAGACTGAAATGAATGAATAGACTTAATGCTTTAATGTACGAAAATACGTAATGGCCACATGAATGAAAAGGAAAATGTACCAAATGACTGGACTAGGTAGATTGCAATATTGGGTAAGTAGTACTGGTAGTGCACTTAATGTTGCATCATGACGGAATGGAATCCCAACCCGTGGCCACCGGCAGAATTAGGTCCCAAAGACCGCTAACCCTAGCATACGGGACGCAACAGTGTGCAACGACCAATTAAAATAATAAGAAAGAATGTATGCATATTAAGAAAGAATGCATGTATATATGAAAAGATGTATGCATGAAAAGACTTTTTAAGAAATGAAGGCAGCGAGGCATGTGGAACTGTTTTAAGAAATAAAATATTTTTAAAGAAAACCCCATCTCGCAACGTTTTAAAATAAATTGCATGTCTATGTATGATATGTATGAAGTGATGAATACATGACTTGAAACCTATGTTGTTATATTTTAATTGTATGAAATAATGCTTCCGAGTCATCAATTTGTTTTAGTTTTAAGGTGTGCCCTCCTAGAGACAATATAAGCATGACGCGTTAGGACAGACATAGCCCAAGGGGAAGAGTACAAAGCCTAGGCAAGATATTTTGTACGAGAGACTTTAATTATGAAATATAATGTTTTTCTGTTGTGACTTTTTAATTAAGAAAATAAATTTTATTTATAAACATGGAGTTTTTTGTATCCTGGTATGAAAGAAAAGAAAATTTCAAAAGGAATCGTAATTCCTGTCTATTTTTTTAAAATCATTTTTTAAAAGACCCACTACAAGGACAGATGTTACAGTATCTCCATTGTTGAATCTTGAGCTAGATCTTGAAAATCTTAACCGGAATCGCGAAATGGATTTTGTCTATGCTTCTCTAGGATTCCTACAATGACGATTTTTATTACAGATTTAGGAATTTTTTTTGGTAAAATCAATGACCAACCCATTTGATTCCATTGCTTGTTGGATTTGTTTTTTGTGTAATTTATGTGTAATTTATTCAATCTAGCTTGCCATTTGATTCTATTACAAATTTCAAATGCTTATGTGGTTTGTTCATTGTTAATGACCTTGTCATTTGATTCACTAGCAATCGTTTTGTAACTATTCGAGCTTGTGTTATGTGCTTACCTATGTCTGAATACAAATAAAATAAAAATGAATAAAATAAAAACAATTAGGAACCTTTTCTCTAAATTTTTATCATACTTTGTTGCTAATGTGCTTATCCGTTATTTTTGATGTTTTGCTGTGATTTAGGCATGATGTTCAGGAATCAGTTCTATTGGTTGGATTAGTTTGGTATTTTTGTTGTTCAGTTGTGTTTAAACCCGAAAGTTTGTTATTTTCATTCTTATCTTGTGACTTTATTCATACTGTTTCAACCTAAAGTCTTGATTATTTTTATAAGCCCCCCATCATGAAGTTCTTTGCTTAGTTGGATTATTTACTTATTTGACTTGTTGTGCTGTGATATATCCATGTTGTGATATTTCATCTTGTTTAACAATTTATAGATGTTGTTCAACTATTTAGACACGTTATTTTGGTATTTTTTTTCATTGGATGCTTTTATTTCTTCAGTTTAATTTTGGTTTTGTATCCCCCTTAGCTGTAATGATAACAAAGTTGAGTGGAAATATAGAAAATTTTGTATATATTCCATGGCAGGGTAACCCGAATGACCAATCTCTATTGGCAACTGATTGTTGCAACTACGGAGGATGTTGCTACTTCTTATGTGTTACCATTTCCTTTCCTGAGCCACTTTCTTTGATTAATTATTTGGATATGTTTGGGGCCTTGGCAGGGGAAACTTGAGTGTCGAAAATGGGCAAAAATTTCATGGCAGGGTAATTCAAATGGCCAATGAATATTGACAATTGATTATTGCAGCCATTGATTATTGCAGCCATTGAGGACACTGCCAGCCAATCAAGGTTTTGTGAATTGCAGCAAAAATATTTGGAATAGAGTTTGTACTAAAGATAAGAACTATGTTCACTGTATGTGTGCAAATTTAAAGCAAAACAAAAGACAACACTACCCAATATTTGGGTCACGTAGTAGCACTAGGAATATCTTAAGTTCAACAAACTATCTTCAAAATGAATACGCAGTATGTTATTCTAATATTAAAGCATGTTAAAGAATTGCTTATACAAAAGATAATGAGGGGCACTGATTTTTTGGTTGCCAAAACTAAGAGGTACTTTTTATTTTCTAGTGGTCTTATTTGTTAATATGTGTTGGTAGTCTTATTCTACATATTTTAGTACTAGCTAGTTTTGCAAACTGGGTAGCCTTAAGAGTTTTTTTGTTGATATAATCCAGAAATACTAATATATGGTCAAAAGACAATTAATCGATTGAAAATTGAATTTTGAAAGATACAAGTATCAATAGATGTTGACATCAAATATAAATTGTTTCAGACAAACATAAGAGAAAATTGAAAAAAACCAATTTCATTATAATAATTTTGATATCGTGTGTAGTTTATGAAGTGTGTAATTTATCTATGAGAAAAACAGATTTATCCATTTGTTTCCTTCAAGGTGCGTAAAGCTTAAATCATTTCGATCACATTTAGATATAGTGAAAACTATAATCTTGCTTTTGATTTATCCGTCAGAAATAAAATATCAGTGGAAAATGTGAGTATTTATTATTTGTAAAACATAATAATTCCAAAACTATTCTCATACTAAAAATACCAGTTTTGTGTATAAAATTTACGGATATAGTGATAGTTAAAAGCATAAAGGAAAATATAAAAGAGTGAGTAGTTAAGATTGTAAATAGAAGTGAGAAAAAAATAATAAAAAATGAATAAAAAAATTATTTTAATAAAATAGATAAAAATGAGATATAGAACATTTTTGAAAGATTAGTAAAATTTGAGGTAGTATTTTAGAAATGGTATTTTTTTTTAAAAATTTAAGAAAGTTTATAAAAAATGAGATTAAATGTTTAGGCCTCTTTTGATTACACAGTTTAGATGAGATGAAATGAGATATTTTGTTAAAAGTTAAATAAAATATTATTATAATATAATTTTTTTAAAATTAATTTATTTAAAAATTAAAAAAAATTAAATTATTTATTATATCCTATATAAAAATTTAAAAATTTATAATAATAAAATAAAATAAGATAATATCATACAGTTTAATTTTAATTACTTTTGTTCTTTACAGTCTAATCGCGTGGGAAGTCTGAAATTTCTAATTCTAACCCCCTACCACGTCATCGATCCGCACCATAAGCTGACTACCTATTTCAACCGTTCATTGAATACTTATCAACAGTCGAGATTGCCACAGACATGATGACACGGATAGCCCAAACCCCCCGCCATCAATCCCGTCTGTGTCTATTAATATATAAAGCACAGATTCTCTATCCATTCAAACTCAAACTTAAATCAGAAATTCTCATATTCAGGTACTGTGGCTTGCAATTTCCTCTGTAAGCTTAGGTTTTTTCTAATTTTCTCCTTCGCTCTCTGACTATTGTTTCTGGGTTTTAGATTTTATATTGCGATTTGAAAATGTCGGGTCGTGGAAAGGGAGGCAAGGGTTTGGGCAAGGGGGGAGCGAAACGGCACCGTAAGGTCCTTCGGGACAACATCCAGGGAATCACGAAGCCGGCGATTCGCCGGTTGGCTCGCAGGGGCGGTGTGAAGCGGATCAGCGGCCTGATCTACGAGGAGACCCGTGGTGTCCTGAAGATCTTCTTGGAGAACGTGATTCGGGACGCCGTGACCTACACGGAGCACGCCCGAAGGAAGACCGTGACAGCCATGGACGTGGTCTACGCGCTCAAGAGACAGGGACGGACTCTGTACGGTTTCGGAGGTTAGGTTTATGGCCGTAAAAAGTCTTGCTGTCAAGAAGAAGCAACCAAAAAATGGAAGGTCGTGTTTTCTTTTTTGTGCAAGTAGGTGGGAAAATTTGTGGTTTCTAGGGTTTATGTTCTGGTTGTGGTCTTTGCAAGTCGACGTCCGAATGGCATTTCCCGAATGTTTAATGCAAAGTAAAAGGCTAGTTTTAGCAAAGTTTGAATCCTTATTACGATTAACGGATCGTCTGAATGGAGAATTAGCATTGGTTTTGCTAACATTGTGCATAACGAATGCTACCTACTGAATCAAATGGAAGAAGATAGTTTAATATTTGCTTAAATTCAATTTCATATAGATTTAGATAAATAAATAAAGGATCAAACAGGGAAAATTTATCTTTATAACAAAAGAAAGCTAGCTGCACAAGTTGAGAACCCAGAACAAAAATTATTTAGTATGCTACAAAATACAAATCTGAAGCTGAAAATTGACATTTAGCACAAAATGAAGTTAATGAATTGATTGTTGTAGTGTCTCATGGTTGAGTTAATCTATATTGGGTGCAGGGTAGGATGATGTATCCTACAAGATAATTAGGTTAATGTATTTCAATTAGTTCCAATTAATTCTCACTGAAGTAGGTCTTGTTGTCAAGGTGATTTGCAGAGGATATTTTCCATATTATTGTTGGAGGTTCTAATAAGAACTGAAGATTAGATGAATGCGCAATAGATCATCAGCCTGGTAGCAAGGCTATAATACACAGTTTTACAATGTTTCCAAAACATTTCAAGAATCCTTGCAAATGGGCTTTTACCATGCACATCTTCCTCAAACACTGGGACGCGCACACTCTGACTTGGTTTAGATTCAGTTGTAGTTGGAAAATTAGATCTGCTAGGTGAATGGCTTGTGTCTTTATCCTGTTATGAGACATGTATTCTTCAGCCACTAATTAGACCTAAATCCAAAAACACTTTCAATAACGTGCTATTGACGTAGCAGTCAAGGAAATGATGGAAAGTAGCTCCAATACCAAGCTACAAAAGAAAAAACTTTACTGAAAAATCGAAGATGTTAGAATATATAGTATATGCTTGATTGTTTAGGGATATAGACCAGTATATCAGCATAAAAAAGTTCATGGAAAATGCAAAAAGACAGACCATGTAAACATAATCTTTTGATGAGTTTGATCTGGCACCATATGAATAATATGTGTTGTGAGTTTTATTAGGTATAAATAAAGTTGCGTATTAATTTATATATCAATATTGATTTTTTTATATTTAAAATTGAAATTAATATTATTTTTAATAAAATTTATTTTTTGACCAATTATATTAGATTAATACACATATTAATATATAATTTTACTTATAATTAAATTTTTCTATATGGACATAAAAATAAAGCACCAAAAGAATATCCTATCTTTTCGGCCAATCGTTGTCACCCGTAACCACTATATTTGAAAGAAAGGTAGTGATAGGCTTACTACTTTATCATTATTCATTTACTATTTATAAGGTATTAAGAATTTTTTATTTTTTATTATTTTTTTTAAGTATTTTTTTAACATCCTTAGCCATTAAGAAAAAATTTAAAAAATATATAATTTTATTAATAGTTATTTTCTTAACTATTAAGTAAAATAAAAAATTAAAAAAAAATTGAATACAAAATGAGTAGTAAATAAATAGTAAAATAATAATAATCCTATCATTTTCCTTATGTGCCCTAGGTTGCTAAGGGATCTTCGTAGTCACTAATCCTCTCACCTTTGAGAGGCGTATCGTCATCTGTAGTTTGTAGCGGCCAACAGATGATGGAAATAGATTCCAAACTTCCTTAGAGCATCCTCATCCGGTTTTCCATCCCCATCTCTATAATTTAACTTAAAATCACATTTCTTTAAATTTATCCTTAAATTTTATTCATCTTTTAAAAATCTCCTACATCCCATTCCCCATCTCTATCTCTATTCTATTAAATAATATTTCTCTATTCATTTTTTATTAACTTTTTCTCTCTCTTCTATTTACAATTTTAACTACTAACTCTTTCGTCTTATTATCTTCTTTTCATTTTCACTTTCTAGTAAAAAAATACTACGAATCTTATACTTTTAGTGCCAATCAGAAGCAAAATAAACTGAGAGATATCCTAAACTCCAATGGATAAACGTACTAGTCACAGCTGAGTCCGAAAGCATTTTGATCTTTACGTATCAAATAATGAAAAACATAAAATTAAGCACGTGATGAATTGAAGTTTCAATCATGTTTAGAAGGATGACAGAATTAAAATGAAAATGACAGGAAGAAGTCCAAACATCCACAAAGCAGCGAGATTTTCATCATCGTTTCTATATAAAAAACAAACCTAGTAATTTTAATCTCCAGCATTTCATCCGAAACCAAACAGTATATTTTCATCTATATACATTTCATCCGCAACAAAACAGAACACAAAAGGAAAACAAATCATTAAGCCTTGGCTCATATGAAATCACATAATCAACTATTCCACTACATCATTACCACATAACAAATCAAAATTTTCTAGTCTATGATTATCAAATAACAATTCGTCCCGTAAAATCGCATCATCCATTTTTATTTGTAAAACAGTTCTTGACACTGTCAGAAACCATGAGTTAAACCACATGCCCTCAACTGCCTTGCTTGACTCCCCTCCCTTTTCATTGAACACAGCGAGCTTTTTCTTCTTGTCCCATCCCAAGTGATTTCTGGGCCTTTTCAATGCCTTCTGGATCTGCAATGCAATGATTTTCATAAACTATTGCAGCATACTTAAAATTAATAATATGGAATAAGAACATGTCAAGGGCTTGATCACAAGACCTAATCCTTCAGACTTTCAATGAACTTGTGTGCAATCATGAGACCAACATTAGCTCCCCAAAATTTTGGTTTGGAAGTAACCTCAACAAATTCTGAGCTTAAAAGTTTGATGAGATAAGGTACCTTGAGGGTACATTGAAGATCTCTGCACTAGTTCATTTTACGTCTTATTAGCTAATTCTTTTATTATATATTTATGTGAGAGAGAGAGAGAACCATCTACCTGAATTTATACTTCAGTCCTTCAAACAGATGTCATTAAAAATAATTATATTACTTCCACAAGCATACTTGTTATGATGCAGAAATACCAAAAGTACATAACTCTAGGTGCAGTGAAAGATAACAGATTAGGCCAGAGGGTGGGGGAAACATAAATGGTAAATTTTTGTAACTGAAAAGGAAAAATAATAATAAGAATCCTTGGAACTAAAATGTTGAAAATGTTGTATTGTACAAGATAAATTAAACTATTTCCATCTTACTACTAAGAAATGCACATGGAAATCCACTTACCAAAGAACTGCATGAAAATGGGTGTGAAGAAGCTCAAGTTGCGGGAGATATAGGCCATGGTAGGTGGAAGAGGTTTCACAACAGTGTCAATGCTGAATACCCGTTGAAGAAACTGTATAAACAAGAGTATTTCATGTCAAACTGAAGTAAGAACATATTCAGGCACAAACCTATTTAAAGAAAGCAGATGGAAATGATGAGTAAAATATTATCAATCACCAAGCAAAAAGAAATGTGTAAAGCTGCATACTTCAAGTAGCTAGCCCCTGAAAAGCTATAAAGTATCAATTGATAGAAAAACATAACATAAAATGTTTAGACTACATAAGAAGTAATTGATATATATATCCTATAGACATGCCTTTACACACTGAGGAAGTTAATGGCTTTCCCAATCAAATTCAGTGATCTAAATCATGGAAGAAAAAAAATGCATCATCCTCACCGCATGCTTCTATAACAAGATTAAGTTGAATTAACCATTTAGAGTATCAAAAAAATATTCTGCCTGAAGAGACACAAAAGCGCATCATTTCTAAAATCAAATTGAATGCAGGAAAAGCAACACATTTTATGACTTCAGAACATGATAAGATCATGGCTTGACAGTGAACCTCGTCTAAATCTTTACAGATGACAGACCCTTACTGTAATATAACTAACAAGCATTCTACCCTGTAAGTTTAAGATTTGTGCTGCCCTCTGGAAATCACAAAATGGCCAATTCCTAAAAGAAAAACCAGCAAAGCTCTAGGGATTAGCATTCGCATGAAAGGAGGAAAAAAAAAACCAATCGAGGTGAGTATCGAGAATTCAGAGTTATCCCAGTATTGATTGTTCATATTTAGTTTATATTTAAAAATAATGAAGTATGAACTACATAGTCTGCAGAAAGGTCTCATATGATAAAAAGACATCTACTTTCAGCAGCGGCAAGCAAGTAATCAATAGTCTATGAATTCGATAAAAAAAGATACCCATTTTCAAGCAAGTAATCAAGAACTCTTTCGATTGTGTAGGCAAATAGATATAACATCCTTTGACAACCGCACGAAAGTACCCGAGTTTATTAATAAATTCCAACACAAAATCAACTATCAAAGAGATATCTAAGAATTACGCTAAAAGATGTAACAGAGCTGGGGGTCAATCTTGACAAGGGAATCCCGAATCATCATCTTTGAGGTCGTGGCGTTTGGACTTGTCGTTCTTTCTTCGAGGGACGTGCATCACCGATTCGACTCCAGGCTACTTTGTGACTTTGAGCTTTACATCCTGAAACTCCTCGACAGCCTCCTCTTTGCCCCTCCATGGTGCCGACAACATCAACTCCCTCTTCGCCCTCCCCAATATTGTATTGAGATTTACTATCACAGACTATCGATCTGAGAAGAGAGAAACATAAACGATGGAAAAGAATTGAGAATCACTTTTAGGCGAAGAGAGGTGCTCGTTGGTGCTGCGTTGCGAGGGAAGGAAGGGAGAAGAAGACGTAGGACGAAGGAGAGAATCGTTGGAGCAGGAGCGATGGGGATGTACAGTCGATCCCCATATATGGGGAACTTCTGTAGCACCCCTATACTTCATCCCCATTTTAGGGATTGGGATGGGGGGAGGTTTTTCATGAAAACCTTAAAAGTTTCCCTAAATTATAGGGATGAGGGGCGGATGCAGAACGGGATGCGAGTGCTCTTAAGCCTGACCAGCTTGCAGCAGAGAGCAATGATAAGGGCTACGAGTTTTGAAATTGTCTTTTGAGTGGCCGAATGCCTCTAGCCTCTAGGAACATCAAATTTATGGGTTGCTCTGTATGAATCGAGGTAGCAAAAGTAGACCATGCTTACTTTGATTGGTTTGGATATTGAGATGATGTAGATATTATGTGAATTTTATTTACTACAGTAGCTTTTTGTTTGTTACAACAAGATGACCCGAAAATGATTTAGTTAATATGAGTTCTTAAATGGCAAGAGAATTTTGTCATCGATGTTGCTATGTTTAATGCCCTCACATCCAACTAATGGCATTGTTTGAGGAATCATTAAAAAAAGAGTTATAACTGTATTACAATTAGGACTTGAAAAGCAATCGGATCAATGATAAAGTACTAGGAGTTTTTTGTTGGTGTTTTCTTTTTAAGGCCAAAGTACAATGTTTCTTGACAAACGGGGTATATCATGAGAACAGAGCACGTTATCATTGGTTGTGGTTTTAAAAAAATAATAAAAAATATTAAATAATAATAAAAAATAGGTGAAAAGTAATTATATAATAATAAATAATATGAGAACACTTTACTACTGCAGAACTTTAGAAAGCTGGATGATCCCGGGAAGGTAGAGGATGAAAAATGTTGAATAATGAATCCAAAGATTGGAGGGAAGATAAACTACTCCCAAGATACTGAGATAAGACTGAAATCTTACCATCAGAAAAATTGCAGCCAAAGAAATAAGATTTATAAGATATCTTTAGTTAGAAACTGTACTATCTATATCATTATTCAAAGCTAAATCCGGACATTACAACTTTCCTCGTTTGTTTACTTTTATTCAAGATTGTTTGATATTCATTAGTCCTATTTGGAAAGTGAAAGTATTTCATCTCATCTTATTTTATAATTATAATTTTTTCAAATTTTTATACAAAATATAATAAATAATTTAACTTTTTAAAATTCTTTTTTTTGATCGGTACATTCGTTATTCCTGCTAAATTTTAAAATAACAATAATATTAAAAAATAATATTTTATTCAATTTTCAACTTTTATATTAATTAATCTTATCTCAACTCACTATCCAAATAACATCTTAGTATTGTTATACGTTCAACAGACTCATAAATCTCAACCAAGCTTGTGCAACCTTCGAGTATTAAATATGGTGATTCGGTGAGATTTTTAGAGTGGATTAGATTAATAAAGCTTTTCAACAATGTTGAGCATCTGTGAGAGTAGAATGATAGATTTTTGGTATAGCATATAGATTTTAGGGAAGATCAGTTTGAAAAATCATGTGCTTTCCTTCTTCTCTAACTCATTCCAACAGTAATCTGTCCGCCGTTTCTCGACTTCACCCCATGGCTCCCTGCAGAAATCGGATATTTGCAGTTGTTTCACCTGTAGTTCATGCCATTCAATGGCACGTATAGTTATATATGCAAAACTCATCATGTGCATGAAATGATAAACGTAGGGAATAACAACTACCTCAAGTTTTCTTCTTTCTTGTGAAAGACAAATCGTGGTTGCGTTAGAGCGATTCAACTTCTTTACTAGGTTTACATTAAGCAACCAGTTAGAGGCAGAATGAGCAATTATGTTGAGAGAGGCTAACTTTTCAAGTGTATGACACATTTATATAAAAAGTAATACTAAATATAGGGTGTGCAAGCTTTATATACTCTATTTGAAAAAAAAAAGTGGAGTCTATTATTAAAAAATATATATATTTTTTTCATATGAATCTTAGATTTATCTATTTTTTTTAAAGGGAGTGTGCGGACTTGCACATAGTCCCTAGGACTGCAAACATCAATTTTCTTATATAAATTAAAAAGAGATTGAAAAATTATAAAAACATAACTACAAATTATTTTTCATAAAGATCATCGACTTAAATAATTTTTCTTGTATTTTCACTTTACATTCCATATTAAGAAATCCAATATTGTATAACAAAAAAATTTGGGATTCATATTAGTAAGTTTATTATTTCTCCTAAATTTAAATTTAATTTTAAATTTAGAAAAACTACATCCTTGAAAATAGATAATATATAGAAAATAAACTATAAAAAGATTGGAGGGAGACATTTCTAGGTATATTGATATTTTTTTTTTAAATTACAGAGCATATGGATATTATAATTTTTTTTTGGGAGGACATTTTCTATATTTATAGAATTATGCATAAAATTTAAGAATTATTATATGATTTCAAAAAGTTTTGGGGGGCCATGGCCCCTTTGGTACAACATGGCTCCACCACTGCAATCAGTTCACAAATTTCCATTTAGAGGTTATTTGGATTGTGAGATGAGTAAAAATGATTTTAGATAAAAGTTAAAAGTTAAATAAAATATTATTAAAATATTATTATTTTAAATCTTGAAAAAATAAAATTATTTATTATATTTTAGGTGAGAATTTAAAAAATTATAATGATGAAATGATATGGATTGAGAGTTATTCTCAATCCAAACGGCCACTTAATAGATGTGATAGAAATCTTGACGGAGAAGTGAGCTGATCATCATGTATTTTTGCTATGAAAATATCATTTCTTCATATCGTAGATCACTATAAGAGCACTAGTGGCTCATCAAATCATAGCTAATTATATCAAAATTGCTATACATTGGGCTAGCCAAGAGCTTTGAGTTTTGAGCTACAATATTTATATCCATTTTTCCGAATTTGGCTAGTCACTGTTCATAGACCAAACATTACTTTATTCATTAATCTTATTTTGGGCTGCAGCTTGTTTTTATGATGGAAAAATTATTTCCTATTATAAATTGTTGTTAATTAAAGTCATTTGATTATAAATTATTTTTAATTAAAGTCTTTTGATTATTTTTTTTAATTAATCCCATTTTTCAAATTAATGTCAATTTAAGATATATTAATGTTGGAAAAAAAATTTTTTTTTTTATTAATTACTATATAGAGTGTATTTGTAAAATATGAAAAAAAATTTAAAAATTATTATTTAAATAGATAATATTATATTATTATTTTAACTTTAAAATGATTGATTCAATATGAAACACTATCTCTATTGATTTAGATTTTAGCTAAAAATTCTAATTTTAGTCAAAACTTGGACTTGGCAACTATTGCCACTGCTCTATATGGCGATTTAGCGAATATCTTTTGCTATAAGATTATCGTCATAATTTATTTTTACTTTCCTTCTTAAATATTATATATATATATATATATATTAATAATTTATGAGGAGACAATGAAATAATTATTTTCGTAGTATTATATTTAGGAAAATTCGTGCAATATCATTGAGAATAAGGATACGTAGTGCTATCAACTATTCAATCATAGGATTTGTAAAAAAGTAATGCTACTTGGAGGGTCCATTTTGTATTTAAGCCTAATATGAAAGTCTTCTATAAGTAGGCCTGAACTGAAAGACCCAGTGGGGATTTGCACACTACACGCCACTTTATTTGGGAAGAAATAAGTTTCATACACGTACATGACTGCTTTAGTTACGTAGGGATAAACGCAGCACAGGATAAACACAGCATATGATAAACATAATCGGATAGTGATCTCATATAAGGATGATCCAGTCTAACAGATATCCCCTATATATATCAAGTAACTCCATAAACGAGAATGAGCTGAATGATATACTTTTAAGAGATATTGTATTGACTTAAGTATTAGAATATTCTCAGGTACATCTAATCGGAGTTTTTTTACTATTTATAGGTGAATGGTTGCATAGGTGGAGGTGGGACATGTCATTAACATTTGCGCTGTTTGTGGGATCTAAATTTGGTCTCTCATTACAAACCAACATGGTTCTCACATGCCAACTGTAACTCGTTCCTTAGCAAACTGAAAGACGGATACAATGCCAACAGCCATGGAATCGCGACTAGCAGCAATTGAGGAAAAACTGAAGAAGGCGTTTGAGTTCATGGAAATCCTAAATAAAGAAAACAATGATTTGCAGCGAAAAAATGATGAATCTGATGACACCACCAAACCTAGTCACAGCGGCGCTGTATTCGGTCATAGTGAGCAAGGTGAGGGAGAGGCATAATGTAATGCAGAGTCAACCCTAGGGAAGACGGAGAAGAAGAAGATGCACAATGAATTGAAAGAACTAGTGGGAAAGTACGAAGAGATGGCGAGGAGAATGAGGGAATCTTTCTCGATAGAATGCTTGCTAAACCAAACTGACCTACCATATAGTGAACAGATTATGGCCATGCCACTTCCACCAAAATTTAAGGTATCCCAGATAGACATGTATGATGAGTCTAAAGATCCAATAAACCATTTGGAGAACGTTAATGCCCACATCACGCTCCATGGTTTTCTAGGGGAGATTCCATGTTGAGCTTTTCGACCCTAAAAGGAACAGCAAGAGGGTGGTTCGAAATCCTCAAACCAAGGTCAACAAGCAGTTTCGAGGAGTTGGCTAAACAATTCCTAACCTAGTTTATGCCCAGCAGGAGGCGTCGGCACCCCGTCGCCTACTCTCTAACAGTAAAACAAAAAGAAGACAAGAACTTGAAGACCTACCTTGCCCGCTTCAATAAAGAAATCTTAACAATAGACGATTAGGATGAAAAAATTACCCTCACTGCCCTCATAGTAGGAATATGGCCACAAAGTCCCTTTATGGCAGAGTTGGCCAGAAAGACTCCTTTCACCCTTAGGGAGTTCATGGATAGGGTAGATGAATTTGTTAATGTTGAAGACACATTGTAGGCTCTAGTGGATCCTTGAAAGGAGGACAACAAGGTCGAACGGAGGAGCGGGCAGGTTGACAGAAAAACTGGTGTGAGTCATACAGAGGAAAGAAAGGCGTCTAACTCACAACCCCATATTGATGCATTGAATCTAAATGTACGGAAAGAAGAAAAGAAGAGTAAAGAATGACATCAACTTAAGGCAGGAAGTCACTACTTGAAGTATCACAAGACAGGGTCACACTGGACTGAGGACTGCACAACCATGAAGAAAAGAGTAACTGAGCTAGCGGGAATGAGAGAATTGGAAAGGATGATGGCAGAACGCTCAAAACCCAGGAGATGCCAGGAGTCTAGGTGGGGCACTAGGAGGAGTAATAGCCCTGAGCAACAAAGGCAATACCGAACTGAGGTATGCTGAAATGACAGGGACATGGTGCCCTCAAAGGGCGATAGGAATAGGGCCCCCATAGGAGATTCAGACAATAGCAAGGTGTTTTGCTGGGGGAGGCGTATCCACATCTAGTAGGAAGGCTATGCACGGAGGGAAAAGTATGAATAGGTATATGTGACGGACAGAGCCCCTAAGCACCAAAGGCTTAGTAACCAGATGACAGTGTTTTTTGGGGGGAAGGACCGGGAAGGAGTGTTGTATCCGCATGATGATGCTCTAGTGGCCACCCTTGTGATAGCAAACTATACAACCAGGTGGGTACTAATCGACAACGAAAGCTCTGCAGATATACTGCTTTGGGAAGCATTCGTCAAAAAGGGTATCGGCGTTAATAAATTAAGGTCCTCCCCAACACCATTGAAGGGTTTCTCTGGAGATACAATACAGCCCGTTGGGGCTATCACACTCCCTGCAACAACGAGGACTAGGATGTGGACAGCTACCACCATGATCGACTTCTTGGTGGTAAAAGCCTCGTCTTCTTACAACGCAATATTAGGAAGACCAACATAGCCATCTTAGGATAGTGACATCCACATACCACCTTAAGATGATGTTCCCAATAGATAGCGTGGTCGCAGAGTTGCAAGGTGAACAAGTATGTGCAAGAGTTAAGAAATGGTTGAAGTGAAGCTTGTGACATAGCAGAACAAAACAAAGTGCCGGTAACACCCCTTCCACTGCCTTTGGCAGTGGCTGTGGAAAAAGGTGTGGAGGTTAGAGATGAGCAGAAGTAACAACATGTTGAGACTAATGAACCATTGGAATTTGTGATGTTATATCTTGACTGCCTTGAAACCACCACATGAATTGGGACCCAAGTCCTATCAGGAGACAGAAAACCCCTGAAGCAATTATTAATAGAACACATGGATGTGTTTGCATGGAGTCATGAAGACATGCCCGACATACACAACAACATCATTGAACACCGCCTGTGTGTGGATCTCACCCATAAGACAGTATGCCAAAAAAGAAGGTCATTCAGTGCAGAGAAGTATGCCGCCATTAACGAAGAAGTAAAGAGACTACTAGCTACCGGGTTCATCAAGGAAGCTCATCACCCAGAATGGTTATCTAATGTTGTGTTGGTAAAAAAGGCGAATGGGAAGTGGAGAATGTGTGTGGACTTCATGAACTTGAATAAAGCTTGCCCAAATGACATTTTTCCTTTACCACGCATCGACATTATTGTGGATGCAACAGCAGGACACCGCATGCTGAGTTTCATGGACGCATACTCGAGTTTAACCAGATAAGAATGCATGTAGCAGATGAGGAGAAAACATCGTTTATAACAGATCTGGGGCTATATTTTTATTAGGTCATGCCATTTGGACTAAAAAATGCAGGGGCAACTTACAAAAGGTTGGTTAATCGCATGTTTAAGGAGTAGACTAGGAAGTCCATGGAGGTATATGTAGGCGATCTGTTAGTAAATAGTAAGGAACCCGCCAGGCACCTTGATGACTTGTGAGTGGCGTTTGAGATCTTACACCTTTACAAAATGAGACTGAACCCTACAAAATGTGCTTTCGGAGTTGAATCGGGAAAGTTCTTGGGATTCATCGTATCTGAAAGAGGGATTCAGGCCTCTCTAGAGAAGATAGAAGCCATACTCAACATGAAGCCGCCAACAAATTTGAACGAAACTCAGCGGTTCGCGGGCAAGGTAGCAGCCCTAAGTAGATTCATAACCAGATCGACAGATAAATGCCTCTCCTTTTTTCAAGTACTACACAAGACACACCCCTGGAATGAAGAGTGTGATGAGGCATTTGAAAAGTTGAACCAATACCTAGCCAACCACTCCTGAAGCAACTAGAGAAAGGCGATGAGCTTTGTGCATACTTAGCGATTTCCCTACAGGCAGTATCTATCGTCCTGGTAAAAGAAGAAGGAGCTGTCAAACACCCTGTGTATTACATAAGTTGGGATTTCAGAGGAGCAGAAGTAAGGTATCCTCAGGTGGAGATGTTAGCCTTTGCCTTAGTAACAATGGTAAGAAGGCCCTGCCCATACTTTCAAGCCCACATAATAAAGGTGCTCATAAAGAGCTCGTTGGCAAAAACTCCGAGAAAACCTAACAGTTTAGGAAGATTGGTAGGGTGGTTGATTGAACTGAGTGAGTTCAATTTAGAGGATATATTGAAAAGGGCAGTAAAGGGTCAAGCGCTGGTAGACTTTGTGGTAGAATTTTTAGATTTTTCCCAAGAAGACACAATGGCTTCAATAGGAAAGCCATGGGTACTTTTTATAGATGGCTCACCTGTCGGGTAGGCAGAGGTTTGGGGATGCACTTACTAAGCCTAGATGGTAAAGAACTACACTACATGGCAACGTTAGCATTTAAGGTAACCAAGAATAAAGCCGAATATGAAGCACTCGTGGCGAGGCTCTCAATAGCCACCAAGATAGGGGCAACTGAGATAGAGGCAAAATCAGACTCATAGGTGGTTGTAAATCAAGTGTTGGGCTTATATGCTACAAAATGGGAGAAATTGAAAAAAAGAAGGGTGGCACGCGAGCTCTTCTCATATTTTAATATAACATAGATACCAAGGGTAGATAACAAAGTGGCAGACAAATTGGCACATACAACATCAGGAATGGAGAAGGTTTCCCTCACGTGGCAAGTGTAAAGGAGAGTCGTTGAGATCCCATCCATTGGAAGAGAGGAAGGAGTCTTGGGCTCCAATATCCTTGGTTGGGCGAATAGTGTGGTCCAGTACCTAGATGAAGGGAAGTTACCAGAGAAGGAGGAAGCAATGAGGGTAAGGAGAAAGGTGGCAAGGTTCTTACTTATCTATGGAGTCCTTTATAAAAGGGGTTTCTCAACCCCGTTGTTGCGGTGTATTGCCCTACAAGAAGTGCAGTATATCTTAGTAGAAATATATGAAAGAATATGTGGAAACCATTCTAGTGGAAAAAATTTAACCAGGAAGGTAGTTAGGATAGGATACTACTGACCCAATGCATCAAGAGGCGCTTGAGAATTAACTAAAAAGTGCATCGAGTGCCAGACGTACGTGCTGGTATTGCACACCCCTTTAGAGGGATTAACATCCATGACAACGCCATGGCCTTTCGCGCAATGGGGTGTCGATCTGGTTGGATTGTTTCCAACAGGAAGAGGCAGAGTGAAATTCATGGTTGTTGTTGATTATTTCACAAAGTGGACGGAGGCCGAACCACTAGCAAGCATGACAAGCAAAGCTCTGACAAGGTTTTTGTGAAAAATGCGATTTGCAAGTTCAAAATCCCACAAAGCATAGTACCAGATAATGGACGGCAATTTGACTATGACCATTACAGAGAATGGTGTGTGGAGTTAAAAATTAAGTACTCCTCACCGGGCCACCCTCAAGTGAACGGGCAAGCAGAAGCAACAATAAGGCATTACTCTCAATTCTAAGAAAGAGGGTCGTGGAGAAAAAGGAAAAATGGGCGGACGAGCTGCCAGGGGTACTTTGAGCGTACAAGACATTAGCAAAAACTCCAATAGAGGAATCCCCATTCACATTGGCGTATGGGTGTGAGGTGGTTCCCCCTGTTGAGGTAGGACTTCCAAGTTATAGAACAAGCCACTTCTCGACTGACCAAAATGATAAGAAAATAGTGGAGTACCTCGATTTAGTAGAGAGAGAAAGAGCAACAACGGAAGCCAAAATGCTGCAAGAAAGAGTTAAGGCCAAGCAATACTTCAACAAAAAGGTAAAACCCAAGACTTTTAAGGTAGGAGATTTGGTTTTGAAGAAAAGTGGAGTGACTACCCAAGATGAAGGGAAGTACCTTACTTGGTATGAGAGAATAACATACCTAGGTCATATCGTTTGAAAGACATCGGGGGAGGGACCTGCCACACCTGTGGAATGCAGAGCACTTAAGTAAATTTTACTAGTAACATTTGTAATGATTCCATTTACTTTCATTTCCTGTCTTCTTGTTGACATTATTACGTTTATATATCCATGTGTTCGGTAGCATTTGCATATGTTTATTGTGAAATCCAATCACGCTTCGTTTCATTGGTGATTTCCTGGTAGAAGTAAGTACACGCAAGCACACATTTGTCCAAAATCAAGCAAGCGTGCTATGAAAAATGAAAAAGGGTGCGGAGGCCACTAGACCACGCCACCTTTAAACACCTATGATAATCTTTAGCAGCTTGCGATACCATGAAAAAAGGGCATGGAGGTCACCAGACCAAGCCACCCTTAAACACCTATGACAAGCCTTAGCAATTTGTGGTGCCATGTAAAAAGGGTGTGAAGGTCACCAGACCACGCCACCCTTAAACACCTATGACAAGCCTTAGTAGATTGCGGTGCCATAAAAAAAGGGCGCAGAGGTCACCAGATCACGCCACATTTAAACACATATGACAAGTCTTATTAATTTGCGGTGCCATGTAAAAAGGGCGTGGAGGTCACCAAACCACGCTACCCTTAAACACCTATGACAAGGGTGAGTCATCAGACCATGCCTCCCTTACACACTTATGACAAGCCTTAGCAGCTTACGGTGCCCTGTAAAAAGGTCGTAGAGGTTATCAGACTATGCCACCCTTAAACATTTATGGCAAACTTTAGCAGCTTATGGTGCCATGTAAAAAGGGCATGGAGGTCACCAAACCACGCCACCCTTAGACCCTTAGACACCTAGGACAAGTCTTAATAGCTTGCGGTGCCATATAAAAAAGGGCACATAGGTCATCAAACCATGCCACTCTTAGACATGCAAGACTAGCCTTAACAGCTTGTGGTGTCATGTAAAAAGCGCGCGAAGGTCACCAAACCACGCCACCCTTAGACACTTAGGAAAAATCTTAGCAGCTTATGGTGCCATGTAAAAAAGGCGCGAAGGTCACTAGACCACGCCACCCTTAAACACTTATGACAAGTTTTAGCAACTTGCGGTGCCTTGTGAAAAAGGTGCTAGGTCACCAGACCACGCTATCCTTAAATACTTATGATAAGTCTTAGCAGCTTACGTTGCCATGTAAAAAGGGCGCGAAGGTCACCAAACCACGCCACCCTTAGACACTTAGGAAAAATCTTAGCAGCTTATGGTGCCATGTAAAAAAGGCGCGAAGGTCACTAGACCACGCCACCCCTTAAACACTTATGACAAGTTTTAGCAACTTGCGGTGCCTTGTGAAAAAGGTGCTAGGTCACCAGACCACGCTATCCTTAAATACTTATGATAAGTCTTAGCAGCTTACGTTGCCATGTAAAAAGGGCGCGAAGGTCACCAAACCATGCCACCCTTAGATACGTAGGACTAGCCTTAGCAGT
Organism: Carya illinoinensis; assembly: GCF_018687715.1. Lineage (NCBI taxonomy): Eukaryota > Viridiplantae > Streptophyta > Magnoliopsida > Fagales > Juglandaceae > Carya > Carya illinoinensis. Next base: position 11,954,412 of record NC_056764.1, on the reverse strand, counting down.
TTGTGGTGTCATGAAAAAAGTGTGCGGAGGTCACTAGACCATGCCACCTTTAAACACATATGATTAGCCTTAGCAGCTTGAGATGCCATGAAAAAGAGCACGGTCACAAGACCACGCCACCTTTAAACACTTATGTCAAACCTTAGCAACTTGCGGTGTCATGAAAAGGGGGCGCGGTGGTCCTTAGACCACACCCTTTCCTAAGGTGCCTGTCATGAGTATCATCAATTTACAAAATAGAAATTCAAGAGCGAGCGGATCAAATAAAACAAAGGGCTTGGAATGCACAATAGGAAAATTAATATACAATTATCATTGAAGTTTATTATTGGTACAAAGTGGCAGACAATACAAAAATAAAAGAAGTAAGCTTTGAAAAAAGAGAGAAAAAGCCACATAGAGAAAGCTAGGAGGTGAGTGGCGGTAGTGGAGGTCTACCAATGAATGTGTCAGACATCTCATCCCGCCCAAAAGTGTCGACATGGCAGCAGGGAGCAGTTTCAGCAACGACCAGGTCTCGACCTAGAGTCTCAAGGTCTCTACCAGGGTCAGTTAGAAGGTGCGACCTAGCCTTAGGATGCCAGCGCCATAACCATAGGTGAAGGCACAATCCCTGGTAGCAGGGGCTAGGACTAGTTGGCCGCGCAAACGGGCAAATTTCACTTGGGTAGTAGCTAGTTCATCCTTCTTCTCTGTCAACTATCGATCCTTGGCAAGGAAAGCCAGGTTGGATTTCCTAAGTTCCTCGTTCGAATCCCTGTGGCTGTCCTTGTATTGTTGATGACACTCTAGAGTTCTTCTAAGGCCCCCTGTGACTCCAAAAGATAGAGAGCAGTGCGGCGGTTCTCCTCCATGGCAACTGCCAACTCTTGAGCTAGCCCCTTGCTGCATTCTTACGAGTGGTCCAACTCCTCGCGAGTTGAACCTAACTCCTCATTGTGGGCAAGCAGCTTAGATTTAAGGTGGTCGAGGTCTAATTCGAAGCCTCTCTGAGCGTCAGCAAGTTGGGACTTTACAGAGTCCGTCTCTGACTGAAGAAGCCTCAAGGTGAAGTCATCCTTAGTCTTTGCCTCTTGGGCATGACCAACAGCATTACGGAGCTTAAGGACTTCGCTCTCAAAGGTGTGGGAGTAGCCTTCTGACTACTATAGCAGTATCTCCAACTTATTCTTTTTCCCCGCCAGAGTCTCCAACTTCGACTAGTCCACCCACCATTTCTCGAAAGCGAGCTTGGCAACGTAGCACAGCTTTTGCTGCTTTCTGACCCCTCCTCAAGGGGGGCCCGATCTGCCAAGATCCACGCCTCCAAACTGTTAATGCCCTATAAAAGTAAAAAAGAAAAAAGGTGCTCAAGTAAGAAACTACATGAGAACTTGAAAAGAGCAGGTCAATTGCTGATGATACCTCAGAAAGCCAATCCTTCAAGTGGCTGGCCATTTGGGCGGTGGCCTCAACTTGGGCATTGGCAGAGGAAGAGGAGGCGTCACCACTAACCTCCCCAATGAAGATCTCTTAGGGGTTAGGAACATCCCTAGGCAAAAAAGTCATCAATCATTGGCATTACGTCCGCCGTCCCTTTTGGGGGACCTCCAAGCTTGCAGGTGGGAGGGAGGTCCTAGTCTATGCCAAGTCAGCCTCGAGTAGGCGGGTGTCTTCTCCCAATGCACCACTCAATCCCTCAAGAAGGAGGAATTCAGTATCTCCACCAAATGATGGGGTGAAGGGAGGAGGAAGTGAAAGACACTCATCGCTGTCAGGCAAGGAGGAGTATTACCCCCCATAGATAGTGGTGGAGGGAATCTCTGGAAGGGGTGAGTTGGCATCCATCTCATCGCCTCTATCTTCATGGCGAGGTGGCATGCCTCCGACCACACCACCCAAGTCTCCTATTTGGGTGGGAGCTCTATCCGCCTCGTTAGTAGGCAGAATACTCACTATCCCTTCATGAACACTCTCAGGCAGAAAGGGGACGTGATCTCCCCCCAATGACTCGGGTCAGAATTCAGATTGAGGGCGATTGCAACTTCAGGGTCTAACTCGCCTTCCCTCACCAGGTTGTCAAAGATGGGGAATTCTAAGTTGGGGCTGGATGCCAGGGTGCGCACTTGTTGGGAGGGTCAAGCTTGAAGGTGGCGGCCAATCTGAGAGGGCCAAGTCTGCTAAGCCCTCAACGTCTCCAAGTCTAGAAGTTGGGTAGGGGCTGGAGGGGTAAGAACCTGGGTGTGGTCACCCTCCTCTGGAGGTGCCACAATTTTCTTTCCTTAGGTGCAGGAGGAGAGGTGTCCTCGGCACGGCCATTTTCTTTTATTTCTTTTATTCTTTTTCCTTTGTTTTTCTTTCTTTTCTTTCTTCTCCTCTTCATTCTTCTTGCTCTTCTTCACCTTTTTCTCTTCTGCTTTTCTTTTTTAGAAGGCTTATTCTTCTCCTTCTTCTCCCATGTGGCTTGGTTGTATTTCTTGCCTTTCTCTAAAGGCCTGCCAAGGTTGGGAGGATGAATTATGGTAGAAATCATGAACGAGCGCCCCTGAACATGGGAACAGTTGGGGGACATCAGGAACAGGTCAATGTGAGTGGGCATTAGTAGGAAATCAGTCCAAAGTTGGTTGGGGTGAGCTTGAGCTCTAGAGCGGACGGTTTCAATTCGGGCCAGCTTTCGAATTGATAAAGGCTCTATATTCGCCCACAAGCTCTTATCATTAGGAAGGACGTGCTAGATTGCCATAACTAAAAAATTTCTTAAACGAGCTTCAGAGGTGGGAAACTCCCAACCTTGGCTAGTGATAAAGAAGAACCTACTCGTTCAATTCTTGGCATTTGAATGCCGAGTCTCGAATCGGGCCAACTTTTTCCCTTTGTTCTTCTTGTGAAAGCTAACAGTATTGCACTTAGTGGCAGGCCTCACATTGTAAAAAGACAAAAATTTCTGAGAAGTCAAATCGGGGTAAATGTCCTTGAGCGGTTCCAAAGCCATGCGAAAAACTATGTAGGCACAGAGAAAGGCCCTCAATGCGAAGTGATGGAGTTGAGCGGGCGCTAAACCCAGCTAGTCTAAAATGTCGCGAAGGGGGTGACATAAAGGGTTTGCTAGTGAACCCTTCATTGTCGTAGCACGCATCTCCAGGGATGCGGTATTCCTCCCTAGTCGCTGGAAGATGCTTCTGTCTCAATGCAGAGAGCTACCCATACCAATCGAAGACTAGGATTTCTGGTGCAGGGAAAAGTTGCTTATAGTTGCCGCTGTATTTAGCTATGGAATCTTGGGAAGAAAGATGGCAATGAAATATGTGAGATGAGATGGGTAGACACCAAGAAGCAAGAATAGGGACAAGCAAGGGCTAGAATGAAAATAGGGAAGGTAGTAAAAGAAAGAATGAGCAATAATGGTAGACGGGTATTTAAAAGGGGTGAATACAAAGCGCCAGCCATAGGCATCATAACCTGACACGGGAGAAAAAAGCTAATTATCACATGAAATCCTTACCGTTGCAACGTTAACCATTAATCATGAGGGACTCCTCAATTTATAAAAATATGAAGGAATAGCGGGGTACGTAGTGGTTGGCAGATGGGTTAGAGATTGTTTGAAACAAAGGCTTGGAAGAAAAAAAGGCCCATAGCAAGGTACGCGCAAAAAAAAAAAAAAAATAATAATAATAATTACATGATGATCATAAAAGTGTTCTTGAAAAGTTGTCAACATAAAATTCTCCATACTATGGAGCAAAGGGAATTAGCGAAGTAGCTGGAGGGCCCATTTCGTATTTAAACCCAGTATGAAAGTCTTCTATAAGCAAGCTAGAGCTGAAAGGCTCAATAGGGATCTGCACACTACGCGCCACTTTATTCGAGAAGAAACAAGTTTCATGCACGTACATGGCTGTTTCAGTTACGAAGCGATAAATGCAGCACATGATAAACACAACACACACAACACAGGATAAACATCACCGGATAGTGATCTCATATAAGTATGATCCAGTCTAAGAGATATCCCCTATATATACCAAGTAACTCCAAAAACGAGAATAAGCTGAATGATATATGTTTTAGAGATATTATACTAACTTAAGCATCAGAGTATTCTCAGGTGCATCCCACCAGAGTTTTCATACTATTTGCAGGTGAACGGTTGAATAAGCGGTGGTGGGACACGTCCTTAACACTACTCATCATTCTAATTTTTATTATTCTCTCATCATCTCATGATGTGTCATTAGATTATTAGAGATTATTTATTATATTTTACTTATAAACTTATTATTTAATGCCACGTCATAGAATAATTAGAGGATGATAAGAAAATAGATAATGAATAGATTTTTTCTTTTTAAAAATGTGAAATGTTTTTAATTATTAAGATAACAGATATAACAATACATGTCAAGTCAACCGTGGGATTAAAAAAAAAACAAAAAGATGCATCCAAAATTCTCATCTAAAAGCATGCTCGTAACGAATTAGGTTGTAAATTGAACAATGTTATTCCAGCTGGAACTTTAAACCATTAATCATGTGTATATATTTTCATAGAAAAATAATAGACATAATTTTTTTTACAATATTTTATATGATCATGACTTTAATCTCAAAGGTCTCGAGAATTTCCTTTCCTTTTTTTTTTAATCATAATATTATCACTACAAGAAAAATGACCTTTTGCGATCAATTTATAGCAACGAAAAGACTATTAGCAACAAATTTGTTGTTAATAGTCTTTTCGTTGCTATAAATTGATCGCAAAAGGTCATTTTTCTTGTAGTGTATTCTTGGAAACTCTTTGAAAACAAAGCAAAATATTTAAAATATTCATTGAATATATAATTAACACTCCCAAACTCATTCAACCACGGTGTTTTCCCACGTAACGAAGTTCCAGGTCCCAACTCTCTCTACGTCTCCCTATCTCAGTTCTATTTCTATACAAACTTACAAACAGAAGCCAAACCAAACCATCGGTACGTTGTGCTAATCCTCGCCGGAAGCCAATGGCCTCCGTTTGCAAATCAGACTGTGTCGAAGATGCCTGTGTCCCGATGCGACTAACCTATGCCAACCTCTACAAGTGGCCGGAATCCGACGCCGAGTTCGTGAAGTCCGTTAGCTCAAAAGAGAACCGGGGGCCGGGGGCGCATGCGCATTCTAGAGTGGTGGACAGCATTTCATGCAGGCAAATGTATTTGAGGAGCTACACGTTCTCAAGACACAAGAGTAGTATCCCTGAAAAGACCAAGAAGTGCTTGGGAAGAGTACTGCAGAGATCAGTTGCCATGGCCGATAGAATTAGAAGAGGTCAGGGCAAGGAAAGCGGCACTACTAGAAGAGTGGCCACTGCCGATAGTATTAGAAGAGATCAGGGCAAGGAAAACAGTACTACTGCTGTTCGGAAGAGGCGGTTTGGCCTGTTGATCTGGAGGTTGGCCATGGAGGGTCGTTCGAGCGGCACCTTGTCCTCGTTTTTCCGGCGGTTGTTGTTTTGCACTGCCAAGGTTGATGCGGTTAATCATGGAGACACCTGATTCCATGCATGCTCTTATTTTTATTTTGCTAGTTTTTCGTTTTTAGCGAGTTTGATTTATTTTATGGTCTTAAATTTATTCGATGATGTTTAAGATCAACTTTCTCGCTTGAAATTAAGTCGGAGGATATTTGGATTGTAGAACACAAAAGGTACATCTATGGGGGAATCACACTAGTTAGTAGTATCATATCTTTTAGGTTGTGGACGAAAAGATCACCCCTTCCCAAAATTCCTGTCATAATATCGCATTACTCTGAAATTTTGGTTATATTGATCTGTGCTCATTACATGAGTACTTAATAAATTTTAATTGTTTCCTGAAGAAATTAATGATGTGTGCACTCTAATTACAAATTTAATTTATTTGAAAGAGAAAAATATTTTAACCAAATTACACAAAAATAGATTCATAAATTGATGTGACTTGATACAATACGTCAGATTATAAAGTTATTTTTAGTGTAAAGTAAATCTAACGAATCACATAATGAAGTCATATCAATTTGTGAATTTACTTTTGTGTAATGTCTTTATATCTGTAACAGTTCTAATCTAATTGACGAAACCCTCCTCATGATCTTTTGCATGCGGGGAAGGTACTGACTTTTTCTTAAATGTGCTGATCCGATCGAATGGGTAAAATTAAAATTTAAGATTATTTAGAGATCAACATCCATCGAATAGGTAAAATTATAAACGTCAGATGAAATCAAACAGTATAATAAATAGGCTCACTTTGCGTGTTTTTCTCTCAAATTAGAAAGAATCTCTATCCTTTCCAAAAAGGATCGATCATTCCAAATTTCCAATTACATACTAAGTACTGATCTCGATCAGTTTTATCAAGCTGTGGTCATTAAGCACATTAGGTATATATATGGGACCTCAGCTTATTGTACAAATTAAAGCCACAAATTCAGTTTGGATTCCATGGGGAGTTTTCTATATATATGTATATATTATGGTAACATCCAAATAGAGTCATGGAGAGTATTGATCTCTAATCTTCATCAATTCCTCCTTACTTTTTTGTATTTATACAGCGAAAGAAAAAACAAATACAACTTATTCGTAAGACAAATTAGATACAGGAAAGTAATCCAATCTGCACTAAAAGTAGGCATTAATTGTAACCTTTTCTTTTAAATATATTCTCTCTTTTCTGGCTAAGCAATAGCAACGAATAATATGAGGTTTGCTTGATTTTTTTTTTTTTTTTTTGAATTTTAATTTGCTTAGTTTCATCATGTTTTTTGACAAGACAGAGTAGTGAGATGGTGGTACGTGGGGGTGGGTGGTGCTGGGGCGCCTAGCTAGGCTGATGGGTCATAGTTAGGGCGAAGTTTGTGGTGGAAATTTACAATTGGTTTGGACTTCAGCCATCCCGATCAAATATACCTTCCATGTCACATAAATATCAGTAGTTTCCCAGATAGCGATGGGAAGAGATTCACCACCAGCGCCAAGCTAGCATGCATTAATTCAATTTTAAATCATGAATAGGAGAAAGAAGCCAAAGATAATGGGACCAACACGGCCATCACCAGATCGTAATCATCTTTTAGTTTTTGGTCATTATAAATCGAGCTTTGTTCGGCTCATTGACATGTTCTTTTACCTTTTCTCTGTGTCTGTTTCTATTGATCTCTGCATTACCTTGCGGTGGTGGTTGTACGTACGATTGACACACTGCATAATTAATTCAATGAGGCGTCCTATGATAACCACGCAACAAAACCCTTGCAGCTGTCACCTTCTATAGGATCATGATCTTGCATTATTTTTATAAAGGTAAGCTGCTGAGTACAGTTCCAACTTAATAAAGAAATATTTGATCCTTTTGATTTCTAATGGGATTGTAACAAATAGGATAGAATTATGGTATTCTAGTTGCCAACTCAGTCTCTTTCTCATCTGCAAGAAAAATTTGAAAATTGGTCCTCTCCTCTCGGCAGGGTGAGGTTTTTGTCATAGGCCTGTCCTCAAGACAGAGCTGAAATTACTCTAAGACGTTGTCTGTAGAGTTTTGTTTTTAGTTCGTTTTTCTTGCAATGACAGAAGACATTACCGCTAGATGGAAATCCCTGAAGTTAACTGATGAAGAACAACAAGAAATTGTCCTTTCGGAAGAAGTAGTTCTGTCATCCAAAGTAAAAGGAGAGCTATGTCTCTTAGCAAAAATCTTCAACGATAGAACAGCCAACAGGGAAGCCTTTAGAACGACCAGGTCCAAGATATGGAACACAGAGGGGTGGCTCACGTTGAAAGATTTGGAAACAAACGTATACCTGATAGAATTCCAGCTTCTTTCAGACAAGGAAAAGGTTTTACAGGGTCATCCATGGTCCTTTGATCGTCACTTAGTTTGCATGAAAGAATTCGAAGGTCTTCTATCCCTATCAGAGGTCCATTTTGATTCTGAACCATTCTGGATCCAGGTTCATAACCTCCCATTCGCAGGGATGAGTAAAGAAATGGGAATGCTGGTGGGCTCTGGCCTTGGGAGAGTCCTCGAGGTGGAAACTAACACGGAAGGTTACAGATGGGGGGGCTACTTGAGACTAAAGGCAGAAGTCAATGTAACCAAGCCTCTAGTTAGGGTTCATTTTCTCAAGTCTGGAAGTAAACAGTAATGGCTCTCATTCAAATATGAACGTCTCCCTATGTTTTGTTTTAAGTGCGGTCGACTTATGCATGAGCAAGGTAGCTGCCAAGAAAGAGGGGTAGAAAGCCACACACATGATCAATATGGGCAGTGGCTTCGTCAAACCCACCTTCCTTCAAAGGTTCATTACAACGAAAGACATGATGGACTCAAGGAGCAGGAGCACCGTGGTTCAACATGGAGTTGGAGCCAAGAGGAGGAAGAAGACAACAGTGCCACTGTGGTGTGTCCACATCAAAGCCAGGGAGTGAGCCACCTAATCTGGCAGTGTCAACAGAAGCATTGGAAGTCAACCTTGGCCATACTGAAGGAAACCAACCCAAGGAGAACCAAGGGACCTCAGTCACAGACACCCCCTCACGTGACAGAGGACACAAGTTTTTCTCTGTACATGAAAGCCTTGTACCGAGTCAGGAGAGTTTCCCACAGGATCCTACTAAGCTTCCCCCTCAGGTAGAGTCCCTACTCCATACTGCCTTTAACTCTGATGTTGTAATGTTGGCTACAGAGGCCCCTTTTCCAAATATCAAACGTAAGCCAAATGGTGGAATCCCCTCCCATGAGACCTATCTTGAAAATACATAAAACTCCTCTAGCAAACCAGTGAAAGGAAAAACTTGGAAAAGGAAAGCAAGGGCTTTGCCAACCCCTCTCTCAGATGTCACAAACAAAATACAACAACCTCTCTCTCACACCAACACAAAGAGATCCCTAAGACAAAGAGTTAGTACCAGAACCGATGGAACATGTAAAAAACAAAAAACTCAGATCTGTTTTGACTCGAGCAATACTCAAGCATGCATGGTGGAGGCTGCTCTGCAGCCCCACCAAACAAAATGACTTGCCTGAGCTGGAACTGTAGAGGGTTTGGGAACCCTCGTACAGTTCAGGAGCTTCACCTCTTGGTGAAAACAAAGCAACCCCACTTAGTCTTTCTCATAGAGACTAAATGTAACAATGTTAGACTGGACAGAACTAAGTTTGCACTGGGGTTTGAAAACTGTTTCTTAGTTAATAGTAAAGGGAAAAGTGGAGGGTTAGCACTCCTATGGAAAGATTCAGTCAAGGTGGAGGTGATTAATTACACCACTTGGCACATTTCAGCACTCATAACATCTCCCATCGACAACACAAAGTGGCAACTCACAGGCTTTTATGGCCACCCAAACTCAACCAAAAGGTCGGAGAGTTGGCACCTTCTGAGGGGCCTAAAACCAACTGGAACCTTGCTTTGGCGATGCTGAGGGGACTTTAACGAAATCACACACCAAAGTGAAAAAACTAGTGCTGCAAACAGACCATACAGACAAATGGTCCAGTTCAGAAGTGCATTGTCTTTCTGCAATTTGTATGACCTTGGTTTTCATGGTGACAAGTTCAAATGGTCGAACAATAGGGAGGGTAGGCAATTCACAAAGGAGCGGCTTGACAGGGCCTATGGCAACAACACCTGGATCAAACTCTTTGCAAACCATAAGGTGTCACATTTAGATTGCTCCCAATCAGACCATAAGGCACTCCTGGTGCAAACAGCAGACTCAAGTAACATGGGAAAAAAGAAGAGGGTATTCAGGTTTGAATCAGCCTGGTCTAAGGAAGTGGAGTGTGAGGATATAATTAGAAATGCATGGAGGCTCTCCAACAGCACTAGCAAACTACACAACACTCTGCAAGGCCTCAACCAATGCCAAGGAAAACTCAGGATGTGGAGCAGCATTAAGAGAAGGGATCAAGGGAAAGCATTAAAAGAAAAAAACTAAATTACTCAAGCATTTACGGAAGAGGAACCAGGGAGATTTATCTGAGGAAATCAAGGAGGTTAAACAAGACATCAATAGCATAATGGATGCTGAGAACCTTAAGTGGTAGCAAAGAGCAAAGCAAGCATGGTTTAAAGATGGCGACAGAAACACAAAGTACTTCCACCAGTGCTCGAGCCAAAGAAACAAGACTAATTCCATTCTCAGGATCCTAACAAAAACTGGCCTCTCAACTCAGGATCCTCAAACTATTTGCCAAACCCTGCTAGAATTTTTCACAGATTTGTTCACATCCTCCCATCCTTCAGGCATCGATGACTGTCTAAGACCCCTGCAAAAGATCATTACAGAAGACATGTTTGCCTCCCTTTCTGCAGTTTTCACATAAATTGAAGTCAAAGAAGCAGTTTTTAGCATGAATCCTCTCGGATCCCCTGGGCCTGATGGTTTCCCTGCATTGTTTTTTCAGAAATATTGGAACATAGTGGGCAACAGTGTTTCTAAGGCATCCCTTGAGGTCCTAAATGGAGGCAAGTGGAACAACACCCAAATGAGACACTTATAGCTCTCATTCCCAAGAAGTATAACCCAAGCCTTGTTACAGATTTCAGACCAATTAGTTTATGCAATGTTCTTTACAAGATCATTGCAAAAACCTTGGCTAATAGGCTTAAAAAAATCCTCCCTGCCATCATATCCCCTACTCATACAGCATTTGTACCTGGAAGGCTCATAACAGATAATATTATTGTAGCTTTTGAGGCCTTACACACCATGAAGGCTAGATTAAAGGGAAATGAGCAGTATATAGCTTTAAAACTCGACATGAGCAAAGCCTATGGCAGAATAGAGTGGGTTTTTTCTGAAATCTATCATGTTGAAGATGGGGTGTCCAGTTACATGGATTGAGTTAGTGATGAAGTGTGTCTCCTCAGTGTCTTATTCTCTCATTGTGAATGGGGAACCTCAACCCTTTTTCTGGCCTACCAGAGGCCTAAGGCAGTGTGACCCCCTCTCACCCTACCTATTCATCTTATGCACAGAAGCCCTAAGCTGCTTGCTAAACCATGCTGAAAAGACTCACCTGATCACAGGCTTACTAATCAGGAAAAATCACCTCACATTAACCATTTATTTTTTGCAGATGACTCCCTCCTTTTTTGCAAAGCTAACTCAATTGAGTTAAGCCAATTGCACTCCCTACTGGAATCCTATGAGAGAGCTTCTGGCCAAAGACTCAATAAAGACAAGACCTCCATCTTTTTCAGCTCAAACACCAGAGAACAAACCAGGGAAATTATCACAAGAATTGCTGGAATTCGGGGAACCAGTTCCTATGAGAAGTATCTGGGACTACCAGCATTAGTAGGAAGGGCCAGGTCCCAGTCTTTCAAAGGAATTCTGGATAGAGTTCAAGCAAAGCTGAACAGCTGGAAGACCAAGCTACTTTCTCAAGCAGGCAAGGAAACCTTAATTAAGGCAGTCATTCAGGCCATCCCAACCTACAACATGGGTATTTTCAAGCTCCCAAGGTAGCTTCTCAATGAGCTAAACAAGCAAGTAAGAGGGTTCTGGTGGGGCCAACAGGAAAAAGAACATAAAATCCACTGAGTCTCATGGAAATAGATGGTTAAGTCAAAAAAGTCAGGAGGCTTGGGTGTGAAGGATTTTGAGCTTTTCAATAGAGCTCTCCTTGCAAAACAAGGATGGAGGATCATCTCATCTCCTAGCTCTCTTGCTGCCAGGGTCCTTAAAGAAAAGTACTTCAAGTGTAGCACCTTCCTGGATGCAAAGAGAGGGAGCAACTCCTCCTTCCTTTGGCAGAGTTTCGTCTCTGCTAGTTCTCTACTGAAGGAACGACTTGTGTGGTGTGTTGGGGATGGAAAATCTATAAAAATATGGAATGACAAGTGGCTCCCTCAACCGTTAACCTTTAAGCCACATGGCTCAATCAGGTTCCTACCTCCAGACTCAAAAGTGGCCATGCTCATTGACAAGACCAATAATCAATGGAACTATCCACTGGTTGAAGCTGTTTTTGACAACATAGAAGCTGATTTTGTCAAGAGGATTCCCCTCAGTGCCTACCCCACCTCTGATAGAATGCTATGGAGAGGCACTACTACGGGGGTATTCACTATCAAGTCAGCATATTTTCTGTTATTAGAGTTGGAGAACCAAAAGCAAGACCAATCCTCTATAGCTGTGAAAGAAGACTCACCTTGGTCATCCATTTGACAACTCAGTGTACCAATGGCAACCAAGAACTTCCTTTGGAGGGCCTGCCTGGAAGCCATCCCCACTAGGGCCAGACTTCACCAAAGGAGAGTTGCTGATGAAGACTCCTGTCCCATTTGCAAGCACCACCCCGAGACAGTAGCACATGCCCTTTGGGAGTGTCCCTCTACCCAGGATGTGTGGAGCCAGTGCAGTAAGAAGATCCAAAAGGCTAGTTCCCCTTGCCACTCTTTCAAGACTGTGTTAGAAGCGTGCCTTGGTACTTTTGAAGAGAAAGAGATGGTTGAATTTGGCCTCACGGCTTGGAAAATTTGGAAGAGAAGGAATGAAGTTGTTTTCAGCAACACCCTCTCTCACCCAAGGTCCATCAACCAAAGTGTCAAACTTCTCATGATAGACCTTAAACAAACACACCAACCTGTCCAGCAGTACTCCTCTCCCTCAAATGTCCTCCTTACGTGGGAAGCTCCCCCACAAGGGAAGCTGAAAGTTAACTGGGATGCAGGTTTAGATAAAATAAGATGTAAGGTTGGAGTTGGGGTAGTAGTTAGAGATTGGGAGGGGCAGGTTCTAGCCACCATGAGAATAAGTCATTCTCTCTACCCCGACCCTTTTCTAGTTGAGGTTTATGTTGCCCTCCAAGCAGCTATTTTCCTCAAATCTCTAGGGTGGCAGAATGTGGTTATGGAGGGTGACTCCCTGCAGGTAGTCAACTATCTAAAGTCCCAAGATGAAGTAGATTCTTATGCAGGGGTTCTAATCAAAGCTACAAGAGCAACCTTAGACTCTTTCACCGTGTGGACTACAAGCCATGTAAAGAGGAGTTGTAATTCTGTAGCACACGTTTTGTGTCAAGATGCATTAAGCATCAGTGATAGCATTACTATGATAGATGCTATTCCTTTTTGTATTCGACACTTATTGTTATGAATGAAAACTAGATGTTTTCCCTCAAAAAAAAAAAAAAAAAAAAACTCAGTCTCTTTCTCTAAAGACTATGTACGTACGTATAAACAATTATGATAGAGCAATATGGCCCGCTACAACAAATTTGTCCATTTTTCTGAAGTTCTTTTTCCAAGACAAAAGCTGGTGAAAAATACTAATGTTACATACACTTCCATTAAAAAAAAAAAAAAAAAATCAACCTTTCGCCATGAAATCAAGTTTGACGACCTTGGTCATCAATAAAACTAACTTTTTGCAGTGATTTCGTGTCGTGCAAATAAGTATGCTGTATAAGAGCATTGACATTGGTTTGGCCAAATTTATCTTCAAATTTGACCAATATCAACACTTTTTTACATTTACCCATTCCATCTAAATTCAATTCTCACATTGGATTAGCCATTCATTCTTTATATAATAATAAAATATTATTAAATTAATAATTTTTTTAATTTAATTTATTTTATCACATTTTGTAATTCTACCAATCAAATGTTAAAAATAATTATATTATATTAAATTAATATTACAAAAAAGTATTATTAAATGTTAATAGTAATTATATTCTAATTAAATTAATATTAAAAAAGTATTATTAAATGTTAATAGCAATTATATTCTAATTAAATTAATATTAAAAAGTATTATTAAATGTTAATAATAATTGTATTCTAATTAAATTAATATTAAAAAAAGTATTATTAAATGTTAATAATAATAATTATATTATATTAAATTAATATTAAAAAAGCTATTGTTAAATGTTAATAATAATTATAATATATTCAATTAATATTAAAAAATATTATTAAATGTTAATAATAATTATATTCTAAATGTTAAATGTTAATTATATTCTAATTAATTTAATTTATTTGTTTGGAATGAGAAATTAACATTTTAATGTTTGATAAATGAATAGTGGTCTTCCATCTTTAGTCAACCACTATAGTAAAAGTCTAAATTATTTTAGATTTGCCCAATCCAATATGAAAGATTTTTGAGCCAAATTATGTAAAATTTGGCCAAGCATCTCATTTGGCTAAGCCAATGTGGATGCCCTAAGCCACTTAAACGAGAATATACTAATTTTTTATGTGACTTCTTGTCACCGCAAATAAATCTGTCATATGGAACACTATGATTACAATGTTAGCGAGAATGAACTGTTTATCTTATTTATAATTTGTTTAGCTTTTTACTTTTTTTTTTTTAAAGAAAACCTCCTTTGTATTACTTATGAATTAACCGTATACAAACATTCTTATGTAACAACTTTTTGAACTTGATCTGGTGGACAACATTCCATCTACATTTGTTCCTCAATGAAAGAAAAAGAAATTTTAACAAGCAAATGTGCAACTTGATTACATTCCCTAAAAGCATGTTGAACTATCCACCTTTGTCTATTATTAAGCACTCCCTTCATATCTTCTACCATTTGACCATACCATTCCCAGCTTTCCTTCTCACTATTCACAGCCTTCACAACAATTAAAGCATCCCTTTCAAAAATCACATTCTCAAAATTAAGTTCTGCACATAGCTTCATAGCTCTCCATAAAGCCCGGAGCTCAGCTACAACTGGACTGCAGCAACCTTCTTTCGAGCAGCATAGAGACACCAAAACCTCTCACTTTCCATCCCTGACCACAATCCCAATTCCCACTCTTCCATCTTTTTGACTCATACCAGCATCCCAATTTACTTTAACAAAATCACCAACGGGATCCTTCCATCTACAACCATTCTTCCCCCTGTAGAGCTCACAATACCCCCCTTTTGGACAGTTTGTGTCATCTAAAAGTTCTTAAGAGATTTTGCAGCTTGCTCAACTATAGTCCCAAGACCTGTGAACTTCTTTTAAAAAATAAGAGAAATTAAACCACACCCCCCTCATCACAACTGCAACCAACTCCAGGTCTTCCTTTGCTACCAGATTTAGTAACCTGTCCCATAATTCATAAAACTAAATCTCATTACTTGGCCATTTCTGAAGAGGACTCTTCTGTTCAGCCTAAACATCCATAGACCCCCCTACAACTCCATAATGCATGAGTAATCATCTCATCCTCAGTTTTACAAATGGGACAATAGGCATCTTTAACCACTCTTTTTTTTTTTTTTTTTTTTTTTTTTTTTTTTTTTTTTCAGGTTGCTTCTAGTTGGTAAACAGTCATTTAAGGCTTTCCAAAGAAAGACTTTAACTACACCTGGCACATTTAAGCTCCACAACTTCTTCCAATCAAAAGAGTGCCCCTCTGATTTTTCCCCTTTCTCTCTTCTTTTCCTATTCACCTCTAGATGGTAAGCACTTTTTACACTAAACAAGCCATCTTTTGTATAACCCCAAATCTATTTATCAGACAAACCAGACTTACTAATAGGTAGATTGCACATTGTCATAGCTTCATCCTCAGTAAGCACCTCCCTTACAAGCTCTTCCTTCCATACCCCTCTGCTACCATCTATTAATTCTTGAACTCTTGCGTCACTATTCAGAACAGCAACAGGAGATTGAATACAATGGGTCACCAAAGTTGGAATCCATCTGTCACCCCACACTTTAACATTTTGTCCAGTACCCACCCTCCAAACTAGCCCTTGTTTTAGTAAATCCAATGAGCTCCATAAACTTTTCCAAATCAAAAAAGGTATGTGACCCAATTTTGCTTGAAGGAAGTCTGAATGCCAGAAATATTTATCTTTCAAAACCATGGCCGCCAAAGATTGAGGATTAGTAAAAATTCTCCAACACTACTTAGCAAATAGAGCAGTATTGAAGTTTTTTAGTTCTCGAAACCCCAACCCCCCATCGGCTTTAGACAACCCCATCTTTGACCAACTCTTCCACTAAATCTTTCTTTCATTTTCCTTGAACCCCCACCAGAATTTGGCCATAACAACAGCTATTTCCTTACAGAGTTTTCTTGGAAGTTTGAAAACATTCATATAGTAATTAGGCATTGCTTGGATAACAGCTTCTAGTTGTTAACCCTCTGCTAGACCCTATCCTTTATGCTTCTAAAGGAATTGTACTTAGACCTACCAACCATAATTGGCAAACTCAAATACTTCTCACAGCTTGTAACCAACCTAGCACCCAACTCCTTAAGAACACTTTCCTTCACATTTTTCTTTACATTAGAACTAAAGAAAATGGTAGTTTTCTGCTTATTTAAACTTTTTCCCGAGGCTTTTTCATACAGTTCCAATATACTCATTATCTTTCTCCACTCACTCCAACTTGCTTTGCCAAAAATGATACAATCATCTGTAAACAGCAGATGACTCACTCTTGTTCCACCTCTGGCTACTACTACTCCTTTTAACTCTCTTTGTTCCTCTGCTGTTTGAAGCATAGCACACAATCCCTCTGCACACAATAGAAAAGGATAGGGAGAAAGTGTGTCTCCCTGCCTCAGTCCCCTAGTTGGTTTGAACTTCTCACCTGGGCTGCCATTTGTTAAAACTGCATATGTAACAGTTGACACACACTCCATCATTAAAGACACACATTTGTCACAAAACCCCAGTTTTTCCATGACTTCTTCTAGGAACGACCACTCTACTTTGTCATAAGCCTTAGAAATGTCCAATTTGGGAGCCATACTTCCCAACCAATCCTTCTGCCTTGTTTGCATAGAGTGTAACACTTCATAAGCAGTAATAATGTTGTCAATGATGAGTCTTTGAGGGACAAAAGCACTCTAATTTCTTGAGATAACATGACCTAAAACCTTCTTTAATCTGTTGGCTAGGGTCTTGGCAATGATCTTATACATTACATTGCAAAGACTGATAGGACGAAAATCATTTACAGATTTTGGTTCTTTTACTTTAGGGATCAAAGCAATAAAGGTGTGGTTCAAACCCTTATCCATCCCCCCTCCATTTAGAAATTTTAGAGCAGCCTCACACACATCATTCCCTACAATTTCCCAATATGACTGATAGAAACAAGCCCCATATCCATCTGGCCCTGGTTTAGCTTTATACTTAATTGCCTTTCTATGATTTATTCTGATTTTTAGATTAAAAATCAGAATTGCACTTTGGGCTAGGATTAATTTCCTACATGTAGGACTAGGATTAATTTCCCAAACCCTAGTTTCCTTCCCTCTCTCTTTCTTTTCTTCTTTCTTCTCTTTCCCCTAATGTCGTCTCCCACCTGTGACTCTTTAGTAGAGGTGAAAATTTAAATCGGAAAACTAGCCTGAATCGAATCGGACCGGACCGTTGGCTCGGTTTTTAATTGGTCCGTGGAATCGGTTCATACATTTTAAAAATTGGTTAAACCCGATCCGGAATCAATTCTTGACTTTTTGGAACTGGATCGGATCAGTTTATAAAATATTTATATAAAAAATTAATTTTTAATATTAAATAAATATTTTATATATGTATATATAATTTATATATATAATATATATAATTATATATGAAATAATTTTATATTATAATTTATAACATAAAATTTTAATCTTAAATATAAATATAACATATATATAATATATATAATTACAATTATATAATATATGTCATTACATTGACACTTGATTAAAACTGGATCATCGAAACCGGTAAAACTGGTAAAACTGATTTAGGAGGGTAACTCGTCCAGAATCAATTCTTGAGAATACAAAACCGGTGTATACCCGTTTGATCCCAAAGTTTATACAAAATCGGATCAAACCTTAGACCTCCGCCGCCACGTCTCTCTCTTCCCTCCTCCCGATCCCTCACTTTCCTTGAATCTCATTCCCTCGATTTCTCTTCTTTTCTCTCTTGGTAGTCAACAACAGTGCCGTATGTTGCCTCCCTCGATTTTTCGAGTCCCCGTATCTCACTAAGTTTGATTTGGGAATTGTTATTGACTTGTGAAAGATTACATATAGACTAGACCACTTCAGGTAATCTATGTTTTAAATCTTAGGAGAGAAATTATGATATTGTAAAGAGTAATAGTGGTGTTACATGCAAGTAATTACTCATATCATTTATGTCAAGTGGCTACCATGCATTGTATTTTCTATTGATGGATTTACATTGTTTACTATAGGCTGTGATTCAATTAATTGAAACTGTATGCACAGTTCTGTCAATCTCAAATGGGGGTCTTAATGGAATTGCTATTTTCACTATTGATGTTGGGTTTGTTTCGCTGATACTAAGGGAATTAGGTAGCTGATACAGAGTGTCCTAATTTTAGTTGTTAGTGATGCACTAATGCTGTGTAGGTCTCCAACTCTTTTAATTGGGAGATTTAGTATGAGAAATTATGATGTTTAACTATACTGCTTTAACTTTGAGACTAAGTCTTGTCTTATGTTTGCTTTTCAAATATATTTATTGTGAGTATTAGAAAACATCTCATTATCTGAATTTGGGGGTAAATAAAGTAGTTGAAGCATCACCAGTCATTGGATGCCACGTAAACTAAATTTATAGTTTTGTTCAATCAACTTAATGCTAGTGTTCACTAAAACAAAACCCCTTAACCACAATGTTCTAGTTTGACTAGCCTTTAGATGGAAGTAGTTAAATTGAAATAAGTTATTTTGTAGTTATTCATATCGTGACATACAAACGCCATGTCAGAGAGGAGAGACGAGACTTCCATGAAGCTACCTTCTGATATGTTTAAAGTTTATTTTTATACATGGTTGTAGTTCTTTGGGGCAAAATTGAATGAATTAAGAAAGAATTAGTTCAATTAACCAGTGGCCTTGTTGTTCTAGCCGAAGGTTTTGGTTGTTTTGTATTTAAAGATTCTTTCAAACGTGTATTTGAAGAAGGAGAGCATGAGTTTCTAGCCTTTGTTTTAAGAGAGTTTGTCATTATTGAGATGAAAAAATGAAAGGTAGACAACTTATCGTTTTTTATATAACTTAAAAGATGTTTATATCTAAGTATATATTTTCAAACCCATGTGTCGGAACTTATAAAATTCAAACAACTAAGTAAGATCGAGTCATAAAACATTGTATTTCTGGAAGTTATGTTGGAGCCATGTACATATTAGTAGGGGCATACAAGGGATGGCTGTAGTATGTCCTCACTTCCCATTGGAAATTTTCTGGCATCTATTAATACCTTAGAATGTGGTATCAGTTGTGTAGTTGGCTATTCTTATTTTTTTAGTGTACTTGGTTATCACAAATTTGAACAGTCTTTTTTTTTTTTTTTTTTTTAATTTCAATTTTAAAAAAGGAGGGTGGCACCTCCTAAATTTATTAAAAAAAAAAACCCTCGAAAACTATGTAAACAAATGAATAAAATATTTCAACCCAAACCCGAATGCTCACCAATACTAAACGAATATAAAAATCCAAAGAAACCAAACGTGACCCTTCCAGCCTAATTACGCAAATATGGCAAACCCAACCTCTCCACTCCATGTAAAAAAATCAGCGACCAAATTCCCTTCTTTAAATTGATGAGAGATAGAGAAAAAAATTTCATTAGCAACAACAATAAACACCTCCCAAAAATTCCACAAATACCAAAGCATACATCATTTGGCTTGTACCCAATCAACCACAATTTTTCAATCACGTTCAATCTCAACATGTGTAAAACCCAAATCCTTGCACAGCTTCACCCCTTTCGTCAAGGCCCTTAGCTCTGCTATATTGTTAGTGTCGTGACCGAAATGCTTCGAGAACGTTGTTAAAACCTGGCCATTGCAATCACAGATAACTCCCCAACGACCTATCCTCTCCGGATTCCCTCTATAGCTACCGTCCGAATTTAATTTTACTCTACCTATCATCGGTCTCCTCTAGTTTACTAGCTGAGGTTTTTGTGCAACAACTAGAGGACAACTGACATCCAAAGCCTTAAACATTGCAATATCAACACTAGAAACTGCTCCCTCTTTCTTCATACTTTCCGAAATGCTTCTAAGCCATGTCTTTACTGCTAGCCACATGCCTTCCACATTCTCTTGTCTACCCTTCATTCGTGCCTTACATCTGCGTATCCAAAGCCTCCATGTTATCACACAAGGTAGGATTCCAAGTAAATTTCTCCATGTAGAAGACTTTTTCGCTAAAGACCACCATTGAGAGACTCCCGACCACCATAAATGTGGCACTATCAGAATCCCCACCGTTGCCTCTGCAAGTGCCCACAATTTTCCTGCAAACTCACTGGAGCTCAACATATGGTTCCGCATTTCCTCTTACCCTGAAGCACAACAATTACATTTGAAGGTAAGCGATATCCCTATACGACGAATATTTTCATCCACCGGCAAACAATTATACCTGGCTTTCCAAACACAAACTGATACTCTCTTAGGTAGCAAACCATGCCAAATCCATGTCATTTCAAGAGCTTGAGGGGCTTTGACTCTGATATGATCCCATGCGGACGCTAAAGAAAACTTCCCATCTTTACTCGGCATCCATACCAGAACATCCACCGCTTCTACCACTACTATAGTCTGGGTATCTCCTCTGTTTTGGCAGCACCCACTAGCTCTACCAACTAATCTCTATCCCATATGTTCTCAACCCATAAATCCTTGACACACAAAGTTGGATTCATGTCCACATTAGCATGTAGACTAAGCGGACCACTAGAGAGCCAAAGATCATACCAGAACGACCCCCGACCCTCCTTAACCATCAGCCAAACATTATCCAGTACCTCTAGCAAGACCCCCATGACAAATTTCCAGAAACAAGACCATTGTTACTAGACAGCACCACATGACCCTTCTTGACGTATTTGGCCCACATAGGCTGTCTCCAGACAATAAACGCCATGCAAACTTCATATGAAGGGCCCTTTGAACCTCTAATGAATTCCACAAACTCAAACCCCCTTCTCTTGTTGGTTTACACAAATGATTTCACAAATGCCATTTCCTCTTACAATGGCCATCCGAAGCACCCCAAAAGAATGATGATAACATGGAATTAATCTTGTGATGCACCACTTTTGAAATATTGAGAACGGCTAGAAGATGCATAGACATACTTGATAGAATGTGTCTAAGGAGCGTAAGACGACCCCCTTGCAAAAGCAACTGATACTTCCATCCAGCCACTTCGCTCCTAATTTCAGCAACTAAAGACTCCAAGTCCAGCACTTTAAGCTGCCCCACAACCAAGGGAACATCAAGATAAACCACCGAAAACTTTCCCTCTACAAAACCTGATAACCTCTTCAATCTGATTCTCCTTCCACTAGTGATATGATCAGAGAAGAACAATGCTGATTTTTCCTTATTTATCAACTGACACAACCACCTCTCATAACATCCCAATACCTCTATAAGTCTTTGTAAGGATCGCTTTTTCCCGTTAAGAAAAATCAAAAGATCATCGGCATATAGAATGTGGGAAATCAAAGGCGCCCCTGAGGGATGGGAAAAAGCCTTAATCCTTCCACTCGCAAAATTTGAACAGTTAATTCACCATTTGGTTGAACTTTGCAGTGGAATCCCTGATTGGATGACCATAATCTATAGCCACTGGTTCTGGTTTAATCCTCACTTCCCATAAGGATGTATTGGGGTGCTTAAATCCTATTATTGACTTTATAGAGACATAAAAAGGAAAACAATTACCCCTTGTCATCACTCCCTTTGATCTGCATTAGGAAACCAAGAGAGAGAAGATTATTAGCTACTTGGTTTTGAGTATTTCTTAACTTCTCTATCATGAGTAAGTATAATAGAATTAAGTAGCTACTTTCTGTATACTCACATTTAATTATTATCATTCTCTAATGATTTATTTCCTTTTTTTTTTGTTGCTTTTGTTTTCAAATTGGTAGCCATCCCAATCTGAGTGAGCTCGAGGTTTTCATTTCCACTTGAATGTTCTCATTAGTGCCAAAGCACTAAACTCTTTCTTGCTCTTGTGTTCTCATTAGGAGTTTTTCTTGTAACCATATTAGTACAATTTTAGTTATATTTTTGAAATTGTTATCAGCGTAAATTTGAATCTCCAAGGTTTGTATATATATTTTTAATTTATATTAGACAATTTTTATGTTCATTTTTTGCTTAGTCTCATCTATTTTTGCTTTTACAATGTTTTTTTTTCCTAAATTATTTTAGCATTTGGTGCGAATACATCTCGCGGCAAATACTATTTTTTTGCCGAGAGAAGTTTTTTCCACCAAATGTTCTAGTGGGTAATATTAGGAAAATTCAATACACCATACTATCAACCCACTTGCATCCCACCAAGTAAGATGTTGCACATTTACTACAATTGAATGCTCATTTATTGCATGCTTCTTTATCATCAAATTATGATAAATACACCACATTATATATAGTGGGATGCAAGTGGAATGATGGTGTGGTATATTACATTACTCATAATATTAATACTCACCAATAGCTCTTGTAGTAATTGGTCACATTCCCGATGAATGTAAATGTGCTTTTGTGGCGAGCTTAGTGGGTTATTGCTGAGGGATTTGTTGTGATAATAGCCTAGTATTTTTCATGACTTGGACTTTTTGTGAGATAAAATACCTTTTATGGCGACTTGTATCCATGAGCCTTCCGCGAATAAAATTGGTGGGAATAGAGTTTTTTCGGCTTTTTGGAGCCAAAAGCATGCAAGGAAAACACGATATTTCTTGTAGTATGGTAGCCAATAATATTGTAGAAATCAATCAAGAATTATAATTTAGACAATTCATGTGTTCATTGAAAAGAAAGAACAATTGTTTTCATTCACTTCATTCATTTCCACCATCATATATAATCAACACCCATTGATGCTTTAGGTTTTATATTCATATTTGTTTTGGACGAGCCTCTACATTTTCCAACTTATTGTTGATTCAATTCTTGCTCGTCACGTAATAGTTTTGTTTCTAAGTCCCCAACAACAGGTAAGACACATTGCATATTAGTTTTAACGTATCCTCAAATAAAATCCAAATAATACATCAAAGGCTTCATGTTTATTTAGAGAAAGTTGGTCTCTCTAGAATCCCAATGCCCAAACTACTCAACGAAGCTCCTCCCTCCTCTCATTCTCCCTCCCTCTTCTCTCTAGGTTTCCTTTTATTTTTTTGGTTTTTCCAGGCCAGGGAGGACAAACATAGATCTGTAGCTCTTTAGCAACTAGCGGTCAACACGAGCCACACTACAAGATTCCCAAGGCGCAGATCTATCAAGAGGGAGAAGAAGTTCGCAGAAAAGGGCCGCGTGTGAGCCACACATGCGGTTGAAGTTGGAGCTTGTGAGCCACATTAGGGTCAATGGCATTTCAAATCTGCTGCTTGCCATTTTTCCAAGGTGGCGTTTGTATCTCAAGCGCCTAGATAGCCTCGATTTTCTATGTTTTTTGTGTTTCCTTCTTTTTTTTTTTATGTATTTTCGTTTATTTACTTTGTTTTAGGTTGTCCTAGGAAAAAACAAAAATCCAAAAAAAAAAAAAAATAGAAAACATTGGCTCTAGGACCAGGTGTCCATAGAGTTTGTGCTCCACTCTAGAGGAGTGGAAGCTTTGTGTGCTGTCTTAGACGCTGGTCTAAAACAAAGATCTGTCCCTCAGATATTTTGTTTGGAGGCGCTGGACAAGACCTTGTCAGCTACAAAGAAATTTATGTGTTGGGGAATTAGAAAAGTTAGAATTTAGCTTGTATTTCTCAGGTTAGAAGTTGTAACTGTTCGTTTTACGAATGAATGAAATAATATTTCACTGTAAATAATAATAATAATAATGTATCACCATATGCTTATCATCAACGTTATATCAAGATTCTTAAGACCGTTTTGATATTGAAGTTGGAAGAATATATCCGAATGCATAGTTTTTTTAAAAATTAGAAATGCATGAATGTTTAAGCCTTGTTTAGTTATACAGATAAGATAAGATTAAAGTTGAATAAAATATTATTAAAATATGATTATTTTAATATTATTTATATTTTAGAATTTGAAAATGTTAAATTGGTCATTATATTTTATTTAGAAATTTGAGAAAGTTGTAATGATTATACGATATGAGATGGTTTCTACCAGGCTTTATTGTTCATTCTTACGCTGCAAAAGGTGTCACAATAGCTGCTCAATACAAATTGAGGCATAAGGCAAAATTTGAGAGATTCATTATTAATTATAATACTATAAAATATAAATTATTATATTGATTATTTTTCAAAATTTTTAATAAAATGAAGCTTTATTTAAATTCTTTAAATAAAAGTTTTGGAATTTATATTTAATAAAACAATTTAAAATGAGATCTTATTGTAAATTTTGTGCCTCAATTTAGTAAAATCTTATAAAAAACTAATTAGAAATATAAATTATTCATTGTATTAAATATTAAATATAAGCCTCATTTCGATACTCGAATGAGATGAAATGATCTATGAATGGTAATGAAATGATTTGTATTAAGATATTTTATGAGGTTTTAGGAAAGAAGAGAGAAAAAGTTAAATAAAAATATTATAAAGTTAAAATACTGTTAGAATATAATTTTTTAATATAATTTTTATTTTAAGATTTAAAATAATTGAATTCTTTTTTGTATTTTGTTTAGAAGTTTGAAAAAATTGTAATAATTAAATGAAAAAGTTAAAAATTTGAAATTGAAAAGTACATATTTCTGTTTGTAGTATTTAAATGTTGAGATAAAATGGTATGAGATGAGAGCATCTTGCAATCCAAACGAAACCTTGCTCTGCTGAAAGTTTTTAATGGAATTAATAGTAGAATTGGGAAACATATTCAAGGTATAATTCCAAAGGGTGTGATCATCAAAAGATATAACCCTTGAAATGACCCATCTCCATGATGATGGTCCTATGGGGGTGATGGTTAAGGAAGTGTTAAAAGATCAACTTTAGTCAAAAGGTTGTATCTTTTGTTTAGAGTGGTGTCTTTTACCAATCATTATATTGCCAATGGTTGTGACACTTGCCAACTAGTGTTTCATAGCCAAATAAATAGGAGTTATTAGTGTACATTCGAGGCACTTAATTCCCTTTATTTATTATCAACTTGTGGGACAAATACCCTCATGTGAGTGTCAGCATTTTGTCGATTTTACGTTTGATTTTCGTTCATTTTGTTTCTCTATTTTTCTACAGTGGTATTAAGAGTTTGGTCATGACAGAGCGAATTTTTTTGCATATTAAGAAGACAATTAATAGGCAAGTGGTTGGTTTGGCAACTACACTTACATATTATAATCATCTTCGGAGGCTTTCAAATCCAAGAGAAAAACTCTTCCAAATTATAGTGGGTGACTTAGAGTATACTGGGAATCTTCAAAGAAAAAGTCTAGAGAAATGCTCGGTTCAGTAGCCCTGCGGCGCACCATTGATTTGAGCTTTTTTATTTTAATTTTTTGTTTTAACTTTGCGTGGCTTCTTTCTTCTTCTTCTTCTTCCATTTTTTGAAAAATAAAAAAATTAATCATTCTTTTAAGTTTGTGTGGCATATCCTTCTGTTTTATTTTACCTTCTTTTTTTTGGGCCTAAAGTCACTAATCTCCTGAATTTTAGAAAAATATTTAACTTTGTGATCTTAATCCTTCTCAATCTAATTCTTTATTTTAGGAAAAAGATTTTAAAGATATGAACAGTAACTCCCAAAATGTGAAAAGTCATTATTCATCTCTAAATTATTTTTTATAAATATTTTATTCTAACAAATAAAACAAATTCTTCTTCTAATCATCTACATTTTCTCATACTCATTTTTGTTATAGTTTTAAGTAATAATTTTAAAAATAATTTAAATGATCATGAAAATGTAAATAAAATTTTAAAAATATTATCATACCTGCAAACAAATAATTTAAATTTTTGTTTAAAATATTCTAGAGTGTAATGGTTCAAAACATAAGAAAAAATATAAAATAGTGAGTAGTTAAGTTTGTAAATGGAAGTGAGCAAAAATAGTAATAAAAAAAGAATAAAAGATATTATTTAAATAGAATAGAGAAATGATAGGAAATGAGATGTAGGGAATTTTTGAAAGATGAGTAAAATTTAGAAAAAAAAAATAGGAGGTGTTTTTTAACTAAATTTTTGAAAAATTTATAAGAAACTGGTTAATGTGAGTGATCTAACTTTGCTTCATTTTTGGCTTGGTTCCTGAAAAAATAAATATGTCAAAGTCAGACCAAGACTAATGTGGCACATGACGATAATGTGGGTAGCATTTGTCTGGGAAAAGAAAATACAGGGATAAAGAAAGGTAAAAAATAATAATTGTACTAATGAAATAAACAAAAAATCAAGACTAAAAACAAAATCTAAACTTCAACAAAGTATGAACATTGTCTGCATTCATATAGAATGACTATCAAGCAAAATTTAGAATTCATTAGCATCGGTTTGCATCATTAATTTGGAATATGCCAAATCATGAGCATCAGTTTGTATCATCATGGCCATTTTACAAAACACAAAAAAATCACCCAATGACTATTAAGCAATTTACATGTTCCTACAATACCTCAAATTCAACCAACATGTCATTACATCAAAATTCAACTAATAATGAAGTGATATATTTAAACTTTCTCATAATCACTTCAATGCATAATTTTCTTAATATCTTCAATTTTCAGGACTTCCATCTCTAATATTGTGCATCTACCATGAACAATACACATTGCTAAATACCAAAATGCACTATAAATAACAAAATAACAAGTAAAATGTAAGATGTTTGGCTGTGAGCATAAACCTAAGTTATGGCACTGTTTTGTGTTCCTCTCATATAACCTTGTTGTAAGTTAGTTGCATTGGGAGTCAAGTATTCATCCATTCCACATCTTTCTGTTGTTTCACATGGTTGTGTTTGAAGAAATATATGCACAAATGAATAATTTATATTAATTGCTATTAATAATTATCGTTGAATACAAAAAATGAATCAAATATAACCTACTTTTTTTTCTTTTAATTTATGCCACTCATGTCCCTTGCCTTTTTGTTCACTGTATTTGACCTCCTGGAAATCTTTTCTATTGGACTCACTCTCCACTTTGATGGTGGCTTGCCTTTGCCTCGTATAATGTGAAGACTGAGCACTTTTGTTGAGCTCACTATTGTGGGATTAGTGAGATCATTACCTATAGAAGGTGTGGTCGGAAATCTCAAGGAAAGATAATCAGCATCCATAATATCTAACCATTGCAGCATATCAATACAATGTTCGTCCACTGTAGAAGCATTTTTTGCTACCTCACAACATCTCCTCACGATTCGATCATATCTTTGTGTCTCAAGATTTTCACTCAAGCCATCGTAACTACTCTTAACAAAGGTATACCTTCGTTTTATATCTTTCCTCCATCATTCCAAAATATACTTTTCGGGCACAATTTGAACATTTTGTGTATCTAAAATGGAAAGAGCATGTCAACACATAATACCTCTCATTTCAAACAAACCACAACTACGCTTCACCTTGAACTCATCTTTGTTAAAGTAAACTGAAAATGCAACTAATTTGACAAAGTCATTAATATTAATTTTGTCATCCACATGATACGTTGAAATTGCACCTTCGGTTTTGTAAAGATGAGCACTGTAACAAATCATTCCCATTATTTCTTTTTGTACTTTCATAAACTTGGCAATTGTGTATACATGTTGAAATATCCTCTAAATTGTAAAGGAGATATGCATGGGATTGTGCATTTAAAAGAGTAGAAGTCTGCTGCATTCTTGTTCTCAACCTTTTTTCTCAAGGCATTGTCAAATTGATTGACAAACTCTTTTAGTGTAGTGCCTGAATGAACAAAACCATCAAAAAATGTATTCTTTCTTTCACTACGTTGTGTGGTGTTCATCCCTGCCCAAAATATATCTTTTAAATACACTAATACCCAATGCATCCTCTCACTGTATAGACTTTGCAACGATGCATGATCATGCAAGTTGTAGGTGTCAAGAAATAAGTCCCAATGCTTCTCAAACTCTTATGTAGTTTGACAATCCTACAAACAATGCTAAAATGTACTTTTTAGCCCACTATTGTATTGAACATTGGAAGCCAACTTCTCTGAAAATTTCCTCATAATGTGCTACAAGCGGTATTTATGACGTGTTTGGTGACAAATAATTGAAATTGCATTTTTCATTGCCTTGTCTTTGTCCATTATTATAGTTTTTGGCATTTTTCCATTCATGCAAGACAACCATGTTTGGAATAACCAATCAAATGTATTTGTGTCTTTAGATGATATCAATCATGCCCCGAATAGTATCCATTAGCCATGATGATTCACACCCACAAATGGTGCGAATGACATATCATACCTATTAGTGAGGTATGTGATATCAAACGCCGCAGTATCCCCAAAATACTCATGTGTTGCCCTACTCTGTCCATCAACCCGAAACATATTTCTCAACCTCAAATCATCATCTAAATCCATAAAGATAAAAAATCTATCATTCATTACTTCCATTCTAATAAAATATGCACGGAGTGCCTCAGCAACTCCTTTGACAAGGCTAGACCTCCAAGGCGAGGTCTAGCCTTGTCAATATAATTACGATAATCATTCTCTAGTAATTGAAGATTCTCAAACCCACCTGCATTAACAACTCAAGGATTGAAGCTTTTGTTCATGTGTAACCCAGCTCTATTGAATACGTATAATTTCCTCTTAGTGATTGTGTCAATTTCCCTATGACATCTAAGGTATTTGGACTTTTGGGGACTCAATCCATGATTGCATGCATTCTCTACTATAGTTATATGCCACAAGTTATTTACTATCATCACATTGATCTTGGCCTTGCATTCTATCTTTCTGGTCGAACGTGGCTTAGAATCATCATGTGTGTGGTTACATACCTTACCGCCACGAGCACATCCTAAAGTTAAGCATTTGAAAGTACCATCCATATCCTTCTTGACTCCTTGAATGCTAACCCCAAACCTCAACTACTTCCCATATTGCTTATAATAAGCTTGGAGATCCTGTTTAGTATGAAACATCAATCCAGGCATGGGTTCTTCAAGAGTAGAATTCACGTTAAAAGACATTTTCGTTTTCAATTTCATCATCCTCCTCCTCCTTAACCTCAATGTGAGCTTTAGGTGTAATTTCATGTTGTCTATCTACTTCATCTTGTGCGTTATGCACCTCCAAAACAATTCCCAAATCTTCATCTTGTCCATTCGAGTTCTTGAGAAATCATATATGGGCAAAAAGGGTAGCTAAATTATTAATGCTTCAGATCCAAAAAAAATTATTAATAATGGTATACCTGTTGATCAAATTCATCATCCCTTGAATCTAAATCCTGAATGGGAGTCTTTT